>NC_025699.1:27983866-28047028 GCF_000633955.1 Camelina sativa
AAAAAAAAAAAAAAAAAAGCCTTAATACTCAAAGCGAGATTTAAAAATTTGAGAGACCAAGTAAATGCTGGAGATGAAGAAGCTTTCCAAAAGCATCAGCAAACGGTGTAAGTGGTACAAGTATGAAACAAGACAATGGGGACGAAAGAACCAAGGAGAAGAGAGTTCCAATAAAAATATTGGCGTAGTGGTAATCACAAGACGCGGACACTTGCGTGGAGAAGTGTCGATATCTCAAGGAGAGGAGCAGGAGATTCGAGAATTCGGGGACGAATTCTTATAAGGGGGGGAGAATGTAGTGACCCTCACTAAGGGTAGAAATCCCAAAATAAAAATTCGAGGAAACGGCCCCGAAAAGACTTAAGGAAGAAGCGGAAGTAAAACAAAGAAGAACGACCACAATAAGTCTGAGGAAAAATTCATGAGTCGGAAAATGGCCGAGCCAATACTGAAGTGACTGGAGGTGCGATCGAGACCTTAAAGCTGGTCGAAAATTATCAGTCTATGCGGAAATAGCATCCGCGGAAAGTCGGGTAAGTACCGGGAAAAATACCGAGACATCCAAGGAGTGGTCGAGACAATCTGTCGACATAGTCGAGAAAACTGGTCGAGAAAATCTGGCGAGATGGTCGAGAAAAGTGGTCGAGACAATCTGTCGAGTGTCGAGGAAATCCATCGAGAGAGTCGAAGGAATCGACAATGTCCAAGAAACGCCGAGAGAACCGACGATGTCCGAGGCATCGAGAACATTGTCCGGATATTGGTCGAAAGAGCCGATAGCATCCGAAACATCGAGAGAATTGTTCGGAACTGGTCGAAGGATTATCGACGATGGTCGAGAACTGTCGAGAGTGCCGATAGTCGCGTCCGAGCGATATCGAGAAATCCGAGGATTGTCGAAAGCGTCGGACGAGGAGGACGGAGCTGGTCGAGAAAACGCGGAAAACATGTTTTCCCAAGGAATTGACCAATCAGCTTACATGCAAGGCATGCAGAGATAATTTTGGTGGTTTAAGAAGAATGGCGCAAGGAGATTGGGCAGTGTAATGCACGCGCCACATGCAGCCAAATTTTCGCCATTTGTCAAATTCCACTAAGGGAAGAAGGAGAGAAGTCGAGCCTATAAATATGGGCTTAGTGGCTTCATTTGGGAAATTTCTCTCATTTCTCTCATTCCACTCAAACGAAAAAGCTTGCTTCTCTCTCTAAATCTAGAGAGAGAGTGTCGAGAGAGAGAGAGTTTGTCGACAAAGGTTGTCGAGAGAGTTGAGGGAGATCGTTGAGAAGAAGATCAAAGCGAGGTGCTGTTCGTGTCGACAGAGATTGTCGAGGGAGTCGAGGATTTGCGGTGAAACTGATCGAGAAGCTGTCAAGCGCGAAGGAATTGTCTGATCCGCGGTGCCGTGAAGTCCAAACATCACCGATCACGTCAAGGTGAGTTCTGCGGTAATTGTGTGTTGCATGTAGACTAGATTCTTGGTAGAATCAGTTAAATTGTTGCATGCATAAATTTGATAGGATTTACGCTAGATTCATGTTAAAGATTACATCGAATTTGAGCTGGGAATCACCATGCAAAATCGCGAGTGAATTTGGTTGCATTTTAAGCAATTTTGGACTTGCATAAAATTTGGGTTTAGTCGCATGCATGATCGAACCTAGTTTTACTTGAATTTATTCTTGTTGAAAAACCGGTTTCATGCATGATCAAATGATTAAGTATTTTGCAATATATTGCATAATTTTAATCAAGGTTAAGACATGCTTAAATGAACCTTAAGGATTTAAATGATTAAATCGAATAGGTTGCATGTAAAGTGGGAGTTAGAGATTTAAATGGTTAAATCATAAACGGTTGCATGCATAGTCGAACTTGTTGCATTAACTTGCTTAAGTTGCTTATATTGTTTGCATGCATGTAGAATAATCTTAAGTTGCTTGATTTATTTTCTTGCTTCTTGTTGATTATTCCATGTTAATTTTCTTGCGTGATTTCATGCTAACGAGCTTGATTTATCATCGCTTGATTTTTGTGGTGGTGTGTTTGGTTGTAGCTTAGCCTCTTGAATTTGTTTCTCGAGTCTTGGCTAGGTTAGTGTGTCGATATTTCTGTTTCCGAAAGTGTAGGTCACGCGTGAGTTCCCGACGACCACTCACGCGGGGACACTGTCACGGCTAGCTAGCTACTAGCGTGACCGCTACATGACGATGTAGCTAAGTTGCGGGCTCATTGCTGGTGACCTTTGTGGTCTCGGCATGGGGGATGGTATGGAACAGAACAGATTATCGAAGGGCCCTAGGTGTAAAGAGTCTAGAGTATTCAAGTGTCCCTTGTTTATGTCTAGTCGTCTTTGCATGTTGTGTGTTGTCTAAGAGTCTTGAGTAATCAAGTATCCCTTGTCTTATTCTCGACGTCTTAGTAAATCGTGCAGGAGGTAAGAGTCTAAGGTGTCCAAGTAGTTCCTTGTTCCCTTAGGTCGTCTTTCTCAGAGAGTAGTAAGTTTAGATCGTTCGAATTAGGTCGTAGTGATCTAACCTCTCTTGTGTGTTTATTGTTCGTTTGCTTCCGCTATAGCTTTTGTTGCGTTGCTTTGATAACTTGCTAAGTTGTTTTCTTTCTCATCGGGGTAGTCGGGATGGGGAAAGTAGAATCCTGTTTAGGATAAAGGGGTGCCCAGACTCACTGAGTAATCTTAGATTACTCATGATAATATTTTGATCTTGCAGGGAAGCCTAAGTGAGTCTAGAGCTGGAGCGATTGTTAGGGTACCAGATAGGGTTTTTCTCGTGTTCTTGTAAAACCCTATATTTTCATAAATGGTTATATAAAACTTTCCGACTATCTTTATATATTGCTTTAATGATTTATTTACAATGATAATATTTTGTTAAAGCAATATATTCGGTTTTCAGGAAACATGGCAAGTTGCAAATGATACTCGGCCTTGTCCGGGCCAACACAACACGTGCTGTGGGACGCAAGGGTTGCAAAGCCTAAGCGAACCTCGGCCGTGGGCGGAGTCGCATCCAGGAGGACTGGTCGGGAAGCTGCAGCTTCCGTCCCTCGACCGGACCACCAGGGTGCGATTCCCACAACAAGTAGCGTCTTGGCGCCGTCCGATGGCCTCCGTGGTCATAGAGCGGTTCGGGGGCGTTACATGCATGGAATTTTGTTTGGGCTGAGGGTGGAGATAATGATGACAATCATTTGATAATTTGCCCTTGCAAAGATTGTCGCAATGTAGATCGTCACTTATGGGTTGATATTGTTGATCATCTAGTAACCAGGGGTATGGATGAGGTCTACAAGTGCCGTAAGGATTGGTACCATCACAGAGAAGTTTACTCAGTTTCTGAATGTGATAGCAAAGTAAATCAGTGTAATGAAGAGATTGCTGGGTTGTACAGAGCTGCTGAGTATTTAGATAAGGATTTGGCTGGGTTGGATGAGTTCTTTGAAATTGCAGAGGGAGAGGACAAGAAAGAAGATGCGTTCCTGGCAAAGTTAGCAGACGCAGAAACACCTTTATATCAAAATTGTGCGAACCATAGTAAGTTATCAGCGATTGTCTCATTATTTCGACTTAAGACACAAAATGGGTGGTCTGACAAGAGCTTCAATGAGTTACTTGAGACACTGCCAGAGATGTTAGCTGATGACAACGTGCTACATACATCATTGTACGATGTGAAGAAATTTTTGAAGTCTTTTGATATGGGTTATCAAAAGATACATGTTTGTATCAATGATTGCTGCCTTTTCAGAAAGAAGTTGAAGAAGCTTGATAGGTGTCCACATTGCAATGCTTCAAGGTGAAAGGTTAACAAGGAAACTGGTGAAGTAAAGAAAGGTGTCCCAAACAAAGTATTAAGATACTTTCCAATAATTCCAAGGTTGAAAAGGATGTTTAGGTCTGAGGAAATGGTCAAAACCTTAAGGTGGCATTCTACTAACAAGAGCAAGGATGGGAAACTCAGACACCCTGTAGACTCTGTCACTTGGGATCAAATGAATGACAAATATCCTCTATTTGCTGCGGAGGAAAGGAACCTGCGGCTTGGGTTATCAACAGATGGCTTTAATCCGTTTAACATGAAGAATAGTCAGTATAGCTTTTGGCCTGTTTTGTTGGTAAACTACAATCTGCCTCCACACCTATGTATGAAGAAGGAGAATATTATGCTCATTCCTGGTCCACATCAGCCTGGTAACAGTATTGACGTCTATTTAGAACCCCTTATAGAGGATCTAAACTATTTGTGGAACAAAGGAGAGCCAACATATGATGCATTTAGTAGATCTGTGTTTGCGCTAAAAGCAATGCTTCTGTGGACCATTAGTGATTTTCCTGCCTATGGGAATCTTTCTGGATGCAAAGTGAAGGGAAAAATGGGTTGTCCCTTGTGCGGTAAACACACAGATAATATGTGGCTTAAGTTTGGCAGGAAGCATGTTTACATGCGTCATAGAAGGGGTCTTCCACCAGCACATAGGTATCAGGTTAAAAAGGCTTGGTTTGATGGACACGCAGAACATGCGAGAAAGTCTAGGATTTTATCTGGTCAAGAAATTTCACATATCTTGAGAAACTACAAAAATAGTTTCGGGAATTTTAAAGAAGGTGAATGTTGCCGCAGTTTGGTGAGGTTCAACAATCACAAGAGAATGAGATTGCAGATCCACCTAAGCGTAAAAAACATAGAGGTCCAACTAAGATGAAGAACATAGGGAAAGATCCAAATGTTCGTGAAAGAGTTGAGTTTAATGACATGGGAGAGCCTATTGGTCCGGGATCAGTCAAGTTGTCGTCTTATCTAGGTCCATTAGTGCGGGAACTTGTTCCTGTCACCGTTGATGATTGGAGGAAAATCAGCGACGAAGTCAAAACTGTTCTGTAGAAATCTGTTCAGGTCACCTTCTTCTTTACACTCTCTCATGTCAATATTTTATATATGTTATGTTTTGATTATTAACTCTGATAATTATGTGTAATATAGACAAGATTTAAGGTTGATGAAGAGTTTCAGAAGAATGTTGTGATGGGGCATATGGGATGTCTTTGGAGGGCCTCCAAATCACGACTTGTCTCACTGATAAGGAGTAAATCTACTAATCAAGAGAGGATGAATCTGCGACCAAAGAATGTTTCACCAATAGAATGGCATAAATTAGTTAAGGTCAAAACTAGCTCAGCCTTTGCAGCTGTTAGTGAATCCTACAAGGAGAGAAGGCGACGACAAATACCTCACACTTGTAGCCGCAGAGGAATGGTCAGGCTGGCTGAAGATATGGTAACATCTATTACCTTTATTATGATAAGAACTCTATACAAGTCCACCATGTTAATTCACCTCAGTTATATTTAACAGAAACAAGAGAGTTCAGAACCATCACAAGTGACTAGGCTTAAGGTCTGGGTCAAGTCACGTACCAAAAAGGATGGAACCCCAGTCAACACCCAAGCAGCTGAGAAATTTGTATGTTATTGAATTTTCCTCACATGAGTTTTCGTTTAGTATTTGTTCTCAATTTACCTTCTCTACATATGTATGTTTCCTAAATGACGTAGAAGAAGGCAGCTCAACTGGTTGATCATGCTGCTTCGTCAAATTCAACCTATCACAACTATTAGGACCTGATAATCCAGGTCGTCTGAGGGCAATGGGTAGAAGCATGAGTAAGACCAAGTTAGCTTGACTGGTCTGGTACTGATGAAAATGTGGCTGAGGGACTTCTTTTATCATCTGATCCGGATGACTTCGTGAATGACATCCCCTTGGGCCCTCTTGCTGTTAAAGTTTTGGTTGAGAAAGCAATAAACACAAAAGCCTTTCTTTGGAGACCTTCAGTAGGGATGTTTAATGTTGAGCAAGCTGTTGGTGAAATGATTGCATGGCCTGAAAGTAAATGTGTTCTTATAGACCAGATGGGATTTTATGCTGAAGAGATTCCTCTTAGGGTAAAGTTTCTTATACAAAACCATACTTCTTATTCTAATATGTTGGCGAAATGATTTCTGAGTTTATTATTTTCTGCATTTGATAGAGCCCAACAACAGATTGTTTGAACAAGTGCAAACTGCTAGACTGGTCTGGTGGAACTGATGGAGTTGTTGCTGAAGGCCGTTGGCAGTGCAATAAACCAAAAGCGTTGGTTAATGATATCCCTCTTGGACCAAATGCAGTCAAAGTCTTTGTCGATGTAGTACATGGAGGAGATACATTCCTGTGGAGGCCTACGCCACAAATTGGATACCTTGGGGACTCTGTGAAGTCATTCGTAGCATGGCCTGCCAATAAGTGTGTTTTAGAAGATGCACCAGAATCAACTTTTCAAAGGTCTCCAAGTCCTAAAACTGCATCAAATGGTAAAAATTCTGCATCTCCAAGTTCTAACACTCCAAAAGCGCCTGTAAAGATAAATCCGCCACTTTCTCAGTCCCCACTCCAAAATTCTCAGGTACTTTTTTATATGGTATAAAGTGGCTCTTATTTTCTGTTATTCGAACTATAATATAATGGTTTCTTTTGTAAATATTGTAGAATGATATAGTCAAAGAAAATCAGAAGTGCAAGTTAATGGAGATTAGCGGAAAGAATAAGGTGGTTGCTGAAGGACGTTGGGCTTCAGACAAGCCAGACCAGACTGTTCGTTTCATTCCCTTTAGGGACTAATGCAGTTAAGGTTTGGGTTGACATAGTGAAGGTGAATGTTGCCGCAGTTTGGAGGCAGTCGGCTGAAATTGAATGTATGGGAGATGCAATTGGGACATCCATTGCATGGCCAAAGGATAAAGTGATATTGTGTTAAAACTTATCAGGATTACTCTACTACTGTTTCTGTTTGATCTAAGACTTGAATGATGAATTTGAATTTTGTAATGATCTGTTGGATTGGTAATGTAGTGTTGGTTTGAGACATGTTTGCTAAATCAGGTTTCAGGGTCGTATTCATACAATTGATAGCTGCTAGCAAGCCATATATCATAGCATTAATGAAATATATTCTATAATACTACAACAAAAGAAAGTGCTGCAACAAACCAAATAGTAACACTTTCCCACCGCTATAATGAAACAAATATAGCAACAATACCGAAAGCTATCACAAATTAGCATAATCAATAGCAAATACAAACCGCTATTATATAACAAATATAGTGTTGCAACGAAAAGCTATCATAAGATAGTCCATCCATGGCAAATTTAAAAAACGTTATTATATAGAACTTATAGTGTTAATAGAAGAAGCTATCATAAGGAAGACCAAGTAATAGCATGTCAAAATCAACGCTATAATATATTGAAAATACGATAGCAAACCCAGAAGCGCTATAATATGTGTGCGACCTATTATAGCTACTGCTGACATAGCGTTTGATAATTCGCTATTAATGACATATAATAGCTGTTTTCTATTGCTAACAAAACCTATATTTTTTGTAGTGTGCAAAGAATAAGAGAATGGGTTTGAGATGATGTTTCTGATGAAGGGTAGAGATAGGATCAACTTCTGGGTCAGAATGTTAGGGCTGAGTTTCCTTGGGGACCTTTGGGTAGACAGGACGCTGCTCTTGTATGTAGCAGTTGGTTTCAACCTTTAGCCTTCTCTTAAGTTCAACTCCTTTTCGTGAGAGAGAATCTTGTTCTATATTGATAAAACAACTTGACAAGGAGACGATCTTTGTCTCTGACCTTTTACCCTAGCCAAATGAGTTCAGTGGCATTGCATAGCTTGATTCACGGTTCTTTGTTAATGAATGTTAAAGGGAGTGATTGATAAGATTGTATGTGTAGATTAAAGATTGGAATCGTCTAAAGTTTTTAAATAAAGTTCCCTCACCATGCATCATATAACTAAAAACAAGGACCTTGATTCTAACTACTCTTTTCAGCATGTTTTAGGTTCTGAGACTCCATCTTCAAACCTCTCTTCCATACTTTGTTCTTGATCGTTTGCTTGAGGGCAAGCAAAGAATAAGTTTGGGGGAGTTGATATGTATATATTTTACACTCTTTCATCATGCATTATTCATTCATTTTGTTCTCTTAACTCATTATTTTGCATTATTTTTCGTCTCTTTCGCACAATATGCATATCTAGGTATCCTTTGCATTTTTTTAGCATGAATTTTTCATATTGGAGTTGTTCAGGTGTTTAAGGAGATATCCAAACCATCAAACGCAAACAGGGAGCAGGAAAGCAGTCCAGCGACTCGACCTACACTACCTAGCGACCCAACCTTCCACGTCTTTGATCGAGTCGAGTGAAGATTTTACTTTGGGAATAAGCTTTCGATGACTTCATCAAAGTTGTAGGGAATTGAATAATCTTTCCAATGCCGTTTATTTCAAGCCAATCGGAAGCGTGATTCAAGAGTTATCACCGTTTTAGTGGATGCATATACACCATGATTTCAAACTCGACCGGCGCTCCCGGAAGAGACGATGTTCCACTCGATCGATGCTCCCAGGAGAGATGATGTTCCACTCGACCGACACTTCCGGGAGAGACGACATTCTACTCTACCGACAATGCCAGACATGCAACTTGGACGCACTCCCATGAAGAAGCACTGACATGCGACTCCAGACATGCGACTCTAGGCTTCACGTCATATGATTCTAGACATGCGACTCGACCAACGCTCCCGAGAGAGACGACATGAGACTCGACCAAGCTTGGCTGGAATGGATGTCATCCCACTCGACCCACCACGCCTGGAAGAGATGACATGCGACTCGACCGACCACACCAGACACGCGACTAGAACGACATGTCTTGCACGCTTCAGAAGATTCCTGAACTGACTCTCTATCTTGTCGTTTTATGTTTTAGGGATTTCCATGTTTTGATATAAGTACACTTTTAAGTTTTTATCTAAGATCTCGTTTTTTACTTTAAGGTTTATTTAGCGACCTAAAACGTTTTTATTTATTTTGTAATCCAGATATCTTGAATTTTATTGAGTTTTTGCATTGGATTTCTTCTACAAAGTTGTTCATCTCATTTTTGTCTATCTGATCATGCGTGATTTAATGATTTCTGGGTTTATCCTTGGTGATGATGATTTCTGGATCTCAGTAGTGTTAGAGTTCTTGACAATGGGATAGATTAGGTGGCGAATCTTAGTATGTAGGGTGTTTAAGTTTATATATGTATGATTCCCTTCTGAACTAGAGTTAGAAATATTAGTTTCTCTCTGTTCAATTGGAACTAGATCTTGGACAATTCCACACCCAAAAGGTGTTTGATGAAATGTCTTACCAACTAGTGCCAGAGACTTACATTCCTAGCCTAAGAGATTAGTTGTCTAGGGAGTTTGTTGACGTGAATGAACTTTTTTTGTCATGCCTGCTTCATCATGTTTCTCTAGCGAGAGCTAGGTTTGAAAGTGTTTGAGTTTGAGTAGCTTCTGTCAAGAGATTGAATTAGCTAAGTTGTTATGTTCATTGTCTAGGGCTAGTTTGCTTGTGGCATGTTAAACACTATGTAGACTAGGAGACTCCGCTGACATCAATTACTCCCATCCTTAGGACCTTCCTTATTGGTATTGCATTCTTGAGTCTGTCTATATTCTTGTTGTTCAGTTCATGCTTAGATTTGTTTCTGTTTTTACTTATTCATTCTCGTTTCTTGTCATGCATGTTCGTTTCTAATCTTGTAGCTCAATTCCGTTTTTCATTATGATCATTCTAGGATTGTGAGATATAAAACCACTCTTTGAATTGGCTTGACTTGTGATTTCTTGATTGCATCTTGAGTGACTAGCATCATTGTAATGACCTGTATAAGTACGGACCGGACGGAGAAACGTGTCCGAAGGACGAGGAGAAATCTCGAGAAGACGGAGAAAAGAAAATCTCAAAGAACGACCCAGAGACTTGCGAAGGAAGTTATCAAGTAGCGGATGGTCCAAGACCGAAGAACGGACAAGAGCCATTAAGCTAACCGGAGAACTGGACGATGGAAAGATCAAAAGAAGGGAAATGGAAGGAATGGCTGTGGAAAAATGGTGAAAAGGACGTAAAACGAAACATAAGAACGGAGTGGCTGCGTACCAGCCGAACGGTCGAAGTACCACAGAACCATGGACGGATTGTACGTGAAGTACGGAAGGACCAGAGATGGACGAGGAAATCAGATGTCGCGGATGGAAGGACCGGACATAGACAAGAGTATCGAAGGCCATGGACGGAAGGAACCAGACGCGGAAAAGGAAATAAAGCCACGGACGTGTGAACTTTGAATTACGGACAAGCGCGGGAGCTTGGGACACAAGAGAGACGCATGAAGGAAGAAGAAGTGGAAAGGTCTCTCATGAACTTCGAGACGCCACGTGTCGCCAGATTAAACCTCCTCCGCCAGCACCTCAGATACACGCGCGCGTGAGTGAGAGTGTGAGTGTTGATGTGCGTGGTTTTTCACTTCAATCTTTTACCTTAAAAAGACCACACAACGGCTGCAAGTGCACAGCTAATCGGTAGTAGTATTTAAGGATCGATCCCATAGAGAGAGAGTTGTTGTTCTACGGAATCCGACGGAAGTAAGTAAGGCTAGGACTCAATAAAATGGAGGTTTTGGTTCTCACGGTCGTAAGTAAACATTAAACGTAAATAAAGCAAGTAAAAATAAATGAAACAAGTGTTGGGCATCAAGGGGGATCGCATGGGATCGATTATCTATCTATCTAGGAAAGTTTAGGGTTAGTTTGTCTATCTAAAACTCGGACTACGAAACACGAATGAACCGTTAACTTATAGTTCACAAGCTAACCGTCTAAAATCACTATACTCCGAGACTCAACTGTCGCAGGCAACAATGCATAGATCAAAGCATTTTAAACAAGTGCGATTTTAATCCATGAGATTCCATAGGTAAGGGGTATGTGCTTCCTATGACTCCTCACACATCTAAGCTAGGTCAAGCAGACATGCAAGTTTTTGGCAAAGCATACACACTTTAGATCAAAGTTAGTTCATGAGGCTAACTTAAAGCATTAAGCAAAGACTTAGAATTAAAGCATAGAATAAACAAGAAATTAAATCTAACAAACCTTAAAAATTGCCATCAAAACTAAGATCATCTCCCCCCTTTGATTATCCCTTTAAACCCAACTAAAAAACTACTCTAGCTTGTTTAAGGGAATCATCAAAGCGAGGTTTAAACAATTCATAAACATAAAAGAATAAATAGAGAAAACATATTTAGATGTTACTTCAATGGTTGTCAAACAAAGTTGTAGGATCTTCTCCTTTAGAAAACTAGAACAAAGCAAATAGAATAGAAAAAGTTGGTGGATCTCGAAGCTTCAAAGAGAGGGACGAGAGAGAGGTCTGGTCGTCGGCTGCTCATCTGGTCGTGTCTCTTGGCTGCTCCAAAATGTGCACACTTGGTACTTTTCGGCACACTCTAAATCCTAGGGTTTAGAGGAGTATTTATAGGGTTTTGTCTAGGTTTAGGATTTTGTAAGGGTAGAAACGTCTTCTCTTGTTAAGTGCATGACAAGGGGTGGCGTAAGATTGTTCTAGAACGTGGTGAAAACTTGGACTGGGCCGCCGTGGTGGTCGCTGCTCAGGCCTTCAATAAAAGCCCATTGGCTTGTTGGTTCTCCTTACGTCGGTTTGTAACACGTCTCGGTAAATCGGGCATAACTTCATGGTGAGTGAACAGATTGACTTGATTCCACTTCGAAGAGAAAGATGACTCTTCCGGCTTTCCATAAACATCAAGCCTGTTGAAATGGGAGTTCTGAAAGTTCTTCAAAAGCTGCCTGTACGGTAAAGCTCTTAATCTTTCCTAAAACGTATTTTCCTTGTCTTTTGGTCATTTTTGTTATAAAACCTGTAAAACCTTTTTGAAACCTAAAATACTTGATAATAGACATTAAAGCCTTGAAATCATATCAAACTCTTCCTAAATGCATACTAAAACTATAGCTAAAATGGGAAAAATAATTATGTTATCAAGTGTCTTACATGCAAAAAAATGTGACACTTGTCAAGCCATTTTCGCCACATGCCCAGCTAGAGAAGTCGAGAGAGAGGGTTGTAAATACCCCCTCATTCTCTCATTTTCGACCAAGCCTCTTAAAAACACCAAAACCTTGCCAAAATTTTCTCTCAAACATTGGTGAAGAAAATCAAGAGATTTTCAAACAAAGAGGAAGAAGAAGAGGAGATCTCGTCGGTGGGAGAAGCTAAAGATCAAGGGGAGGTGCTGTCAGATCGGCGTGGTTTGGTGAAGTCCAAATCGGCCAAAATCTTTGAAGCTAAGGTGAGTTGGTTGTGGTTGTGGTTGTGATGTGAGTGGAGTTGTGGATCTTGCTTGTGGGAGGTACATTAGCTCTCTAGTTCTTGCATCGGCCCTTGTTGTTGAATTTGTTCCTTGTTGCATGTAGATCTAGAGGATTACATGTAGATAAGAGGATATCTAGGGGTTTCATGCAATCTTGGGGTAGATTTACATTTTTTCTCAAATCAGCTGCAAGGTTGAAACGCATTTCATGCTTTATTTGAAGGGGTATATGCATTCTTGGAGAAGAATGACATTTAAAAAAAGATAGCTGCAAGTGTGAAATGTCTTGTATGCTTAATTTTTGGGGTTTTGAGAATGTTTGAAGGTTGGAAAATATTTTTAAAAATCAACTGCAAGTGTGAAATGCCTTGCAAGTTGGATTTAAAATGTTTCTCAATCATGGGGATCGATGGAAAAATTAGTAAGAATTTTCTTACTTAATTTTGGGGTTAAGGAAGGGTCATGCAAATTAAGAATTTAATTATTTAAATTTTTCATTAGTTATCGGAGAGGTTGGTTCCTCATAGACCTGTAGAGAGATCAATTCATGGGATGAGTGAATTTTGGTGAAGCCATGCGAGAATCTCCAGGGGGAAAGAGCCGCATGAAGGCCCCAAAATTGAGAGTTGAACCTCATGAATTTGAATGGTAGAATAGTCTATGAGATGAGATGTTTTGGTGAAGCGATGCGAGAATCTCTAGGGAGGAAAGAGCCGCATGTGTGTGCCCAAAAACTTGAGATAATATTTCCTTGAACTCGATGAAAGATCAGTTCAATGGAGAAATATTTTTGTAAGACATGCGAGAATCTCCAGGGAGGAAAGAGCCGCATGCATGAGTGAAAAGGGGAAGATTTGTTAAATTAAAATGAAACTAAACCAAAAATTATAATCTTGGGGCTGGGTGCATACTAGGACTGCATGCATGAGTAGTTTACTTAAGTTGCATGTTTTTCCTTGCTTCTTAAGTTATTGTGTAATTGTGTTTGATGTGCTTGATCGCTTGCTTGATTGCTTGTTTTCTTGTTTGCTTTGTTTGTTTCGTTTGTGCTTAATTCTTTGTGTCGTAGACTTAGAGTTAAGTGCTTGTCCTAGCTAGTTCTCGAGTTAAATGTCTCGGTTCCTAGCTAGAGTTCAATCTCTGTTCCCATCATGTGTTGAGGTTGTCCAGTAAGCTACTCCAGAGGGATCTCATGGCAGGACAATTTTTGGTGTCTAGCTAGCTACTAGCCCGAACCGCATGACGATGCGGCCTTTAGTACCCGGTTGTTTACTTGGGAGTAACAACGCAGAGGGTTGGTTTTCCGGTTGATTGTTGATAACATGATTTTCACCCAGGGTATCAATATCTTATGCAGTTGTAGTACAAAGGGTTATCAATCCAAATGTTGTTATGCTATCAGATAAGATATGATCAGAACAGAGCAAGTCAAGCCAAGCAATAGTGGGGTTTTTCTAACAACCTAAAATAAGCAAAAGTAAATAAAGAACAAGAACTACACGACCTAAGTACTCGATGCAAGCATTCGGGTACAAGATCAGGTGGGATGCTCGGATCAAGTGGACAAGGATGAACAGCTCGAAGGTATACACGAAGCTGGTGATCGAGTACCAGTTCGGCTAATGGGTCGAGTTATAAAACAAAACTAAACAATCAAGATAAGAAAACTCCTAAGGATGGGTAATTGACTCATAAGTGTTCCTGATCAATTTGCGAATGTCCTACATGCTTCAAGCAAATATTCCCTAGACAATGAATGTAACATCCGCGAACCAATTTTTGTAATTTTGGTGTGGGTGTCGATCGACACCCTTGGGGGCATCGATCGACACCATGTGTTCCGGTTTGGTCGGGTTCGTTTTAATTGCCGATTGGTTCGGTTTGGTTCAATTAAAATCCCTAAATCGTGTGTAAAAGGGGGAAAACGACCCTAGGTCGTGTTATTTGTCTGTACTCGCCGCTTTTGAGAGAAAAAGAAAGAGAGAAAAGAGAGAAAACGTTTCTGTGACTTTCTGGGTTTGTTCTTGGAGTTTTTGGAGAGATCTGAGGCTGTAGGAGGGTTAGCTGTTGCTGGAAACGAAGGGGGAGCTTCTGGAGGTGTTGTTTTCCACGTTTCTCAATCCAATCTTCCTGTTCTTGAGGTGAGTGCTTGACCATGGTTGATCTAAGCATGAGATCTCTCTTGTTTGTGTGTTTTCTTTGCTGTTTGTGTTGTTTTGTTGCTTGGGTTCGTTGCTTCTGTGATTCCCAGTGATTTCTGAGGTAATTGGGTGAGATTGGGACGGATTCGGGATGGTTTGGAATCGGGATTCGTCGTTCGTGTTCGCGCAGTTCGCGTCTGCAGGTATGGCATCGATCGACACTCAAGGAGCATCGGTCGACACCGTTTGGTGGAGCATCGGTCGACACCCTACTGGCATCGGTCGACACCCTACTGGCATCGGTCGACACCTTTGGTTCAGCATCGGTCGACACTTTCTTGTGGCATCGGTCGACACTAGTCTCAACCGAGACTTGTTTTCCTGGTTTGCTGTATTGCTTGTGTTTGTTTGCTTGCTTGACTTGAGGGTCTCATATGCTTGTGTGTATAACCCAGTAGATGGGAGGACGGCCTCACTAAGTATTTATGATAATACTTACGCATCTCAATTGTTGTTTGTGGTGTGCAGGTAAAGGAAAAGTGTGATCGTGGAATCAAAGGCAATGAGGAGGAGGGTGTTCTAGAGGCTTGATTGATTATGGTCTAGCTGATGTTAGGTTGCTAGATTAAGTCATTGGAACATTGTAGGATGTTAGCTTTTGGTTATTTCTTTGTTTGGATTATGATGTTATTGGATTATTTATGTTGGAATATTATTGGAATTGTTTTATTTGGTTATCCGCGGTTATTGATTGTTGTTAGGATGTTAGTGGGTATGGGACCACTAGTAAATAAGGTATAAAAAATAAAATAAAAATAAAAACGGGAAGGGTTGTTTCAATGAATCTCTTAAATCTTGCTAAAACACTCTCGTGATAGAAACAATCAACCTTGGTCACTCCCCTACCCGACTTTCGTTGGAGAAACATGACCAAGCAGGCATTACAATCCAATTCATTATTATCAATAACCTCCTTACACATCTAATCTCTTAGGCTTAGTGAGTAAATCTCTAGCATTGATTGATTCAAGCATTTCAACAACATCTCTCGATGGCAAAACACCCTAGATCTAGTCTCAACCTCTCGGTCTGAAAATAGCATTAAGAACACCAATCTATAAAGGAATTTATGTAAAACAAACATTCAAGCTAAGACATCATAACCGATCAAGAACACCTATTTTTCTATCCCATCCCTAGAAACTTTACTTCACTACTCAGATCTCATGGTAGAAAGCATAAAAACACAAATGAATGAAAATTGCATTGTATTGAAAATAAGATAAAAGTAGTAGAGTACATAATCGAAAACTAGAAAGAATAGCAAAGGAAAATAAAATTGAATCCTAACAACAATGGAAAAAGTGTTTGAGTCGCTCAGTTCTCTCTCAGAAGCTCTCTCAGAAGCTCTAGCTCTATGTTCTGATTTTCTACGGCGTGCTAGGGTGAGAGGAAGATAAGGGGGGTTTATATATGGAAACCCTTTTAACCTAGCTACTCAGTCCTGCCCGAGGGTCTGCTCGAGGCGGTGCACGAGGATCAAGTCGGGTAGTTCCTCGGGTAGGTCTTCGGTTTGTTCTTCCTGCTCTTAGATCCTCTTTGATCGGGTTGAGGTTCGGACTGTTCTTGCACAATCGCTCCTTCGGATACATGCTCGGGTTTGACCTCGTTTTTCCCCCTTTTAGGCTCTAAAGCACATGTTTTCATCCAAAATGCACAAACGCAACAATGCAGCACCCTAAATGGCCTAAATGCAAATTCCTACAGTTAAGGACCTAAAAATGCTAAGGTTAGGGTATATATAATGTAAAATATGGACAAAAAGGGTGTCTAAAACATGTAAATTAGAGAGTTATCAATTGCCTTTGTGGTATCATCGCGGAGTGGGTGATTGGAGTGGGACAGAGGATGGAGGGGCCCTAGGTTGTGTGATGCGTTCCCTAGGAGGTGTTGTTCCCTAGGATGAGGTTGGTGTGGATGTCTTGGCTTGTAGGCCTGACTATATAAAGTCTAGGGTGGTGAAGTTACCTTGATTCACCGCTAGCTAAAACCACCTTGCAGTGATTGCGGGTGAAGTGGCGTGGAGGCCAAGTTAGAGATAAGGTCTACATGAGTCAAGTGTATTGCTCGTTTTCTAGACTTGCTTGTGTGTTGTTTTCTTGCTTGTTATGCTTTCGCATTGCATGCTTTGATTGATTGTTGGTTGTGTGGGGTAGTTGGATGGGATAAGATAGCATGTTAGAGGTGATAGCATGTTAGAGGTTGCCCAACTCACTGATTAATCTTAGATTACTCACCCTTCTCCTCAATCATTTTTCTTGCAGGGAACTAAGTGGGTAGAGTTGGATATAAGAAACCGGATAGGATGTTTTCTGTGTTGTGTTGCAAATCTGATGTTTCTTGTACATGTTGTTTTATTCGAATGGATCCAACTGTTTTTCTTGAGTATCTTTGTGTGATTCGTAAACATTTATACTATATGTAATAAATCAAGATATTTTCATATATATATTCGGACAAGTGGAAATGGTACGGTCTAGTCCGGACCAGCACAACGCCGCATGCGTTCCAAGGGTTGTAAAGCCTAAGGAATGTTCGTAGCGGGTAGGCGGCTTCTGGTGGACTGGCTGGGGAACCTAATTTGTTGGTAGAACCTCGACCGGAACACAGGCAGTTGTCCTCTGTGATGACCTCCGGGCCGGTCCGCGGTTTGTCTGGCCGTAAGGATGGTTTGGGGGCGTTACAATCATCCCATTTGGATTGACACCTTAAGTACTATAACTACATAAGGTTAATTGAACCTGCTAGGATAGACACAAAAAAACCTAGTATCATGTGTAAATTCAACAATTTTAGCTCTTATTCCTAAGAAGTTGGATTCGAAGGAAATGAAGGACTATCGCCCTATTTCATGTTGTATTGTGTTGTACAAGGTTGTCTCCAAGATTCTTGCTAATCGTTTGAAGGTTGTCTCCAAGATTCTCTCTAATTGTTTGAAGGTTATTCTACCCTCCTTCATTGCTCCAAACCCGTCAGCTTTTATCAAGGATAGACTTATGATGAAAAATTTGTTGCTAGCTTTGGATTTGATTAAAGACTATCACAAGGAGTCAATATCTGCTCGATGTATGATGAAGATTGATATCTCCAAATCATTTGATTCAGTTCAGTGGCCTTTTCTACTAACCATTCTCAAGGCCATTGATAACAGGTTTTTCACCCAGGGTATCAATTCCCTATGCAGTTGCAGTACAAAAGGTTATCAAAATGGTTGTTATGCTAGCAGATGGGATGCAATCAGAAACAAGCAAGTCAATCCAAGTAATAATGTGGGTTTTGTCTAACAATCTAAGGGGAGCAGAGATAAAGGAAATAAAACAAGAACCACTCGACCTAAGTATACGATGCAAGCAGTCGAGTACCGGATCGAGTAGGTAATCGGATGGTGGAAAAATCAAGAACACAATGATGAACAACTTGAGGACATACACAAAGCCGATGATCGAGTACCGGTTCGGGTAAGGGGTCGAGTTGATGTAAAACTGTAAATAATCAAAATAGGAAAGCTCCTAAGTATGGGGTAATTGGTTCATAAGTATTCCTAACCGATTTAGAAGGTTTTACAAGCCTCAAGCAATCTATTCCCTAGACAATGAATCTCTAAACCTTGCTAATCCACTCTCGTGGTAGAAACAATCAACCCTATTCACTTCCTTACCCAACTCTCGTTGGAGAAACATGACTAAGTAGGCATTAAAATCCGATTCACTTTTGTCAATAAACTCCTTACTCATATAATCTCTTAGGCTAAGTGAGTAAATCTCTAGCATAAGTTGATTCAGGCATTTCAACAAACATCTCTCGATGGCAAAACACCCTAGATCTAGCCTCAACCTCTCGGTTTGAAACTCGCGTTAAGAACACTTATCTAGAAGGGAATTTAAACAAGAACAATCAACTTAAAACATTACAATCGATTAAGAACACTCACTAACCTATCCCATCCCTAGAAACTTTGGATCACTACTCAGATCTCATGTTAATCGAAACAGAAGCATAAAAAATAAGAAATTCATAACGTAAAAGTAGATGATATATTGAAAAAGGAATAAAAACGTAGTGCAGAACTGAAGTGTATGAATCGCAAAATAGTAGATTGTAGAAATCCTAACAAGATTTGTAAAGTAAAAATCGCTCTCTCTCTCTCTCTCTCTCTCTCTCTCTCTCAGTAGGTCTCTCTCTCTCTCAGTAGCTCTTGCTCTCTCGTTTGTCCCTCTCCGCGGCATGCTAGGCGAGAAAATAAGGAGGGGGTTTATATATGGAAACCCCTTTGACCTAGCTGCCCAGTTCTGCCCGAATGTCTACACGAGGCTAGTGATCGGGTGCCTCCTCGGGTGTAGCTTCGAGTTGTTCCTCTTGCGCTTGGATCCTCTTGATCGGGTACATGCTCGGGGTTTACCTCGTTCTTGCTCTTGATTTGGGCTCCAAAGCACCTATTTTAATCCAAAATGCACAAATGCAACAATGAAGCACTCTAAGTAGTCTAAATGCAAATTTCTAAGGTTAAGGACCTAAAACTGCTAAGGTTAGGGTATATATAATGCAAAACATGGATACAAAGGGTGTCTAAAAAAGTGTAAATTAGAGAGTTATAAGCCATAAACCTTCCTGATGCTTTTATCCATTGGATTGAGCTCTGCATTGGGTCAGCTTCTTTTTCTGTTCAGGTTAATGGGGAGTTAGCCAGTTATTTTCAAAGTACAAGAGGGATGCTTTCTATCTCCATACCTATTCGTCATTTGTATGAATGTACTTTCTCTTATGCTTGACAAAGCAGCTGCTGATCGTCGCATAGGCTACCATCCTCGTTTTAAAACACTGAGTCTAACCCACCTCTGTTTTGCGGATGACATTTTAATATTTTCTTATGGGAGTTATCGCTTTGTAGCAGAAACTTTAGCTGTCTTTGATCATTTTGCAGCAGCCTATCATCTCAAAATAAGTCTTGAGAAGTCTAAACTTTCATGGCTGGTTCATAGCCACAACATCAACTAGACATCTTTCAACACTTTCCGTTTGCAGTCGGCTCTCTTCCTATCCAGTATTTGGGGCTTCCTCTTCTTACCAGGTCCATGACAAGAGTTTACTATATGCCTCTTAAAGAGCGCATTTGCCATCGTATAATCTCTTGGACTGGTCGGTTCTTGTCCTTCGTGGGTCGCCTTCAGCTAATCAAATATGTGCTCTCTAGTCTTACCAACTTCTGACTCTCTGCTTTTCGCTTGCCGAAATAATGTCTGCAGAAGATTGACAGTGTATTCTCGGTTTTTTCTGGTCTGGTCCAAATCTTAACTCGAAAAAGGCTACGATTTCATAGTTTGATGTGTGTAATCCAAAGAATGAGGGAGGTTTGGGGCTTCGACACTTGCATGATACGAACACAGTCTGCATCCTCAAACTTATATGGCATCTTGTGTCTGCTGGGAACTCTCTGTGGGTCAGTTGGGTTCGTAAGAATCTGATCGGAACTGGGTCCTTATAATAGGTGTCATCTCGATTGAACCCGAAGTGGCGTTCATCATCCAAACTGATTCTTCATCTATCCAAACTGATTGTTCATCTATCTGAGCTCCCTACGTATGTGGTTTACATGCATATACAATACACTCGTATATGCAAAGTGTTTTATGTGTTTCATATTAATTAATGATGGATTCATCCTTAGATCATTGTATTAAAGATATCAAATATATATTTCATAATTGATTAAATTACTATAATTAGTGTTTATCACTCTTCTTTATATTCAACTAGAATTTATTCGCATTACATGAGTTTGAATTTAATTTAGTAAAAGATACAATATTTTATGAGTAATTGTATATTAGAAATGTTTAGCTACTTTAAAATAATCTGATCATTTTTGTATATCATATTAAATAAATTTATCATAAAATAATTATTTTTACAAGATAAATTTGTTATACCATAAAATTGCAAAGGTACTTAAGCTTTTCCCATAATTAATTGTCAAATGCAATGTGAGAGTATATGATTTTGTTAAAAATGATGATTAACGAGGTAGCCAACACAAATGAAGATAATGGTAAAAAGATGATTGGTGAATATGTATCTCTATGTCACACTATTTTCTGTTATATACATATATAATGACCAAATTCTATTACAATTAAAGACTAATATAATACAAAACTTTGAATTAATATTGTAAATTTTGAGAGATGTTACAAAACAAACTTAAATTGAAGAAACAAAAATTAATTTCCATTTAACATACAGTTAAATAGGAAAATTTTGATATGTTATGAGATATGAAGTCTACATGTAATTAACACATGACATAAATTACATAATTGCAGATCATTTACTAAAAATAGGATCTAATAATGCGAGAACTTTGGTGCATGAAATCTTGCATGTCTGAACTAGAAAAACAATATTTTGTTTTTTTTAATAATCCCGGTTTGCTTGCATCACTACAAGAAAACCTGCAATTTGGGACTCTCTTTTATGACTACTTGAAACAGAAATATTTGGTGGTATGAATTGATGAATGTATGCAATGGTGAGATATAAATGAATGGATGGTAAGGTGTTTCAATTCCCCTTATGCAGTTGCAGTATAAGAGGTGTCAATCCTATCTGAGTGTTTGTGAACAATCAAGATGTGAATATGAGACTAAGTCAAGCCAAATGTAAAGGATGTTTGTCACTAACAATCCTATAATGAAAATGCAAAGTGCAGAAAGTAAAACTACAAGAACTAGATGCTAAAGTAAATGGAACAGAATGATTATAGCAGTTATGAAGCTAGAACAGAAATAGAAACTACTAAAATGCAAGTATTGAACTAATGCAAGCAAGTAATGAACAGAAAGCTAAATGAATGCAACAGAAATGCAGCTCAGATGAAACAGGACAAACACAAATCATTAACCAAAGTTCTGGGGATGAACTCGAGCAAGCACTCGATCGAGTGCAGGGTCGAGCTGGTTAAATCCGGGAAAACAGAGCAACACAAGAAAAACATAGCAATACCAAAACGAATCAAACAACAATCAAACAGCAGGATTTAGACTTAAAAATCAATAAACAAGGAAGGCCTTGAGGAGGGATTCATGGGCTGGACTAATGAATGAGGTTATCACACTTTGGCCAACAAATCTCAAGCAAACTTTGAGCTAATCTCTAGACATATAAATCTAAGACAAGTTTCATCCACTCTCATGGCAAGAAACAATCAAACCTATGCATCTCTAGACTTGTTCTCACAAAGTAAAGAATCTACACAAGCAGGCATTAAGCAATACATCTCATACCAAACAAGACCTCTAATCTCTTAGCAAGCCTAATGGTAAGCTCTAGATCTAGCCTTATCTATGCTCCTTAAACATTGGTGTGATGCTAAGATGCTTGAAATCAAACCCTAACCTCTCAGTTCAGGATTAGCATTAAGAACATCTAGCCTAGAAGAGATTCTACCACAATCAAGCTTGACCAAAGCAAACAAACCTCAAACACAGCCCAGCCTAACACATCCTCAAGATCCTAAGCACTACTCACAAGAACACATGATGAACATCAAAATCATAAACCCATAAAATACTGAAACTGGCATCAAATGAAAGATAAAACAAAGATCTACAATATTCAAGAAGAAATGAAACTCGAATTCTCAATATTAAGAAAGTTATGAAACCAACAATATTGAAGAACCTAAAGTTTTTCTCTCAAGGAAGTACAAGATCTAAAATAATAAAAGTGCAAAAGGAATAATTCCCAAAAGGGTAAAAACTAGGTTTCTGACTATTCTAAAAAGCTGGACTCTTTCGTGGCTGCAGGTACAAGGCTTTATATCGGAGGGGAGGTGGAAGCCCTAAAAATACTAAAAGACAAAATAGTCAACGGCTCGGTCAACTCAACCCTGTGCTCGGTCGAGTGATAGGTCGAGTTGGCTTCTCTGGTGCATCCTCCACTCGGTCGAGTCCCTCTCTGCACACGGTCAAGTGTCTGGTCGAGTGTGCGGTCGAGCTGGACTCCGGACCTTGTTGTTTCAGCCTTAACTCTCTTGCTTTCCCTTCATGATTGCTTTACTTCTCCTCAGCATTGCTTTCATGATCCTTAAGCTCCAAAATCACATGTTTATGCATGAAAATATGCAAATGCAATGCAACTATGCTCTAATACATGATTAGTCCTAAAGCTATGCAATAATGGTCAAAATGGATAGCAAAAGATGCAAAAGATGTGAATATATTAAGGGAAAACATGGTAAAATATATGAACATCAACACCCCCAAACTTAGTATTTGCTTGCCCTCAAGCAAATAATCAATACATAAGAAGGTAGGTGAGGTTTGAAAGTGGGATCTCAGCTCCTAAAGATTGCAAATAGACCATCTAGAATCAATGTCCAAGTTACTAATACTAGGATGCAAGTTGAATGAGCTGTACTTAAAGACTTTAGACATTCATTAATCAAGAACATGAATCAATTCTATGCAATGCTTAAACTCATTTGGCTTGGAGGTAAAGGCTTTGAGACAATGATGGTCTCTTTTTAGAGTGGGGCTTGTCAATATCAAGGTTCTCTCATGAAAATGGATTGAGCTTTAGAAGAATGCTAAAGGTAAGATGACTTAGACACATACAAGAGCAAAACCTTGTCTACCCAAAGGCACCCAAAGAATTCATCCTATCAATCTAAACTCAAATGATCCTAGTGCTACCCTTTAACTTCTTCTTTTCTCTTTCACCCTTTTCTCTTTTGGTTTTCAAGTCTTAGGAGATGTTTCTTATTTGATCTTTCTAGTGGGATGGGGGATTCTTACTTATTTACTATGGTTCTCTTTTCTTCTTATTCTTAAGACATATAAGCTTTTTGCTAGACTTTTCTTTTCTTTCTTTTCCTTTCTTTAGCTAGAACCATTTTCAACAATTTTTACTTCCCAACCTTTCACTAGACTTTTCTTAAACACAATCTCCTCTTAAAGACTCTACCCTTTTTCTTTCTCTTTTTCCTCTTTTCTTTTTCAAATCAACCAAGTCCCAAACCCAAAAGTCAAACAACCTAGTCCTATCTAGTTTGAAAAATGCAAACTAGAACTACACAAGGTCTTACTCTTGTCAGTTCAAACCTAACACATTCTACCAAGCTCAATCCCAAAATAGGCCTTACACACTCAAGAATAAACATGGCTTGAAAGAAGGGTTGGTTAAAGGGTAGGAAAACTGATTTCAATGGTTTAATCAGCTACTTGGATCAACAAGAGTGGTAAAAAGGAGAAAGATGATCCAAATATGTATATGGTATCCATGAGTTTAAAGCAATGCACACATTGATAATTATAAGTCAATATTAGGTTCTTATAAGTAGGAAATGGTTTCAAATCACAACATGCTTCAATTTAGACCAAATACAATGCAGGAATTCAAGGCTTGGTTCAATCTTATGCTTCTAACCACTCAACTAGCATCAAAGTACTATTAACTTGGGCATTGATCCTAGTCTAGTGAATTAAGCAAGCTAACAAGGCAATACTCATCATAGATCCCTAATGCAAATATTATACAATCCTACATGAAACATGCTAAACAAGATCCTAATATGCAATGCAAACTACATGAACACTCTTTTTTTATAAAGATTTTTTTCAAAAATTTTCAAATTTTTAGGGTTTTTCTATTACTTAGATGCTATGCAAGTACTAATATGAGGATGCTAAAAATTTGAAATAAGAACACAAAACACAATGTCAAATGCTATCTCAAACCCTCCCCCAAACTTAAATCACACAGTCCCCTGTGTGAAAGAAATTTGTAAGAGGATTCAAGACTAAAAACAAAACACAATTTCAAATGCAATGGTATTCACAAGGGAAGGTGATAGTGGTACCTCAAGGATTGGAGAAGAAGTTGTCCACATCCTCTTGCATACTGTCAAATGTGTAGTTGGGGTCTTGTTAATCACTTGGAGATGTAGATTGGGGCAGCTCGACGATGGCGATCAACCTCGACTCGGTCGAGTGCGTGCTCGAGTGGGGGGGTCGAGCTGGACCGCGTCTGCCAAAATCTTGTCCTTGCTGCTGGTAGAACTGCTGGTAGAGAGCTGGATCCATGAAGTATTGAGGTGGGATGGGAGGGTAACCTGGATAGCCTGGATAAACAGCTGGAGGTGGGAAGCCATATGGAACTCGGCCAAGTGCATTTGGGGTGCTCGGTCGAGTGGGTGCTCGAGTGACCCGGTCGAGTGCCTCGAAAATTGTTGCTCTCGAGTACTTGAACTCCTCTTCCTCTGATTTGGCTCATACATTGAAGCTCTAGCTGGTTCCACAGGATTTGCAACCCTTGAAAGTGCTCTAGTTGAGCTACTCCTCCTCAAAGGGCTTGAATGGCTTGGAGATGAGTTTCCACTCTTCAGCTCAGCAATCTCCTTCTTTAGTCCCTTTATTGACTTAGCCATGTTGGTCACCTTCTTCTTCAGCTTGTCAAACCTCTTCCCATGCCACTTGTTTCATTTTCGCAAAAGAGTCAACCTCTTGGTAGTCTCCCTCACTTCTCTACTATCCCTTGGGTTGGGCTCATAATCCTCAAAGTAAAATTGCCTCTCCCCATCAGCCACTTGTGCACTCCCAGCTTCCTCAACTCTAGGTTGAACTATCCCATCAAACAAGTGCTCCTCAGCTGGCCAAAAGTCAATGTTGACTCCTTCTTGAATGGTGGTGAGCTCTTGGTTAGGCAAGATAAATTGATTTTTCCCAAGTGTTGGAAGCTCAAAGTTGAAGATGTGATTCCCTTGATGCATCTCCTTGGCTAGGATGAGAGTAGAGGTGAGGTAGCTTGAGTTAATCCATCTTGGTGAGAGCCTTTCTCCTCTAAGTGGAACCTTGGCAGCTTGTAGAATTGGAGTAATGATGCCTCCAATGGTTAGTGCTCCTCTTGATCCTTTGTTCTCCAGCTTGCCTACCCAACTTCTCAAGTAAACCATGTGATCAATAAGCACCATTGCTAGGTCAGTCTCCACAGTGGACCCAAGAATGATGGTTCCATTTCTTGCTTCAAAGATGATTCCATTGAGAGCCATGTCAATCATCTTAAGCTCACCCTCATTGATATTCCCAGTTTCCTTCCTAGCAAAGAAGGTGTTGGCAAGAGCTTTGTGGAAGTACCTTAGGACTGGGCTCCTTATCCTTAAACTTTTGAAATTGGAGGATGAGTAGAGTTTGTTGTCCCCAATAGTTTCCCAAACAGCATAGAGTTCTTCTCTTGGAATCATCAAACTCCTATTGCTCCGAACCTCAAATCCAAACACATTTGCTATCTTCTTCATTGAAAGCTCATGCTTCTTCCCCCTTGATTATGAAGGAGATGTGACCACCTTCAACCTCAGCATCCTTCCTTGCATATGTGTGCAGCTTGACAGTGGCTAGAAACTCACAACTTTCTTCTTTGTAGCCCTCCATGCAAAGCCCCATGAACTTGGTTAGGTTGCTCTTCTCAAAGAGATACTCCACATCTCCATCAATGGCTAGCTTCTCCATAGTTTCCTTGTGTGGATATCTAGTCCTCAGGAACTCCATTCTCATGAAAGCATCATAAAGCTGCCTCTTTGACAACCCACAAGATTCTGCTTCTCCATCATCCTCCAACTCTTCTTCATCACTTTCTTCCTCACTCTCATTTTCACTCTCCTCTTGTTCAACCTCAACTGCTGGCCTCTTCCCTTTGGCCTTGTGTCTCCTCATGAACTCATTGAGAGTTGGCTCCCTTTCTTCCACACTTTCAGTTCTCTCAGGATCTTCCTCAACTGACTCACTCCTTCGATACGGCATCTGGCTCGACCGGCCACTCGGACCGCCACTCGATCGAGTGCATAATCGAGTGGGTCGTCGAGTGGTTCTCCCAGATTATCTTCTTGATTCAAGGCCAGCATCACGACGTTCCATGGAGCTTGCAGCGGTTTGTTGAGACTTCCTGGTGATCTTTGAAGACATTTTCAAAAAGAACTGAAGGGAATATACTCAAAGCTCAAAGTTAATAGGTTAGTGACCCAAAAACTTGAAAGAACAAAGCTTGAGCAAAAGATGAACTTTGAGAGAGATTTTAAAACTTGAATTTAGTTGTTTTGAGAAAATGAGAGAGTGTGAGAGGTATAATCTCGTGCAAGCTCTATTTAAAGAAGCTAAGGGGACAAGGAGACAAGGGTGGAGCGTCCATACCATTCAAATTTGAATTGGGAATCTTTGACCTGCTTTTTGCTGCCACTCGACCCCACACTCGACCAGCACGTGCTCGAGCTCCCTTGACCAAAGTTTGAAAATTCAAAATTTTCTTCTTGTTCTTCCCTCCACTCGATCGTTCTAGAGAAATGAGGATCAAATGGGCTTTGCTTCTTTGCCAACTCGGTCGAGTACCTGTCGTGGGCTGGTCGAGTGGGCTTGCGTTTTGTCCTTCTCCAAGTCCAAATCTCTCCTTACCCATCTATACTTATATTAAAAGGTCTGTCCAACACAAATAAAAAAGAAAACACATCAAAACTACAAGGAAATTAAACCATATTTACAAAGGATACCTTAGGGACTTCCTCCCTAGTGAGCTTGTTTAGAGTCACTAAGCTTGACTTTGGTTTTCTTCTTAGACTTGGTTTAGATACCAAGGAGGTGATGAAATTCTCCCTGGAACCTCTTGATCACTGTGAAGTTGATCTTTGATCACCTCACCCTTAACACACAAACCATACTTCTTCTTGATTTTGAGCCTTGGTCTTGCTTTCATTAAAGACCTCTTGTTTAGCTTAACTTGGAGATCCTCAACCATACCAGTCAACTCTTGAACTGACCTCTTAAGCTTTTCTACAGAATCTTCTTGAAGAGAGAGCTCAGCCTTTAGAGTTGCCTTATCACTTAAGACCTCTTGACCACCCTTGTCCTTGATAGTAAAAGGCTGATCATCAATGGTAGGAAGGTTGGTTGGGTTATAGATGTTGAACTTCATAGCTATACCCTCAGCAATGTTCAAGGTCACAAGACCTTCCTTGACATCAATGACTGCTCCAACAGTGGCTAAGAATGGCCTCCGAAGAATGATTGGATCTTCAGGTTCCTTGTCCATCTCCAATACCATAAAATCTGTATGAACCCTTTCTCTCCCTATCTTCACTGGAGTGTTCTCCAACTTGCCAACCACATCTCTATTTGACCCATCAGCTAGGCATACATGGAGGTTGGTAGAATTGAAGTCAGTGTGCCCAAGCTTTTGTGCTATAGAATATGGCATCACACTGATTGATGCTCCCAAGTCACATAGGCACTGGTTGTAGTGGAGACAGCTAATTGTGCAAGGCAGATAGAATGGACCTGGATCCTTAAGCTTAATTGGGATGATCACTCCTCCAAGGTCCTCAAGATCCTTCTCATCTTGAGCTTGAGCCTTCTTCTTTGACAAATCAAGCAAAAAATCTCTATAGAGAGGATAAGGTTCATACTGTTCCAAGGTAGGTCCTCTCTCTTCTTCTTGATAAGCAATGATGATCTCTTGAATGGCCATCACCTCTTCTTGTTTCTCAACCACAACTTCTTCCTTCAAAACTTTCTCATCCTCTTGTTGCTTAGCCAACATTTCCTTTTTCTCAATTATTTTCCTCAATTCCTTAATCATANAACTCTTGAACTGACCTCTTAAGCTTTTCTACAGAATCTTCTTGAAGAGAGAGCTCAGCCTTTAGAGTTGCCTTATCACTTAAGACCTCTTGACCACCCTTGTCCTTGATAGTAAAAGGCTGATCATCAATGGTAGGAAGGTTGGTTGGGTTATAGATGTTGAACTTCATAGCTATACCCTCAGCAATGTTCAAGGTCACAAGACCTTCCTTGACATCAATGACTGCTCCAACAGTGGCTAAGAATGGCCTCCGAAGAATGATTGGATCTTCAGGTTCCTTGTCCATCTCCAATACCATAAAATCTGTATGAACCCTTTCTCTCCCTATCTTCACTGGAGTGTTCTCCAACTTGCCAACCACATCTCTATTTGACCCATCAGCTAGGCATACATGGAGGTTGGTAGAATTGAAGTCAGTGTGCCCAAGCTTTTGTGCTATAGAATATGGCATCACACTGATTGATGCTCCCAAGTCACATAGGCACTGGTTGTAGTGGAGACAGCTAATTGTGCAAGGCAGATAGAATGGACCTGGATCCTTAAGCTTAATTGGGATGATCACTCCTCCAAGGTCCTCAAGATCCTTCTCATCTTGAGCTTGAGCCTTCTTCTTTGACAAATCAAGCAAAAAATCTCTATAGAGAGGATAAGGTTCATACTGTTCCAAGGTAGGTCCTCTCTCTTCTTCTTGATAAGCAATGATGATCTCTTGAATGGCCATCACCTCTTCTTGTTTCTCAACCACAACTTCTTCCTTCAAAACTTTCTCATCCTCTTGTTGCTTAGCCAACATTTCCTTTTTCTCAATTATTTTCCTCAATTCCTTAATCATATGTGCTTTGAAACGTCCTGGGAATGGTAGAGGTGGCTTGTAAGCAGGAGGAATGTACTTATCAGGTTTAACATCTCCTGACCTTTCAGCTCGATCGACCACTCGATCAGGCACTCGGTTGAGTGCCGGCTCGAGTACCTGGTCGAGTGCAATGGCGGGTTCGGACNACAAGACCTTCCTTGACATCAATGACTGCTCCAACAGTGGCTAAGAATGGCCTCCGAAGAATGATTGGATCTTCAGGTTCCTTGTCCATCTCCAATACCATAAAATCTGTATGAACCCTTTCTCTCCCTATCTTCACTGGAGTGTTCTCCAACTTGCCAACCACATCTCTATTTGACCCATCAGCTAGGCATACATGGAGGTTGGTAGAATTGAAGTCAGTGTGCCCAAGCTTTTGTGCTATAGAATATGGCATCACACTGATTGATGCTCCCAAGTCACATAGGCACTGGTTGTAGTGGAGACAGCTAATTGTGCAAGGCAGATAGAATGGACCTGGATCCTTAAGCTTAATTGGGATGATCACTCCTCCAAGGTCCTCAAGATCCTTCTCATCTTGAGCTTGAGCCTTCTTCTTTGACAAATCAAGCAAAAAATCTCTATAGAGAGGATAAGGTTCATACTGTTCCAAGGTAGGTCCTCTCTCTTCTTCTTGATAAGCAATGATGATCTCTTGAATGGCCATCACCTCTTCTTGTTTCTCAACCACAACTTCTTCCTTCAAAACTTTCTCATCCTCTTGTTGCTTAGCCAACATTTCCTTTTTCTCAATTATTTTCCTCAATTCCTTAATCATATGTGCTTTGAAACGTCCTGGGAATGGTAGAGGTGGCTTGTAAGCAGGAGGAATGTACTTATCAGGTTTAACATCTCCTGACCTTTCAGCTCGATCGACCACTCGATCAGGCACTCGGTTGAGTGCCGGCTCGAGTACCTGGTCGAGTGCAATGGCGGATTCAGACTTCTTTGCACAAACTTCACTCAAAGCTTCAATAACTGACCAATCCTCCCCATCTTGAACATCACTGTCCCCAGTGACTTCCTCATCAGACATATGGATGGCTTTGGCAGTGAACTCCCTTGTATTTTGAACAGATTTTCCAGGGAGTTGGTTGGNGTTCTCCAACTTGCCAACCACATCTCTATTTGACCCATCAGCTAGGCATACATGGAGGTTGGTAGAATTGAAGTCAGTGTGCCCAAGCTTTTGTGCTATAGAATATGGCATCACACTGATTGATGCTCCCAAGTCACATAGGCACTGGTTGTAGTGGAGACAGCTAATTGTGCAAGGCAGATAGAATGGACCTGGATCCTTAAGCTTAATTGGGATGATCACTCCTCCAAGGTCCTCAAGATCCTTCTCATCTTGAGCTTGAGCCTTCTTCTTTGACAAATCAAGCAAAAAATCTCTATAGAGAGGATAAGGTTCATACTGTTCCAAGGTAGGTCCTCTCTCTTCTTCTTGATAAGCAATGATGATCTCTTGAATGGCCATCACCTCTTCTTGTTTCTCAACCACAACTTCTTCCTTCAAAACTTTCTCATCCTCTTGTTGCTTAGCCAACATTTCCTTTTTCTCAATTATTTTCCTCAATTCCTTAATCATATGTGCTTTGAAACGTCCTGGGAATGGTAGAGGTGGCTTGTAAGCAGGAGGAATGTACTTATCAGGTTTAACATCTCCTGACCTTTCAGCTCGATCGACCACTCGATCAGGCACTCGGTTGAGTGCCGGCTCGAGTACCTGGTCGAGTGCAATGGCGGGTTCGGACTTCTTTGCACAAACTTCACTCAAAGCTTCAATAACTGACCAATCCTCCCCATCTTGAACATCACTGTCCCCAGTGACTTCCTCATCAGACATATGGATGGCTTTGGCAGTGAACTCCCTTGTATTTTGAACAGATTTTCCAGGGAGTTGGTTGGGTTTAGGAGCAGAAGTAGAGGCAATATTGCTCTCCATAAACTTCACTCTAGAGTTGAGACCTTCAAACTTCATGTTAAGATCATTGTACTGGGATGTGAGCCTTTGATTCAACTCAGCAAACTGTTTGGCTTCCTCAATCTTGCCGTGTGTTTGCCCAATCAACAACTGTTGCATCATAGCTCTTAAGTCTTGTTCTTGGCCTTGGTTAGTCTGAAACCCTGGTAGGGGACACAACTGAGGTTGGAACACTTGATGTTGTTGTTTGGGGACATAGTTTTGTTGCTGTTGAGGCTGTTGAGGTGGATACACTTGGTCTTGTGGATTAGCTACATTGGTGCTTCTATAGGAGAGGTTGTTGTTCTTGAACCCTCCTTGGTTGTAGCCTTTGAATCCACCCTGGTTTTGCATATAACAGAGCTCAGCAAATTCAGTCTCCCCCTCTTGAACTGGAACCTCTTCTTCACCAATGAAGTGAATAGACTTTTGTTGGCTAAGAAGGATCTTTTCAAGCTTCTCATTGACCATCTTCAAATCCTTCTTGTACTTTTCCTCTTGATCAGTTGATGATGACCTTATGGTTCTGTCATAGTCTTCATTATAATTCCCATCAGACTGAGCAAGATTCTCAACTAGTTCCCATCCTTCTTCCACATTCTTGTTGAGGAAGTTGCCATTAGAAGCTGTGTCAAGAAGCATCCTGATCTTGGGAAGCACTCCTCTATACAATGTGCTAAGTAAGGACTCATTGCTGAAGCCATGATGAGGACACTGAGTCTGATATCCTTTGAACCTCTCCCAAGCTTCACAAAAGCTCTCATTGTTCCTTTGACCAAACCCAGAAATTTCATTCCTCAATCTAGCAGTCCTTGCATTTGAGAAGAATTTGGCCAAGAAAGCCTTCTTGCAAGCATTCCATGTGGTTATTGCTCCAGTAGGAAGAGTCTTCTCCCAAAGGTGAGCCTTGTCTCCAAGTGAGAATGGGAAGAGCCTCAACTTGAATCCATCTTCACTCACTCCATTAATCTTTGTAAGACCACAGATTTTATCAAACTCATCAAGGTGGTCTAGGGGATCCTCCATTGGCAACCCATGGAATTTGTTGGCTTGAATCATGGAGATCAATCCACTCTTGATCTCAAAATTGTTGTTTGCTACTGTGGGAGGCACAATACCAGCTCTCTAGTTGTGTGTGTTGGGTGCATCTCCAGCACCAATGTTCCTTGGTCTTGGAACTGGATCTTGTTGCTCCATTATGATTGGAACTGCTTGCTGTTGTTGAACTACTCTCCTTCTCTGATTTCCCAAACCCTTTTGCAGCCTGTGGATGTTGTCAAGAGGCCTTTGAAGATTGTTTTTCCCCTTGGACCTTGTGTGCATCAACAAACACGAGTACTAACTCGAACAGGTACACGGTCGAGCGCAGGCTCGAATGGGTGGTAGAGTCGACTAGGAAGTGGTGTCTAAATAGATACGGCTTCTGACTCGATCAGGTGCTTGATCACTGCTCGGTCGAGTGGTGGTCGAGTGGATGGTCGAGTGGGTACCTGAAACTCAAGACAACCCAGCAACAGAAGATTCGAGTGCAGCAACTTCACAAGTGTATAAACGAACTTAATCTTAGACTAATATGGATCCTAAATGTCACAAAAACACACTCAAATGGGCAACGGCGCCAAATTGAAACAGAAATATTTGGTGGTATGGATTGATGAATATATGCAATGGTGAGATATGAATGAATGGATGGTAAGGTGTTTCAATTCCCCTTATGCAGTTGCAGTATAAGGCGTCAATCCTATTTGAGTGTTTGTGAACAATCAAGATGTGAATATGAGACTAAGTCAAGCCAAATGTAAAGGATGTTTGTCACTAACAATCCTATAATGAAAATGCAAAGTGCAGAAAGTAAAACTACAAGAACTAGATGCTAAAGTAAATGGAACAGAATGATTATAGCAGTTATGAAGCTAGAACAGAAATAGAAACTACTAAAATGCAAGTATTGAACTAATGCAAGCAAGTAATGAACAGAAAGCTAAATCAATGCAACAGAAATGCAGCTCAGATGAAACAGGACAAACACAAATCATAAACCAAAGTTCTGGGGATGAACTCGAGCAAGCACTCGATCGAGTGTAGATCGAGTGCAAGGTCGAGCTGGTTAAATTCGGGAAAACAGAGCAACACAAGAAAAACAGAGCAATACCAAAACGAATCAAATAACAATCAAACAGCAGGATTTAGACTTATAAATCAATAAACAAGGAAGGCCTTGAGGAGGGATTCATGGGCTGGACTAATGAATGAGGTTATCACACTTTGGCCAACAAATCTCAAGCAAACTTTGAGCTAATCTCTAGACATATAAATCTAAGACAAGTTTCATCCACTCTCATGGCAAGAAACAATCAAACCTATGCATCTCTAGACTTGTTCTCACAAAGTAAAGAACCTACACAAGCAGGCATTAAGCAATACATCTCATACCAAACAAGACCTCTAATCTCTTAGCAAGCCTAATGGTAAGCTCTAGATCTAGCCTTATCTATGCTCCTTAAACATTGGTGTGATGCTAAGATGCTTGAAATCAAACCCTAACCTCTCAGTTCAGGATTAGCATTAAGAACATCTAGCCTAGAAGAGATTCTACCACAATCAAGCTTGACCAAAGCAAACAAACCTCAAACACAACCCAGCCTAACCCATCCTCAAGATCCTAAGCACTACTCACAAGAACACATGATGAACATCAAAATCATAAACCCAGAAAATACTGAAACTTGCATCAAATGAAAGATAAAACAAAGATCTACAATATTCAAGAAGAAATGAAACTCGAATTCTCAATATTAAGAAAGTTATGAAACCAACAATATTGAAGAATCTAGAGTTTTTCTCTCAAGGAAGTACAAGATCTAAAATAATAAAAGTGCAAAAGGAATAATTCCCAAAAGGGTAAAAACTAGGTTTCTGACTATTCTAAAAAGCTGGACTCTTTGGTGGCTGCAGGTACAAGGCTTTATATAGGAGGGGAGGTGGAAGCCCTAAAAATACTAAAAGACAAAATAGTCAACGGCTCGGTCAACTCGACCCTGTGCTCGGTCGAGTGATAGGTCGAGTTGGCTTCTCTGGTGCATCCTCTACTCGGTCGAGTCCCTCTCTGCACACGGTCGAGTGTCTGGTCGAGTGTGCGGTCGAGCTGGATTCCGGACCTTGTTGTTTCAGCCTTAACTCTCTTGCTTTCCCTTCATGATTGCTTCACTTCTCCTCAGCATTGCTTCCATGCTCCTTAAGCTCCAAAATCACCTGTTTATGCATGAAAATATGCAAATGCAATGCAACTATGCTCTAATGCATGATTAGTCCTAAAGCTATGCAATAATGGTCAAAATGGATAGCAAAAGATGTGAATATATTAAGGGAAAACATGGTAAAATATATGAACATCACTACTTATTCGGTCGCAAAATAGAGCGACCCTTCTGAGACTAATTTGCAACGACTCAACGACTACAAAGTAATTGGAGAGAAAAACGTCGCTTATTAACGACAAAACATAAATGTCTCAAAAGAGTCGTAAGTAAGTGACAACATTAGGAATAGTTTGCGTCAAATATATATTTGTCGCATAACGGTCACAATTTACGACTACTCTGTGACTCGTTATATAGTCGGTAAAACAAGTTGAAAAAATGTCGCATATTGAGGACTTATTTGCATCTTCATTTTTTACCCCTATTAAGTAACAGAGACGTTACAATTTGCGATAATATTGTGACGGATATATGAAGATTTTGCGACTAACACCTGATTTAGCTCCGTTAAGACTGTTTACCCACTCCGAATATTTTTTATTTTGAAATTTCACATTTAAGATTCATTTACATGTTTAGGTTGATATTTATGCTTTGTTTTGTCGACCTTATCAATAATAACTTTCTCAAAGTACTAAATTTCAATGACTATAAACTAGCATCCATAAGTTCTAAATCTATCTTAAGTGTTACATGTTCTTTTATGAGAATGTGTTGCAATGAAGAAAAATTTCAAAACTAAGTGATGAAACAATGTTTTACTAAATCTTACTATTACATGTACTTTATACTACTACTATGAGTTCTCCCTAGTGATTTATATAAACATTTTTGTTCATAATGTGTAGAATTCAAGATTTTATTTTGTGATGTATATTAGTTAGTATCAAAATGGTCATAAAGTGGGATTGATTTGCCACTATGTTAGGACTACGCCAATTTTTCACTCTTCTGCTACCAATTAGAGATATATTCGCGACGAGATTGCGACCAACACTTGAATCTTTTTTTATTTTGTGATGTATATTAGGTAGTCTCAAAAACGTCACAATATGCGACTGATTTGCCACTCTCTTAGGACTGTTTTTAGTGAATTTAATGTGCGGCCAATTTGCGACCATATAGAGACTCTCCTTTGTTAATAACTAGGTAAACGAAAACAACTTCTCTTCGTTTATAATTAGGCAAACTCGATCTAGGGTTCATAACACTCAACTCTCTCCATTCTCAAAGTGCGTTTTCTCTCCCAGTCTTTTCTCATTTGATTCATCTTGTTTTTAGATCGATCTAATGGTTCTTAAGGGTAATAAATCTAGAGGTCGTGGAGGCAGGACTGCGTCAGGTGTAAGAACATTCAATGGTCAAAACGCCACCAGAGGTGTCAGTGCTCACAGAACTTCTTCTCACTCGTCCAACCCATCGGCGACACATTCTGCGACCCATTCGCATCAAAGTCGTCATTCGCAGTTTCCTCTAAGGACACAGTCTGGGAACCATTCACATCAAAGCCTCCTTCACAGTTAACGTCGAGGAGACAGCCATGGTCTCCTACTCCTCCACCACCGCCTCCTGCTCCAGAAGCTGTACCGCAACATGTTCTGAATCCCCAGTTTGGTTTAGAGCAACCAAACCCTAATTTTGAAGAGGAAGGTGGTGACGACGGAGGAAAACCAAATCTTAATCCACCCCTTCAACAAAATCCTAATCCAAATGTTGACCACAATGATTTGTTGGATTGTTTGCTTGCTCTTCCAGGCCGTGAACATCTACCACTTCTGTCTGAGCACCCTATCCCAGGAATCGAGACTTTATGGTATATATTCTCCTTATTCATATAAACTGTCTCCTACCACGTAGTTTGGCCTTGTTTGGTTTAGGAGTTTTATTGTAGTTTGGCCTTGTTTGGTTTAGGAGTTTTTTTGTAGTTTGGCCTTGTTTGGTTTAGGAGTATTTTGTAGTTTGGCCTTCTTTGGTTTAGGATTTTTTTGTAGTCTGGCCTTGTTGTTGTTCTTGTGATTCTGTGATTTTAGGATAAGAGTATCCATAGGACTTATTGTTGCAATATCTTGATACCTAAATAAATTAACACCTACTTTATATGGACTAATACTCAGTTTTTGTACAGGTTTAACAGATACAAAGGGAGGCTGTCTCGAGCAATTGCTGGAATCTTTAGTAGGAAGTTTGATGGGCCTTACTACAGTTGGAAAGTGACTCTTATACCCATTCAGGAAAAATACTACAGGACGTTTGCGGTAATGTAGATTATAGCTTTCACAACATGTTATTGTTTACTCTATGTATGACTTAGAATCGTTGCTAACTTAACTGTTTGTGTGATGTAGCAGAAGTATAATTGGGATTTCGGGATTACTGATCTCGTTAAAGAAGGTTTCTTGAAGATAGCCAAGAAACGGATGAAAGGCATTGTCAGTCAAGCAAAGAGGAGTGGTGTACAACCACCATAGATTTGTGATACATTATGGGCTGAGATGTGGGAACATTAGGACACCCCTGATGCTATTGAGAAGAGTGAGAATGCTTCACAGTGCAGAAACTCTACTCATGGACGTCTTGGAGTGCACAAACACTTAGCCAGTCAGAAATCATTTGTGCAAGTTCATCAAGAAATGGCAAGACTTTGGTTTCCATCCAATCACTTAAATACTGATTTTCTAATACTTCTTATGTGAATTTAATCTGTTTGACTATCATTGTAGGAGGAAGAGTTGGGAAGTCATGTATCATTTAGCGAAGTGTTTATGAAAACACATACTCGGACTGATGGATCTTTTGTGGATCAAAAAGCAAAACAGGTTGCTGAGACGTATGAGAAGACCATAGAAGAGAGACTGTCTGAAATGAATGAGGATGGTCTACATACTTCAGATAATTCCCCTGAACATCCAAGTCATCGAACTCTTAGCCTAGGTGAAAAGAATGAGATCTTCATTCAGGTAATTTGTTTCTCTCTATATATTGCTTAATGATTTTGATTGTCTTCGTCTGCTAAGCATGGATACGTTTATGAGCTTTGATTATTCTCTCTTAACTTTTTGTCACATTTATTCTTTGATCAATTGTTTTTGCATTTCGTTTTCTGTTTTCATTTTGTCTATGATCTTGTTTACTGAATGTTTATATTTTGTTTTAGTGTACTCAAACAGATAATAGAGGCAACCCTTTTGGCCTTGGATCTCTTGTCGAGACACTTAACAAAAGAAAAAAGAAAGAGAGTTATGCGAGCCCTACATCAACTAATTTGGATCTTCAAGATCAACTTCGGCGCAAGATAGCTGAACACAAGGCTGAAAATGCACGACCTCATGAGGAGCATCGACAGTCTCAATCTAGCTTCCAGAAGCTCCTCTCCTTCATGAAAGAAAAAGTCCTAAGTTGGTCGAGTTTTATGGCTTATGCTCCTACTGACCATGAACCACACCTGCCATCCCTACATCCACCACACAAGCCACGAGAGTAGGCACCACACCAGCGACTGGATTAGTCACCACACCAGCCAACACCTCAGCTGCCAGTTCTCCTTTGTCTAACACTTCTTCCACCGTGTGAACTTGATTTGTATTTCCTCTCTTTTAGCATGATGATCTTTTGTGTTCTAAACTCTTTTAGGATGATGATTTGGTATGACTAGGATGATCTTTTGGTATGATTAGGATGATATTATGGTATGATAAGGATTATATTTTGGTATGATTAGTATTTTTAATCAACACTTTCTTTTTCATTAATAACGTTTTAAATTGGAAATTAACCAATATCAAACATGTGACCAGTTTGTGACCAAACTAAATAACAAATAAAAACTCCAAATTCAGACTCTTGTAATTAGTCTCAAAACTGTCCCACTATAGAACGACAAATATGGTCACAAAATAGTCCTTAAGTAAACTTCGTTGCATTTTAGTCGGAAATGTGCAACTCCCACTACTAGTCACTTAATAGTCGCTTATATATGACTATACTTTCTAGTCGGAACTGAGTCACAAATAAGAGACTATGTTGCGACCGTTTTTTTACGACAGTGTTAAGTCCAGTTATCATACGGCATGAAGAGTAGCACCACAGACTTTTCAGGTTCTTAGTTGTGGTCCAGAGATTACTACTCTCTTGGCCAGTGTTTGGCAGGTTAAATGCCCACCTAAAATACATCATTTTTGTGGCAAATTTTGTCTGAGTGTATTTCCTTTTTGTCGAATTTGCGACAAAGGGGTATCGCGTGTGATTTGGGTTGCGCACGGTGTGGAGCCGATGACAAAACGATAAATCATGCTGTTTCTGTTTGTCCACCGGCTCGACAAGTGTGGGCTTTATCCAATGTTCCGGTGGGGCAACTTTCTTTTCCAACTGACTCTTTGTATGCAAATATGGACCATTTTTTGGGCGACAAAAATCCAGGTTCTCAAGCGTGAATTTTTCCCTGGGTTTTGTGGTACATCTGGAAAGCATGAAATGCATGGGTTTTCAAAAATAAGGATGAGCAACCCGAGGAGATAATTTGGATAGCAGCGGGTGAGACGTTATCTTGGCAACAAGCATAGGAAGCGAGTCAGGGTGAGGATCTCCCCCTTGGACTCGTCGACTCTAACCCTCGGCTGAGGGTGGTGGCCGTTCCAGTGACACGTTTGCAGGTGCAGGATGGTTTTGTACGTCGTCTCAGGATTTTTCAACTATGGGAGCTACCAATTTCCAGCTAACTCTCTCCCCCTTACATGCTGAAGTAGAAGCATTCATCTGGGCTATTCATTGCATGATATGACATGACTACCAGGATGTGGCTTTCTATAGATATTGTTCAGACTTGGTGAAGATGGTGTCTTCTGCTCAGGACTGGCTTTCTCAATGTACCTCGACAATATCAAGATTGACAGGGAGGAGTTTACCACTTTCTTTTTATCTTTTATTTCTAGAAATTTCAATGTACATATGGATGGTTTTGCGCGTACAACTCCATATCATGTTTTGTATGTAAACAATTTCCCACCTAATTGGCTCATATGAGCTAATATTTTGTTTTCAAAAAAGAAAGAAATAAATGGTCGCTAAGTAGTCGCAAACCCCTTATTTGTGACTACTTAGCGACTATTATAGGAGTCGCAAATGACGTGTTTTCTTGTAGTGCATAAAGACCAAAACAGTCAGTACCGCAACAACACTTTCCTCTGTTGTGTTTACATGTTCAGTTTACTATCTCCTACCTTAGGGAAGCTTTAATAGGCTAGCTTTGCATGTGAATACTGTTAAGGTATAGAGAACTGAAACACATATGTTTATGGTATGGATGATGAATGTGAGTGATGGTGAGATATGAAATAAATGGATGGCAGGGTGTTTCAATTCCCCTTATGCAGTTGTAGTATAAGAGGTGTCAATCCAATCTGAGAGTTTGTGAACAATCAAGATGTGCACATATGTCTAAGTCAAGCCAAATGTAAAGGATGTTTGTCACTAACAATCCTATTGATGAAATGTAAAGAGCAGAAAGTAAAACTACTAGAACTAGATGCTAAATGTAAATGGAACAGAATGATTATGACTAATATGAAGCTAGAACAGAAATAGAAACTATGCTAATGAACTAATGCAAGACAAGTAATGAACAGGACACTAAGTGGATGCAACAGAAATGCAACTAGAATGAAACAAGAGATAAGACAGGACAACTACAAATCATAAACAAGAGTTCTGGGGATGAACTCGAGCAAGCACTCGATCGAGTGTAGATCAAGTGCAGGGTCGAGCTGGACAAATCCGTGAAACAGAGCAAGCAATGCAAGAAAAATAGAGCAACACAAGAACGAATCAAACAACGATCAAACAGCAGGATTAAGACTTAGAAATCAATAAACAAGGAAGGCCTTGAGGAGGGATTCATGGGCTGGACTAATGAATGAGGTCATCTAACTTGGTCAACAAATCTCAAGCAAACTTTGAGCTAATCTCTAGACATATAAATCTAAGACAAGTTTAATCCACTCTCATGGCAAGAAACAATCAAACCTATGCATCTCTAGACTTGTTCTCACAAAGTAAAGAATCTACACAAGCAGGCATTAAGGAATATGTCTTATACCAAACAAGACCTCTAATCTCTTAGCAAGCCTAATGGTCACTACAAGAAAACAGGCAATTTACGACTACGATTGGTGACTAAACCTGTAGTCGCCAAATTTAGGGACTATATAACAACTGTTTAACTACTACGTTACAACTGCTAACATTTAGTCGTAAGTTAGTCGTTTTTTGCCGACTGAAATGTGTAGTTGGTTCAGTAGTCGTTAATTAGCGACAACTTTACGACTGAAAGACAAGAAAGTAATTTTGTCAGCAAACAGTAGCTAATTTAGCGACTACATGGTGACAACTGCGGCGAGTTGTTAATTTGGCTACTAAAATACGACTACTTTTGTTAGTCGGCCATTTGGCGACTGTTAAGCGACTATTGAGGTGAGTCGCAAACATGTCGGCCAAAAAGAAACACGTTTTATTCGTTTGTGGGGGTTGGTAAGCTTTGTCTTGTTGCGGCTGTTAGTTTTAGTCGTGTTACAGTCGGTAAACAGTCGCCAAAATTCTCTATATATACCACACCTTCATTTCTTATTTCTTTCACACCACAAGCAAGAGCATTAATAAGAAACAAATTGAGAGTGAGAAAAAAAAATTCGAGAGTGAGAAAAAAAAATTCGAGAGAGAAAAAAAACGAGAGTGAGAAAAAAAAATCAAAAGAGAAAAAAAAACGAGAGTGAGAGATCTTTAATAATGGCGGGAAGTTCTAATTATAGTCATTTTCGGGAGTGGATGTATAAGAGGCTTGATGAAGTGACGGGAAATTTCACGGAAGAGTTCAGCACCGGGGTAGAGGAGTTCATGGCTTTTGCAAATAGTCAGCGTTTAGCACAAAATAATGGTGGTAAGTTTCACTGCCCTTGTGATAAGTGCAAAAACGGTAGGCGTCTTCCAGGGGGTACAATTTGGAATCATATTTTTTGCTATGGGTTTATGCCAGATTATTATGTTTGGTATAAACATGGGGAAGAAATTAATATGGGCATAGGAACGAGTTATGTAGATCCGACGTTTGTAAGTGGGAATGAAGAAGTGGGTAATGTGGTAGGAGATAGATATGTGGATATGGTGAATGATGCATTTCGTTATAACATAAGTTTAGATGATAATTATCATCAAGATAATTATCATCAAGATAATTATCATCAAGATGGTAGTTATCAGAATGTCGAGGAACCGGTACTTAACCATTCCAAGAAATTCTACGACTTGTTAGAAGGTGCAAAAAATCCATTATATGATGGTTGCCATGAAGGTCACTCACAATTATCCCTAGCTGCTAGAGTCATGCAAAATAAGGCAGATTATAATATGAGTGAAAAGTTAGTGGATTCGGTTTGTGAAATATTGACTGATTATTTACCAGAAGGAAACCAAGCTACTGGTTCACATTATGAGACCGAAAAATTGATGCGCAATTTAGGCCTCCCATATCATACAATTGATGTTTGTATTAACAATTGTATGATATATTGGAAAGATGACGAGAAGGAAGATAAATGTCTGTTTTGTGGTGCACAAAGATGGAAGCCTCGGGAGGGCCGACGTAGAACAAAAGTACCATATAGTCGTATGTGGTATCTGTCTATTGCTGATAGATTGAAGAGAATGTATCAAAGCCACAAGACTGCAGCAGCAATGAGATGGCATGCCGAGCACCAAACAAAGGAGGGAGAAATGAATCATCCTTCTGATGCAGCGGAGTGGAGGTATTTTCAAGAACAACATCCCCGTTTTGCCGAAGAACCCCGTAACGTGTATCTTGGATTATGTACCGATGGGTTCAATCCATTTGGGATGTCTCGAAATCATTCTCTATGGCCTGTGATCTTGACGCCATATAATCTACCCCCTGGTATGTGCATGAATACCGAGTATTTGTTTCTTACAATCTTGAATTCTGGGCCAAATCATCCGCGAGCTAGTCTTGATATATTTCTCCAACCTCTTATTGAGGAGTTAAAAGAGTTGTGGTCTACTGGAGTTGATGCGTACGATGTGTCCTTGAGTCAAAATTTTAATCTAAAAGCAGCGCTGATGTGGACGATCAGCGATTTCCCGGCATATGGCATGTTATCTGGATGGACAACACATGGTAAGTTGTCTTGTCCAGTTTGCATGGACGATACAAAGTCTTTTTATCTACCTAATGGAAGGAAGACATGTTGGTTTGATTGTCACCGGAGATTTCTTCCCCATGGTCATCCTCTTAGGCGGAATAAAAAAGACTTCTTAAAAGGTAAAGACGCTATGAGAGAGTATCCACCTGAGTCTTTGACCGGTGAGCAAATTTACTCTGAGCGATTGAGTGGTGTGAATCCACCAAAAACGAAGGACGTCGGTGGAAATGGTCATGAAAAGAAGATGCCGGGATATGGGAAGCAACACAACTGGCACAAAGAAAGCATATTGTGGCAGCTGCCATACTGGAGGGACCTCAATCTACGACATAATATTGATGTGATGCATACAGAGAAGAATTTTTTGGACAACATCATGTATACTCTTATGCGTGTGAAGGGTAAATCAAAAGATACCATCATGTCAAGATTGGATTTAGTGAAGTTCTGTTCTCGGCCACACTTACATCTTGATAGTAGGGGTAAAGCACCTTTTCCGGCATATACATTGACAGACGAAGCAAGAACAAGCTTATTGGAATGTGTGAAACACTCAGTTAAATTCCCAGATGGTTATTCGTCAGACTTAGCTAGTTGTGTTGATATGGAAAATGGAAAGTTTTCAGGCATGAAGAACCATGATTGCCATGTTTTTATGGAACGGTTACTTCCATTTATCTTTGCAGAACTGCTACACAGGAATGTCCACCTTGCATTATCAGGTACTCGTTAATTAATAAATCAAAATTCTATTTATTTATGAAGTACTTATATAATTCTTAATGTGATATTGAAGTTTGAATATCATCTTGTAGGGGTTGGAGCATTTTTCCGGGACTTATGTTCTATGACTTTGCATACAAGTCGCCTTCAAATTCTAAAACAGAATATAGTTTTCATCCTATGCAACTTGGAAAAGATCTTTCCACCATCCTTTTTTGATGTGATGGAGCACCTGCCTATACATCTCCCTTACGAAGCTGAATTAGGAGGTCCTGTCCAATATAGGTGGATGTATCCTTTTGAAAGATTTTTAAAAAAAATTGAAAGGAAAAGCAAAGAACAAAAGGTATGCAGCAGGATCAATTGTTGAATCATATATCAATGACGAGATTGCATACTTCTCAGAGCACTACTTTGCCGAGAACATACAAACAAAATCAAGGTAAATGCTATCAAGATTTGAATTTATTGTGTGAATATATATTTAATTTTCAATCATTTGGTCAGGTTAACAAGATTTGATGAAGGTGAAAACCCTGTATATCATGTGCCTGGAGTGCCTTCTATATTTACTCACGTTGGCCGTCCAAGTGGGGAAATGCATGAAACATGGCTCTCAAGCCGAGACTATCAATGCGCACACGCATATGTTTTAAGAAATTGTGACTATTTCAAGCCAATTGAGAGGTATATAATTAAGTAGGGATCGCTCAAATTATATATAATCTGCTATGATTTCTCATATATTTGTGTCTGTCTTGTATATATAGTATGTTCGAGGATTTTCTTTCAGCAAAATATCCTGGACTTCCCGATAAGGAACTCTCCGCCAAAAGAGCAGACGAATATCATTATGGGTTAAAGAATATGTGTGTGACAACAATACGTACTCTATATATAAATACTTATTAAAATTATTGAAAATAACTAATACATATATATATATATGCAGGTTACTTACTGGAACGCCACAAATCCATTTCCTACTTGGGTTCAAGAGATAGTGCATGGACCTTTGAACAAGGTCAAAACTGGCCAATGTATTTTACAAGAGGCTATTTGTTTCATACAGAGAATCACGGCGCTGGACGAAACACATGTAACTATGGGGTATGTGCTAAGGGTGAAAATTACACGGATGAATCTGATGCAGCGGATTTCTACGGAACAATAACTGATATCATAGAGCTTCAATATGAGGGGATGGTTAATTTGAGAATCACACTTTTTAAGTGCAAGTGGTATGACCCTGTTATCGGTAGAGGCACTCGGATCAGCAATGGTGGTGTCATAGACGTACTTTCAACAAGAAAGTACAATAAATACGAACCATTTATTCTAGGTAAGTATATATATATATGTGTATTTATTTATCTCTAAATAAAACATTTTTGTTGATATGCAAATGTAACTTTCATAATTTGCAAATGCAGCCTCTCAAGCAGAACAAGTGTGTTATATTCCGTATCCATACATAAAAAACCGAAGCAAATATGGTTCAATGTTCTAAAGGTGAATCCAAGGGGAAACATTTCTGGAGAATATGTCAACAGTTCAGAGACGACTCTTTTGCAAACCGAAAATGATGATGCTGTATTGATGACTACAATTGAAGATATTGTACTTGACAATTTGGAAGAGTCAGATCACCCAATAAATCTAGATTATGGCGTTGACGATGTGGAACCTGAAGATGAATTCTTGTGTAATTTATCATCTTCGGATGATGAAGAACCAGATGATGAAGAATCCTCCTAATTATGTTTATGTCAAATTTGAGCAATAAATAATATGTAATATAATCTGAATTGTGTTCTAAATAATATGTAATATATCCTGAATTGTGTTCTAAATAATATGTCAAAAATATATATAAAATGTTATGTTTAAAAATATATAAATTAAATATATAAAATGTTATGTTTAAAAATATATAAATTAAAAGGATTAAATTAAGCCACTGATTAGTGACAATTAAGTGACTAAGTTCAAAATACTTGGGTTTAATAACCCCAATCCGTTAATGGACCAGATTATACACTCCTTAAACAAGCCCAGCCTTTTTAAAAAAATTTGTCTGCTTATATACGACTACTTAAGAACTGTTAAGCGACTATATTGAAACTGTTTGGGTTAATTAAACACGAAATCCATTAACTTGGTCCATTAACGGCCCATCACACAGTTTTAACCCTAATCGCTAACCTAATCCCAAAATCATTTCACACTTTTCTTCTCCGTGTTCTTCGCCGTTTTCTCTCTAACATCAAACCCTAATCTAATCCATTTCCTCTCAATCGAATCGACGATGCCTCTTACCAAGAAGCCTGGACGCAAGAGATATGTTACCCCCAACGCTTCTCTCAGGCCCGGTGGCTCTAATCCATCGTCAAAGGTGAGAAGACTCAACCCTCTACCACCTCAATACAACTTCACTCCGGCGGCTGAGAATCCTACACCTCCGACGCCTCAAGAAGAAGTCCGCATTTCTCCCCAGCTATCGACATCTGCGGCACCGCAGGTCAGAAACTATCCACCACCGCAGGTCCTTTTTCAGAACACCGTGAATCGAGTTGGTGTAGAGCATCCATCTCGGTCATCAACCGAAGTGATGAACAATCCAACGGTTCAAGCGAATCCATCGGAAGATTCTGCGAGATCCCCAAATGCAGCCTCTCACGCTCAAAGTCATCCTTCTTCTCAAGGTCACAACTTCGCAGAGTCAGATCCAGTCTTGCCGGAACTCCAGGAGGACACGTTGATGGCTCTAAATGCGATACTTATGGTGCCGGACCGTCATACGTTCACCACCGTCCTCTCTCCGGAACCGAAGCCTAACACGACTTGGTATGTCTACTTTTTCATAATTTTACAACCGTGTTCTAGTTAGTTGGTTGATTTTTGTTGTCTGATTGTAGTAAATACTCTTAGGGATTCATGTCTGTTATTGGTTGGCTTCAAATTATGAAACAACCGTGTTCTAGTTTGTAAATTAGTTACACTTACAACCGTGTTATAGTTTCTGTAAACCGTGTTTTAGTGTTTCATGTCTGTCAAATAACTGACTTGATTCTTTTGTTATATGAGGTTTACTCGTGATGCTAAATCAGCACTGGTTCGGAAGATTACTAGAGTTTTTACAAATAAATTTGATGGTCCATACTACAATTGGTCATGTGTGCCTCCGGATAGACGAGAAAGATACTTCATTGAGTTTGCGGTATAGTTTTATGTTTTGAAGTTTCCTTCATAGATAGGTTTTGATTAAGTTGTTGTTCACTAACTTAATTCTATTTTCCTTTTTTCATAGAAAACACACACTTGGGATCCTTTAATAACAGGAACAGTACAAGCGTATTTCTATGAGATATGCAAACGACGGATGAAAAACATGGTTAGCGACATTAGGACTAGTCGAGTGAAACCTAAATGGATCGAGGGTGACCTGTGGAAAATAATGGTTGCTCAGTGGGAGACTGAAGAAGCACAAGAAAGGAGTCGAATCTATTCCAAAGCTCGCATGTCAGAGCGTAATGGTCTCGGTCCTCACATGCACTTATCTGGGCCAACATCTTATCAACAAGTCAAACAAGGCTTGGTGAGTAACTTATGTTTTTTTCTTACACCTTTGCAACTTAAACTTATGTCTTAACCCTTTTCCTTGTTTTTGTAACATTCCAGGAAGAAAAACTTGGGAGACCAGTGACTCTCGGTGAGGTTTTCAAAGAGACTCATACAAAGCCAGATGGTACGTATGTGGATCGCAAGGCCGAGAAGATCTTCAAAACTTATGAGAAAAACTTACAGGCTAAGCTATCTGAGATTGACTCAGATCCTTCACGAGTTCAGGAGCTCACAGCAGAAGATTATACTGCCATCTTTCTTCAGGTGAAGTTACACTTCTCACAATCAATATTTAAATCTTTAACTTTCATATTCTCTATTTACAGTTATTTACAGTTTCACCTTTTCTTTTCTCAGTCCACTGAAAAGGATTCACGAGGTAATATTTTTGGTCTCGGTAGCCTCAAAGATCATCCTCAGAGTCTTCTCAATGGCAACAGCTATCATCAACAAGGACAGTCATCATCGTTTGTAGCATTGCAAGAGCAAATGAAGGAAGCTCAAAGGATCATTGAAGAACAAGTTGCTTATGCGACAAAACGTGATGCTGAGTTTGCTGCTCGTGAAGCAGAACATTCCAAAGTTGTGGCTGAGCAACAGAAGAAGATAGATCGCTTGGAAAAGTTCATGCAGAAACTTGATCCGGCCTTTCTCGAGTTCCATGAGTCTGAATCAAGTGATGCATCCATCGACCCTCCTACATAAAGAGCATCTCCTCCTTAGGTTAATTCTTAGGCTACTTATCTCTCTCTATTTCTTACTCTAATGAACTTGACAATTTGGGATGATGTGTTTTGTTCCTTGTCACTTAAGAGAATCATAGTTTTAGGTTCTCTCTTTTGGTTGTAAAAAATTTGGTTCTCTCTTTTTGTTATTGCTTATGTGGTGTACTAATGACAATCATGGTTAACTTTTGGTAATTAAAATGCAAATTTTAAGGCTTTCTTTGATTATAAATTCGAGTTATAAACAAAACAAAAAAAAAGAAAAGATTCTGGTTTTTAATCCCTATAGTCTTCAAATAGTCATTAAATCTATCTTTACATAGTGGCAACACAGTAGTCAAATAGTCGTCTCGTAGTAGCCACGTAGTCGCTACATTTAACAACTATATTACAACTATTCTCAAACTAATCTCCTTCACATCGCATTAATCGTTAAACTGTCAGCAAATAGTCGTATGTATTTACTGACTACTTTACGACTATCTGTACATAACGACTGTTCAGAGTTTTATTAATCGTAACTTAGTCACAAAACAGTCGTAAAAGTTTACGACTACATTACGACTACTTTTACGACTACGAGTATTAGTCGTAACGTAGTCGCTATTTACCGACTACAAGACGACTGAATTTCTTACCGACTATCGTTTTACGACAACAGTGATTAGTCGTAACGTAGTCGTAATTTCTGAAATAACAACTAATAAACGACTATAATTACAGTCGTAAATTGCCTGCTTTCTTGTAGTGGGTAAACTCTAGATCTAGCCTTATCTATGCTCCTTAAACATTGGTGTGATGCTAAGATGCTTGAAATCAAACCCTACCCTCTCAGTTATAGGATCAGCATTAAGAATATCTAGCCTAGAAGAGATTCTACCACAATCAAGCTTGACCAAAGCAAACAAACCTCAGACACAGCCCAGCCTAACCCATCCTCAAGATCCTAAGCTACTACTCACAAGAACACATGATGAACATCAAAGTCATAAACCCAGAAAACACTGAAACTTGCATCAAATGAAAGATAAAGCAAAGATCTACAATACTAGAGAAAGAATCAAACTCAAATTCTCAATATTCTGAAAGTTATGAAACCAACAAGATCTAAGAAAAATAAAAGTGCAAAAGGAATAATTCCCAAAAAGGTAAAAACAAGGTTTCTGACTATTCTCAAAAGCTGGACTCTTGGTGGCTGCTGGGTACAAGGTCTTTAAATAGAAAAAGTAGTGGAACCCCTAAAAATGCTAAAAGACAAAATAGCTAGGCGGCTCGGGCAACTCGACCCGGTGCTCGGTCGAGTGACCGGTTGAGTTGGCTTCTCTCATGCAGCTTCCACTCGGTCGAGTTCCTCTCTGCACATGGTCGAGTGTCTGGTCGAGTGGGCGGTCGAGTGGGACTTTGGACCTTGTTTCTTCAGCCTTAACTCTCTTGCTTTCCCTCCATGATTGCTTCACTTCTCCTCAGCATTGCTTCCATGCTCCTTAAGCTCCAAAATCATTTGTTTATGCATGAAAAGATGCAGATGCAATGCAACTAAACTCTAATGCATGATTAGTCCTAAAGCTATGCAATAATGGTCAATATAGAAAGCAAAAGATGCAAAAGAGGTGAATATATTAAGGGAAAACAGGGTAAAATATATGAACATCAAGAACACACACAACAAGTAACCCGCTTAGAAACACGTCAAGCAAACGCTTCTTATTCAATCTTATACAAAAACTCCCGTTTCTTACAAGACTTGAAACTAAGCTCACTCTCCTATCTATTTAACAAAACACCCTATGTAGATCTAAAAGAGTTAAACACACTCACCTTCTAAGCCTTTTTATAAATGCTTGAAAGGTTACAAATCTCACAACTTTCTACCCCACGAGTGCTAGCTCTTTTCATTGCTAGCCCTAGTCTACTTATACTCGCACCTAAGATTTCTAACCTAAATCTTTGTGCATCCTAACAAAAAGGAAATATTCTTGATCCCCAAGAATATTACTTCCTCATTCCCTTATCGAAATATACTCTCAATATCTTCGAGTATATTACGATTGCTTCTTCCTTCCAAATCCTACGACTCGTCATCTCGTCGAACAATTTTCCTCCACATCAGCACTTCATGCCACGTCAGCAAATCAGACCTCTGAGACTCTCCACAGCATCTTGTCACCTTCAGAGCTCTGATGCACTTTCAATCTCTCCCTTTTTGATTGAATCTTGCCATGCAAGCATCCGTAGCACTAATCCTGAAAAGCATAAACAACAGCCAAAACAAACGCAACCCTACCAACAGAGTATTGCATCCAAAAAAAGCATACGGTTAACCGATCAGCAGGCAATTGTTAAGACATAATAAATCATCCTACAAATCCAAACCAAGTCTTAAAATCGAAAAGCCAACAAGTCTAAAAAAATAAGAAAACAGAGAGAAAAAAATAAGATTAAAACAACAGCTCCCCCATAGCTCAAACTCCCCCTCAAGCTTATCAGACTCATCTCCCTATGCTTGTTTGGCACAGATTAGTCAAAAATATCAATAGGATAAGACGAAAAGAAAATACAAGCAGAGAAGAGAAATACTTACCGGCTTCCAAAGCATCTTTGTAGGATCTTGATGGCCAACCGGATGGTTTTGCGCTCTGAAGACGAACAACTCCAAAGAACAGGCTCCGCAGGAAGTGAAGCAGTCTTCTTCCCCTTGTTCTTCTTTGTGTCTTGTGGCCAAAGACTCGGAACAGGTCGCTGAGCTTCCAAGAGCTGATAGATGAGGCTGGGAAACGGCAACCGGAAGCCAGATTGAGCTTGCAGACCCAACTGTATGATCTGATCGTAGATCATTCTCCCAAAGTCGAACGGAATGCGATGCATGATCATGTAGATCACCATTGCTCTGTTCGTCGAGATATAACTGGTGTTCACCGTTGGAGACCAGTTGCTGCAACATATTTTATGCAGATCCTTGATGACTGGGTTTGATGTGAGCACGGGATCGGTCACTCGGCCAGGGTCACTCACATCTCTCGGACACTCCTCGGTCACCTCTCGGACGCCTCTCGGACACTCGGACAAACGGTACCAGCGTCCACTAGCCAGCGTGGGCGACAAGTATCTGACCCAGAACACCAACGAGGCATCATTCAGTCCCTAAGGATCATCAAGGAGGAGCAAGACAAGGTCATCTATTGGGCAGTTCAAGCCAAGCTCCAACCTTTACACCAAGGACTCATGGCTAGCATTACCAAAGAAGAGCCTTGGGTGCGACCAGCTTTGGGAAGCTTGATTCGCGTGTCTTCACCATCACGCTAGTGTGAAGACACCTCTAAGCCAATAGAAGGAGCTTTACTCTTTTTCTTACTTCGGGTTTGTCCCAATGGGTTTACCGAAGAGGTTTTAACGAGGCAGTGAGCTCTAGTGCATCTCCACTTCATTCCCGCTTGGCTCATGACTTGGAAACATTCATTGATATGCTTAGGAGCCAAGGAAGTGAAGATCCTATCACCGCGTCCAGCCAATGACGTGGCAATCCTATCTCTTTCCCTTCCTTCCTTTTGAATTTCTTCTTGAACCTTCTATGACCGTTGGATTGGTCTTTGCTTTGATTTACTTTTGCTTTTGCTTTATGGCCAAGTGTAAGGATCAGATCCTGGCCACGTTTTCTAGGGTTAAGTGTTCCTTTATGTAAGCCTCCCTATATAAAGACCAAAACCCTCATTGTAAAACTCAGACTTGAAGATTGAATTAATTTCAAAAGAGAGAATCTTTGTTTCTTGTCTCACCTCTCTCCTTAGCCCAAGTCCGGGACTTGGCTTTTGAGAAACCCTAGGAGATTCACGAACCGGGTTCATAATCCCCTAGTTCGACCGTATCACGAGCCGAGCCATCTCTCGTGTGTCGTCGCATCGATCCACCCTTCCGTCCATCTCTACCGTAGCCGCTCGCAGCCTCAACGTCCCGTATCGTAGCCGCTTGCAGCCTCGACATTCTGTATTGTAGCCGCTCGCAGCCTCGACGATCCGTACCGTAGCCGTTTGCAGCCTCGACGTTCCGTATCGTAGCCGCTCGCAGCCTCGACGTTCCGTACCGTAGCTGCTCGACCACAATGAGGCTAACGTCTGATCTTTCGATCCGCTCGTTTGTTTTCCGTCAAACTCTGTTTCCACCGTTTTTTTCCTTCTACTTTCATCCTTCAAAGTTTGGTCCGAGGAAAGTTTCCGATAAACCGGCCGTCTCGAGGAACTGACGTTTCGTCCGTACCGCGAGCCGACCGGCGATCACATCAGTTGGTATCAGAGCCAAAAGTTCCTCCAAATGTTGTATCTTTCCTTCACCTCTCTATTCTCGCATCTTGTATCATCATTTGCTTCCTTTGTGTGCTCTATGTTGTTAGCTTTCGTTTATGTGTCTTTTGCGGTTCTATAGTTTATCCTTAGCTTCGCATAGGTTCGTTAGTTTTCGATTTATGCATAGTTATCTCGTTAGATCATTTGTTCCTTTGTTTTTTCATTGTGTTCATAGTTTTGTTCGTCGATGTTCTTGCCTAGGACTTGTTAGATTGATAATTTAGCTTGTTTTGCTTTTGTGTTTGTGTTGTGGTCCCAAAAGTTTTGCTTTTTGTGCGTGTGTTTGCTTTTTAGGCGCGTGTAGGTTCTTTTTGTTTAGTCTTAGGTTGTCGTTTTTGCCTTGCTGTCCTCAATCATTGACTGCCTAGATAATATCTTATACGCCACCTTTTGATGCGTTTACTCACGAATATCCGATTTGTTTTGACGAGGTATGTGACTCACTTGGCCATCGCATAGCATACGGACCAAGTCCACGTCATCGTTCGAGAATCATCTCCCGACCGTGGTACCTACCGTTCGTGACCCAAAGCCTGTTCGTGACATCAACCGTTCGAGTTTCTCGTCCATACCGCAAGTCATCGTTCATATTGGTCATCGTACCAGCCATCTGTACCCGTCGTCCGTACAGTCGCCCGACCACCGGTAGTCGTCCGTACCGTCGACCGTACCTAGTTCCCAAGTCCGCGATCGATAGTCGATGCTTGAATCAACTTGATCAAGTATGGAGTATGAGGATTTTAACTCTGATGAAGAACCATGGTACGAAGAACATCATGGTCCTGATCTGGAACAAGAGGCCACCGAAGACGAGCCATGGTACGACGAACACCATGGTACCAATCCAGAGGCTACCGAGGACGAATCATGGTACCAAGAGGACTATGAAGAAGGGCCGGCTCAAGTCGAACACGAGCACGGACCACCGAGTTATAATTGGCCGTCAGCTCCACAAGCCACACTTCATCGCGAGCCATTGCCGATTAGTGACGAAGAATCCGATGGCGACAACTTGGGTCATTACTACGCACCACCCCAGTATCACCAAGAGCCCAAGGAGAAGTTCCCAAGATGCGCCAAAGGAATTCCGACCTGGACATCGTACGCATCATCCAGCAAGACAAGTGCCGACCGTAATAGAAACAGAGGCCTCCCGAGCTGGGCACCACGCGCAGCACCAGCCGACAACTCTAGCCGCTGTCAAAACAAGGCCAAGGCAAGCATTGTGGAATCTCGTACTAAGTCAAGGGAACAAACCTCAAGGAAGCCGGTGCATTCTCCCGGAGCACCAAGTTTCACGGACGAGTTGATCTCTATCCAATCTCAACTCCGACATCTTGGAGAAATGTTGGACCAGGTAGAGTCATCATACACTCGTGGAGAGTCATCACGACACCAACACTCAGCCCTTGTGACTTCACCAACGCCGGATCCGCGAGTTCATCATCGGCCGAAGCAAGATGAGTTGACAAAGAACAGGCCGAGTTCTGAGGTTGTTAAGGACGAAGCACCAACGGCGCAAGCTGACCGGGAGCTGTGCTTAGAACTGGAATTCGATCAACAAATTGGTCCTAAGGAAGTCATTGGTTCGGAGGAATTGTAGAGAAGCCAGCCGAGCCGCCTGACCACCAAGCTTACGTACTCGGAGATACAAGTTTTAGCCATTATGTGGACCAAGGTCAACTCGCTACCGCTCTTGACGACCGAGCCAATACTCGACCGCCGCGTCTGGAGCCGACCATGGTACGTGAATCTTCATCCGAGATGCGTACCGAGTCATTAGGCGACGCTAAAGAAGACATTGGCCGTGTGATTAGTCCTCTATCCGATGCTCACTCGGAAATGGGGAGTTTCAAGCAAGTTGAGCCACCGAAGATTGCCATTGAAGGGTGTTTCCATTCGGTATTATTGTTGACTACTTCGAGTAGTATGCTCCAGCTGGGAGTTGCCAATACTGTGCCACCCTTGTTCATCCTTAGTGCCAAGACCTTTACCGCACAAGGTCCTATGGCGAGGCAACTTTGCAACTTTGGTGCGGCTCAAACTTTTGTGTGGTATCCTGGAGAGCTTTAGCAACCAACCACGGTTCATGAAGGGATCAGAGCAACAAACGCCACTGGCCTTACCGGGGAAGTCTTATCCTTTTGTCTTAAGGCCTTACTTTTTCTATTTGATCCCGGTAAAATTAGACCGCGGTTGAACTTTTGATGCTGCTGATTCGGTTTTCCTTTTTGATCCAGGTGATGAGCAAAGTTTTGAGGTCAAAACTTCTATAAGGGAGGGAATGATGTGAGCATGGGATCGGTCACTCGGCCAGGATCACTCACATCTCTCGGACACTCCTCGGTCATCTCTCGGACGCCTCACAAACAAACGGTACCAGCGTTCAGTAGCTAGCGTGGGCGACAAGTATCTAACCCAGAACACCAACGAGGTATCATTCAGTCCCCAAGGATCATCAAGGAGGAGCAAGACAAGGTCATCTATTAGGCAGTTCAAGCCAAGCTCCAACCTTTACACCAAGGAATCATGGCTAGCATCACCAAAGAAGAGCCTTGGGTGCGACCAGATTTGGGAAGCTTGGTTCGCGTGTCTTCACCATCACGCTAGTGTGAAGATACCTCTAAGCCATTAGAAGGAGTTGTACTCTTATTCCTACTTCGGGTTTGTCCCAATGGGTTTACCGAAGAGGTTTTAACGAGGCAGCGAGCTCTAGTTCATCTCCACTTCGTTCCCGCTTGGCTCATGACTTGGAAACATTCATTGATATGCTTAGGAGCCAAGGAAGTGAAGATCCTATCACCGCGTCCAGCCAATGACGTGGCAATCCTATCTCTTTCCCTTCCTTCTTTTTGAATTTCTTCTTAAACCTTCTATGACCGTTAGATTGGTCTTTGCTTTGATTTACTTTTGCTTTTGCTTTATGGCCAAGTGTAAGGATCAGATCCTGGCCACGTTTTCTAGGGTTAAGTGTTCCCTTATGTAAGCCTCCCTATATAAAGGTCTAAACCCTCATTGTAAAACTCAGACTTGAAGATTGAATTAATTTCCAAAGAGAGAATCTTTGTTTCTTGTCTCACCTCTCTCCTTAGCCCAATTCTGGGGCTTGGCTCTTGAGAAACCCTAGGAGATTCACAAACCGGGTTCGTAATCCCCTAGTTCGACCGTATCATAAGCCGAGCCGTCTCTCGTTTGTCGTCGCATCGATCCACCTTCCGTCCATCTCTACCGTAGCCGCTCGCAGCCTCGATGTCCCGTATCGTAGCCGCTCGCAGCCTCGACATTCTGTATCATAGCCGCTTGCAGCCTCGACAATCCGTACTGTAGCCGTTCGCAGCCTTGACATTTCGTATTGTAGCCGCTCGCAGCCTTGACGTTCTGTACCGTAGCTGCTCGACCACGATGAGGCCAACGTTCGATCTTTCAATCCGCTTGTTTGTTTTCCGTTAAAACCTGTTTCCACCATTTGTTTTCCTCCTACTTTCATCCTTCAAAGTTTGGTTCGAGGAAAGTTTCAGATAAACCGGCCGTCTTGAGGAACCGACGTTCCGTCCGTACCGCAAGCCGACCGGCGCTCACATCAGTGTTTTTGATCATCGTTGACACCAGTTGCTTGTAGAACTTCACCTTACCACCAGATAGAAAGAGTGCCAGATCCTCCTCCAGAATAGCAACTATCTGCAGTCGTTGCTCGCGCACATCAACGAATTGTAAACCGAACAGGGCGTTGATTCGACCATGATAGAATTCATACATCCAGTCCCGAACAAGAACATCAATAGAGTCCCCCCTCCACCTTCACCGCAGAGAGATTTGCCCAAAACTCATACACAACATCCGAGTCAAAAGATCTGACTTGAGAGACGGTTTTCAACAGACCAGCCCGATCAATCAGCTCCCTAGATTGATCATCAACTCCTAGGGAGTAGCAAACTTCGGAGGCAAGGTTCGAGAGGCGAAGAATCCATACCTATGAGCAGCTTCAGAGGATATGAACCATTTGAGTCAAACTCCTTGGAAGAGGTACCGCGAGAAGTGGAAACGCCCTTATCTTTGGCGAGAGACGGACGCTTGGGATCGCGGCTGTCGGCATCAACAGTCGGTTGTCTCTTGCGCAGACGCGACGAAACTCCCTGACTTGACAGATCAGGCATGGGAACATCACCAGTGAGATCAATAACCGGGAACCGAGACGGCACCTCCCTTGGTGGGGGGAGACGAAGAGTCACACGTCTCGTGGTCCACCTCAGTGAATGAGGGTGTGGGCATTGGATTCTCCGGAGCCGGATTCGCTGAAGTCGACTCGTCTCGAGTCTCGTAAACGACCATCGCCGTGGTTGGATCAATCAGCACATGAGGAGACGGTGGAGGCAGTGATGATGGCGGAGTGTGAAGCTCATCATCCGAGCTCGAGTCATAGTGAAAGCCACTGAAGATCGATTTTATGGTGATTAGAGGTTAGAACACACAAACAAAGGATAAGAAGAAGTAGAAGCCTATTCGACAAAGAGTTGAAATCGCAAGGATGGATAGGAAAACGCCAAAACCCTAGCCGCTCCCTTTTATACACCTCCGTGTGACCTAATGGTCTGCAAAGACTCGGCCCAATAAACTTAGCAATCCTGAAAACCACTCAATTAAACCATTAGTGTACACCGAACCTTTTTTCCTTTTTCGTCTCCATTCACTTGCCAAATCACCACACTTGCATTAATGATAAGAATCTAAATCACATCATTCTCCCTCTTTTAAAAAAAAAAGAAAAATTAATACGTTCATGACCCAACACCAGATACACACAGCCACTTATGGTGAACATGCTGGGACCCAGACTGAGCAATACACACTTGAGAGCAAGTTTTTTTTTTTTATTAGGTAAAATCACACCACTAACAAGAGACTAACCATACATGTGTTGTCTTCCCTCCCAATGAAAACGAGGAGAAGAGTTAACCACATGTTCAGAACCTTTGCCAGGAGCTATCACAACCTCTTGAATTATTGAAGATCAAGGAACTGTTGCATGTGGGTAGACTTTCACACTGGCATGCCTTTAGTCCGCAATCTATCCCAACATGTTAAGGCAGCTGGAGATAATCTATTTGAAGAGCACACTTTTTTTTACAAAAAATTGAATACCACTCAGCCTTCTGTTACCTGTTTCACCGCCTTGAAATTTAGTAACATCACCTGATTTTATCAATCACTGATTCCAGACTTGCCATCCAACAGGAAATTATTCCTGAAGATGTATGTGAATGTCTCTTCACAGCTCTTTGACCTCCTTAAATCATGACAACATTTAACAGGATGGACAGACCGGCATGACAGGCAACTATTTACCACAGTTGCTTTCAGATTGTTGATTTTATATATATCCTAGGATTTCCATGATCTGTCCTAGCGCACGTCCCTGTCTTAGATCAGCACAGCATAGATGGAGAGGTTAGAACTCACAAATACCAACGGACTTCCTCAGATTCGCGAACCTGTTAAATTCCAAAGGCTTAGTAAATAAATCAGCTAACTGAAAATCATTGCTTACATGGTCAATCTCAATCAGTTTCGCCTCAACTAGTTCACGAACAAAGTGGTGTCTGATATCAATGTGCTGAACAGGATTCTTGGATATATTTATTGCACTCAAATTATCACAATGAATTAGAAGAGTATCAGAATCCATACCATAGTCAGAGGACATTTGCCGCATCCACAGGAGCTGTGTATAACAACTTCCTAAGGCAATGTATTCAGCCTCAGCGGTTGATAGAGAGACACTGTTTTGCTTCTTGTTGTGCCATGATATCAGGTTGTTGCCCATGAAGAAGCAACCTCCACTTGTACTACGACGATCATCTACCGAGCCTGCCCAATCTGCATCGCAGTATCCACTCAGGCTGGTATTGGTGTCCTTGGTGTAGAAAATACCAAAGTTCACTGTCCCTTTGATGTACTTGATGATCTTCTTCACCGCTAGTAGATGTGACATCTTGGGCTTGGCTTGATAGCATGCACAGATCCCCACTGACAGACATATGTCTGGACGACTTGCTGTCAGATACAGCAGGCTTCCAATCATTCCTCTGTATAGTCGCTCATCCACATCCTCCCCTCCTTCATCTTTTGAGAGTTTTTCATTTATGCCCATAGGGATCTTTGCTTCATTACTCTTCCCTAATCCAAAGCGTTGTACCAACTCTTTAGCATAAGTGCTTTGAGATACGAAAATTCCATCATGCGATTGTTCAACTTGCAACCCCAGAAAATATTTTAGCTCTCCTACCATACTCATTTCAAATTCCTGAGACATGCTTTTCACAAACTGTTTTACTAATGGTTGACAAGTGGAACCAAAGAAAATGTTATCTACATAGATCTGAACAAACATCAGCTCATTGTTGTTGTTAAGAACAAACAGCTGACTGACACGAATCAGATTTGCATTCAAACCATCGACCAAGAATACATCCTTCAGATGCGGTTGAGATTCACCCCCAGTAGTACCTTTTCCTTGGATTGTGCCTTTTCCTCCATCTCCAAAAGTAACTCTCCCTCCAACAACATCTTCTATATGGGATAGATTTTCAAAGGCATTTGTCATATGTCTGGAGCACCCGCTGTCAAAGTACCATTTGGCCTGATCAACCTTTGTTCTTTCAGCTGTGTATGCTGCTTAACAATAGAGCTCATCTTTCCTGACATACCCTTGATTGTTTCTCCTTACAGTTGGATAGAACATGCCATGTTGCATCAGATTTGACACACGGTTCTGAAATTTGTAGCACTGTGCCTTATAATGGTTTAGATGACCACAGTACCAACATCCTCTTCTTTTGCTGAGCTGGACAGGTCTCTGAGCAGTCTACATATTCATTCTTCTGTGTTTCGGGTTCTCCTTCGTAGGAAGCTGATCATGCTGACCAGTCGTTGTAGGGAAAACCTTATCTTTCAGCTTCGACTCAGATTCCAACCCTTTGACGAATTGAGTAGACTTGTCAGTGTTAGATCCTTGATAACCCAGACCCCACTTCACACTGCTTGATCTTCCAGTACTGAGTAAGGTATCCAGATCTTTAGTTCTTTTACTCAGCATCTTGATGTTATTCAGTTGTTCCTCTAATTGCTTCTCAAGTCGCAGAGCCTTAGCCTTCTCTTCACTCAGTTCTTTAGAGAGCATTCCAGTATTCAGCTGCAGAGTATCCCTCTCGGAAGTCAATTGGTTGTTGTCTTGAGTCTTTTGAACCACTGTTTTGATGAGAAGCTCTATCTGATCTTCCGCCGACAGGTCAGCCTCCTCTCCATCCGAGTCAGAGTCAATCTTCTTGTCTATGCCTTCTTTTACCACCAAAACATCATCTTCTTCGTCTTCCTCAATGACACACAGCAGTGCCACAAAGCTGTTCAGAGTCTCACCTTTGCTGTCTTCTTCATCTGAATCACTTTCACTCTAGGTAATGTAAGATTTCTGCTTGTTCTCACGCGAAGGACAATCAGACTTAGTATGACCATAACCGTTACACCCATAACATTGTAGAGAACTCTTATGTTTGTTGTTTGGACACTCATACTTGTAATGTCCATATCCCTCACACTCAGCGCATTGTCGCTCCTACTTATCACTTTTCTTGTACTCCTTATCCGAATCAGTTTTCGTGAGTGGAGTTGTTCCCTTCCGCTGACCTCTCTCCATCTTGCGAAAGTACTTCTTAACTAACAAATCCACCTTTTCTTCATCTGCAATCACCTGAGATTCGGCAAGCTTTTGTTCTTCTATAGCTTTGAGAGCAAACGACTTTTCATTCATCTTCTCTTTCTTCTTCAGCTGTATTTCAAACGCTTGCATCATTCCAACTACCTGATTGTACTTGAACTCATCAGAATTTAAGGACACGTCTATGGCAGACCTGTGTGGTTGAAACTTGTCAGGCAGACTTCTGAGGAATTTTTTCACCAGCTTATTGTCCTTGTAACGTTTCCCCAAAACTACAGCTTCTTACGCAATACCACTCGACCGACTACTGTAATCCACCACTGACTCGGTTTCAGTCATGCGCAAGTTTTTGAAGTCTCATGCAAGATTGTCCAGCCTTGTGCGCTTAACCCTGCATGTGCCTTCAAATGTGACGACCAGGATATCCCATGCTTCCTTGGCTGCTACACATCCTTGAACTTGATTGAGGATGTCCCTTGGCAGAGACTTTAAAATAACTGACAGCGCCTGCGAGTTATGTTTGAACTCTACTTTTTCTTCTGTTGTCCATTTCTTCTTGTGCTTCGGAACCAGTTCCCCTTTCTCATTCTTCTCCATAGGATGTAACCAGCCGTCTTCAACTGTAAACCAAGCTTCCATGTCGATGCTTGAGATGGCCTGCTTGATTGGAAACTTTCCAATAACCAAAGCACTCTGGATCGAGTTTCAATGGTGTTTGCACAGCAACAAAATCCAGTGATATCTCCATACCCTTGTCGTAAGATCTTACCTGTTGAAAAAAGATACCAGAAATTTTATTAGGTGTCTGCTATGATACCAATTGTTAAGGTATAGAGAACACACACAACAAGTAACCCGCTTGTAAACACGCCAAGCAAACGCTTTTTATTCAATCTTATACAGAAACTATCGTTTCTTACAAGACTTGAATCTAAGCTCACTCTCCTATCTATCTAACACAACACCCTGTGTAGATCTAAAAGAGTTAAACACACTCACCTTCTAAGCCTTTTTATGAATGTTTGAAGGTTACAAATCTCACAACTTTCTACCTCACGAGTGCTAGCTCTTTTCGTGGCTAGCCCTAGTCTACTTATACTCGCACCAAGGATTTCTAACCTAAATCTATGTGCATCCTAACAAAAAGGAAATATTCTTGATCCCTAAGAATATTACTTCTTTTTTCCCTTATAGAAATATACTCTCAATATCTTCGAGTATATTATGATTGCTTCTTCCTTCCAAATCCTACGACTCGTCATCTCGTCGAACAATTTTCCTCCACATCAGCACTTCATGTCACGTCAACAAATCAAACCTCTGAAACTCTGCACAGCAACTTGTCACCTTCAGAGCTCTTATACACTTTCAAATACATCCACGACATCATGCACAACTCACATGAGGATATGATTCATAAACTATATTTATCGGTTTGCGGCCTCTCTCTCAAAAGCTATTAATATACATATATTTAAGTGCTAGACACATTCGGACAATCAAATATGAATTTGACAAATTTGATTTCTTTTGGTCGTCTACAGTAGTACCTAAAATTCACTTTCTCTATTATAAATAACCGAAAACTAATATAGTAATATATAAAGTGACAACCCTCCGCAACTTATAACTACACCCTTTCTTTGAGGTGACCATTTTGCTTTCACCTATTAACCATGAGCAAGCCTAGCTTTGTGCTTGGTTCTGATACACGCTGGTTAATCATACACACATATATTTTGCTTTCAATGCGTCGACTTTGTAAAATAACATTTTTTTCTTTTCTTGTTAAGATGTTATCGTGTTACCCAAAAATAAAAGACCACAAGGTTCTTCACGAAGCCAAATATACGTATCCTACTTTTTATTAGTTTATACAACTATTTTCACAAACACCACGTGTTTTATTTTTGATGTTAAGATGACTTGTCATATTCTTTATTACAACTCACGTACAAGTTGACTACTGAGGGATTTGCCTAACAAAAAAAACAACTTACGTACGTACAAGATGATACTTAAAGATCTCTCTGAAAATCAAAATAATAATGTCCCTTGATTTACTCGTTATCTGATCTGTCGTCTCTAGCCTTGAAATAGAATTTACATCTGCCAGTTTTTGTTTTTTTTTTTTTGGACAACGTTGTTGTCTGTTTCTCTCTATTTATGTTTATACGTAGATTCTTCTCTTTTCAATTCAACGTCAGCATTTTCAGATTTCTGGTAATTAATTTCCGAAAATGGCCGAGGGAATGCTCAAGGCATTGTTGTGTGTCTTTGTGGCCACGACATCTGCACTGGCCGAGGTGGCTCGTGGACAACGAGTGCCTTGCTATTTCGTTTTCGGAGACTCTGTCTTCGACAATGGTAACAACAATGCCTTGAATACCTCGGCCAAAGTCAACTATTCACCTTACGGTGTTGATTTTGCTAGAGGTCCTACCGGTAGGTTCAGCAATGGTCGTAATATTCCTGACATTATCGGTTAGTCCCCCACATTTGGTTTATCTCTTTGCCAATATTGTTCTGAATAAAATTGTTGATATAAACTACGAAAAAGAAAAGTGTTATAAGAAAATAGTAGCACAATATTTTTTATTTTTTTTGCCTAGTTTCAAGTTTGTAGGTACTATTTTGTGAAAAAAAAAAAAAACCAAAAAAAAAAAAAGAATGTAGGTATTATTTGTTTTGTTTACTATTGATAGTTAAAGTTTGTCTCCACTCGGTTTTCATAACTAATATGTATTGCGGGATAAGTTTTTCAAAATTTGTGAATGTTCCTGTCTAACATATTTTCTTTCTAATTTAGCTGAACTAATGAGATTCACTGATTACATTCCACCGTTCACGGGAGCATCGCCGGAACAAGCTCACACTGGAATAAACTACGCTTCTGGTGGCGGTGGAATTCGCGAAGAAACTAGCCAACATTTGGTGAGAACTAGACAACATTAACCTTGGTCATGTATATATTGCTTCCTTAGAAAAGACTTAAACTAATCTTTTCATGGATATTTTATATGATATATTATTTTTCACGATATAGGGTGAAAGTATCAGTCTTAAAAACCAAATAAAGAACCACCGGACGATGATTATGACGGCGAATGTTCCACAGGAGAAGCTGCAGAAGTGTCTATACACAATTAATATTGGAAGCAATGATTATCTCAACAACTATTTCATGCCACCTCCGTATATGACCAATCGCAAGTACAGTTTTGATCAATATGCTGATTCTCTCATTCGAAGCTATCGCTCTTATTTGAAGGTACGACTATGCCGCGTAAGGTTTTAGGGAAGAAAAGGTTGTATTTGTGTATATTTTTTTTTTGGTCAACCTATGCTCTTTTTCAAAAAAAAAAAAGACTTAGTGATTATCATAAAGTATTTTATTATAATATTTCAATTTAAAATTAATGTTGAAATAGAAGAATAGCTATATCGGAATTTAGATTGCATTTTCTAAAATTATATCATTACTTATATTACATACCAAATAATATGATTCCTTCAACAACAAATAATAAAATAACAGAGGGGAAATTTTAATATAGTATAATAGTGGTATAAACAATTAATATATTGTGTAAGCAAAATAAAATATGAATAGCTATATATATATATATATATATAT
>NC_025699.1:28047429-28081983 GCF_000633955.1 Camelina sativa
TTGTACGTTCTAGGAGCAAGGAAGGTGGCTGTGTTTGGGGTGAGTAAGCTCGGGTGCACACCTCGTATGATTGCCTCCCATGGTGGCGGTTATGGCTGTGCTGCTGAAGTGAACAAAGCGGTTGTACCTTTCAACACGAACCTCAAAGCTCTCGTTTTTGAATTCAATAGAAACTTTGCTGATGCTAAGTTCACCTTCGTTGATGTCTTCACCGGCCAACATCCTCTCGCATATCTCGCCTTAGGTATGTAAACTATATATATTTGATTACACTCGTACTATATATATTTGATTACATTTCCTAATCTAGGAAACAAACTTTTATAGGTTTTGTAAAATATTATCATGACTATTATCCAGAAAACTAGTTACTAAAAATAAAATTGTCTCTTTTTATATACAGTACTAAATTAAATTCATTAAAGATGCAGTTTGGTTTTCTCACAAATTTAAAATATTTATTAATTAATAATATTTTGTTCATATATGTAGTAACATAAATGCATGCTATTTTTGGATTATTTTCCTATAATGTAATCATATATATGTCACATATATCTTTGTAGGATTTACGGTTTCAGAAAAGAGTTGTTGTACCGTAAAACCAGGAGAAGAACTTTGTGCGACCAATGAACCAGTTTGTCCGGTTCGAAGACAGTATGTGTACTGGGACAATGTCCACAGCACAGAAGCAGCCAATATGGTGGTAGCAAAGGCCGCGTACGCTGGACTCATTGCGTTTCCTTACAGCCTTTCTATGCTCGCAATATGATAGGTGCAACACTACAAAATATATAGAGAAAACCATTTTTTTAATTAATTTTTTTTTGTTGAAAATTTTTTTCCTTAAAATGTTTTTAAATTAAAATTACATTCTTTTTATAAAGTTAATTGTATGATGATTAACTTTTGTTCGTTAATTCAATTATTTTATTTATCAAGATTTAAGAAGACTTTGTTTCAACTGGCCTGTGAACATTACTTTATGAGATGAAAAGAATTAAATTATATACGAATTTATGTACGTCACTGAATTTTCTAAGCTAAAATAACAACGCTAGGTGGCTTAGTTTTCCAAACTTGAAAAAACAAAATGAATACTGCACGAAACCCTCTTAATAATAAAAGTAACCAACGTTAGTTTTTACGAGTCGAAGCACATATATAGAGAATATAAATTACTTGGAGCAAGACTAAAACCGAAAAATTACATCTTATTTTTCTATTTACACAACAGAAATTTAACTTATTTTTTTATTTCGCTATAACAGTCTTCTATAAAAGATTAACCACCCCAACAAGTAAAAAAAATTTATAGTGTTCATCAGAATTTGTGTATTATGATAAATAGTTTCTAGCTAGTTTTTTTTCTTTTCAATTTTTATACAAAAACTTTGATGTCAGACTAAGAGCTGTCTTAGTGCTGAATATATCCGTTGAGCTTGTAACGCTTCAGGTGTTATCTATAAGTTAAAGATGTATTTTTCCATACTCTCTATAGTAATTTCATTCTCATGTCATTATCGTTGTTTTTAGTTTTGCATATATATGTAACCAAATCCCTAGTTTGATGGGATTCACGACGTGTGTGAAGTTTAAATAATTTAGCAAACTACAGCTCATTGTAGAGGTCATCACAATAATTAACGCCAAACATGTCCAGTGCGTCGACTTGCAAACTAATCTTTTTAAAAAAGCTAAGAAGAAATGGTCGTTTTATTCAACTAAATAAGATTAAAAAAAAGGTTCTTCATGAAGCCAAAAATATATGTATCAGACTCAAATTCAAAATAATGATTATTAAATAGTTTTTCTAAAACACCACGAGGTTTTCCCTCTCGAAATAACTTATAATTTTCTCATTACAAGTTGACTTTTGAACATATTTTTCCAGAAAAAGAAAAAAAATGATTCACGTCAAGTTGAATATTATTGAAGATCTTTCAAAATATATATATATATATATATATATATATATTAAACATCACTGATTTACTCATTATCTATTGTCTTGCGTATGTGTCTCGCTCTATGTATGCTTATATATAGACTTTTCTCTTCATACATTAAAGTTGTCATTACATTTTATTTTTCTGGTTTATTTGCATAAAAATGGCCGAGGGAATGTTCAAACCATTGATGTGGGCTTTTGCCACGGCGTTTGTAATGGCCGAGGCAGTTCGTGGACAAGAAGTGCCTTGCTATTTCGTTTTCGGAGACTCCGTCTTCGACAATGGTAACAACAATGACTTGAACACCTTGGCCAAAGTCAACTATTTACCTTACGGTATTGATTTCGCTAGAGGTCCTACCGGCCGGTTCAGCAATGGTCGTAACATTCCAGACTTTATCGGTAAGCTTCAAATTTGGTTTATCTCTTTCGCCGATATTGTTTTGGTGATGATATAAATTACTAATTAGTTCTGTTTATTGGAAAGTGGCATAACGACCTAGCTTGAAGTTTTAAGTGTAGGTATTATTTGGTTTTAGCAAATGATCAAATGAATTAGTGTATACACTTATTTTTTTAACCATATACTTCTTTTCATTTTGCTCTATAAATGAGTTTCAATGATTCTTTTTTTCCTTTCAGCTGAACTAGTGAGATTCAGTTATGACATTCCACCATTCACCAAAGCATCGACAGAACAAGCTCACACCGGAATAAACTATGCTTCTGGTGGTGGCGGAATTCGTGAAGAAACTAGCCAACATTTGGTAAGAACTTGACCAATTTCAGGGCCAAATAGATTAGATTATAGAGATTTTTTTTCATTCATTTTCATTAATAGAGATGAAAAAAAGGTAATCGTTTTTTCATTATGTTTACATTTAAGAAGACATAATATTTTAAGTATTTAATGTAGAACATTTTCTAAAAACATCCAGTTAATATTGATACAGTAATAAAAAAAATACGTACTTTAATGTTATGGATTATGATATAGGGTGAAAGAATCAGTTTCGAAAAACAAATAGCGAATCACCAGAGGATGATTGTGACGGCGAATGTTCCACAAGAGAAGCTGAAGAAGTGTCTATACACAATTAATATTGGAAGCAATGATTATCTCAACAACTATTTCATGCCAGCTCCGTACACTACCAATGCCAATTTCGATTTCGACCAATATGCTGATTCTCTCATTCAAAGTTATCGCTCTTATTTGAAGGTACTAACAATATATGCCTTCAATTTTGATTGTTTTGTAGAAATTTCACATTAGGTATATATTTTTTATCACTACAAAATTTTGAATATCTAGTGATTCTATATTGTTCAAGAATAGTTTTAAAGTATTATCTTACTTATAAGAAAGCTGAAATTAATTTTATAATTGTAGAATGATCTTATCGGAATTTGGATTGCATTTGCTATATCACTACTTATATGCCATGGGTCATTTATATTACATAATCAAATCAAAGACAGAAGTATTTATTATGTTTTTGTAGGAAAAAAGTAGAAATTGAACAATTGCTATATTATGTAAAATAAAAACAAAAAATCTCCAAATTTCAATTTAATTTTAAAAAAAACATAGAAATGATGGAGTAGATTGGATCTATATCTCTACTGTATATTCCTAATCATATATCATAGATATAACGAAACGATACAATTTTGTGTAGTCATTGTACGTCCTAGGAGCAAGGAAGGTGGCGGTGTTTGGGGTGAGTAAACTCGGGTGCACACCGCGTATGATTGCTTCCCATGGTGGCGGTAATGGCTGTGCTGCTGAAGTGAACAAAGCGGTTGAACCTTTCAATGAGAAACTCAAAGCACTTGTCTATGAATTCAACAGAAACTTTGCTAATGCTAAGTTCACCTTCGTTGATATCTTCAGCGGCCAAAATTCAATTGCGTATTTCGTTTTGGGTATGTACACTATATATAACTCGCTATTTTTTTTACCTAATAGGAAACAATTTGAACAAAACTAAAAACATAGATTATGAAAATATTTCAAAAATAGTGCATTTTCTGTTTCTGTCATCATCACGTACTATTACTAATCATTAAATCTATTCCATTAACGACACACGTCCACACAAAATATATATAATATCGTGAATAAGTACGATTTTAATGGTGTTTGTTTCTTGCAAGAAACAATATGATGTTTCCGATTCTGTTTATATAATTTAATCATATATAATTTTGTAGGGTTTACGGTAACAGACAAGAGTTGCTGTACGGTGGAATTGGGGCAAGAACTTTGTGCCGCAAATAAACCGGTTTGTCCGTCTCGAGAACGCTACGTGTACTGGGACAATGTCCACAGCACAGAAGCAGCCAATAAGGTGGTGGCACAATCTGCGTTTTCCGGACTCATTACGTCTCCTTACAGCATTTTTCTGCTTACTATATAACATTATTTGGAAAATGTGTATACTTATTATCAGTATACAGACATACACACGTAAATTCATCATATTAAAAAAAAACAAATGATCATTACCAAACAAAAACCCATTCTAAGTCAAATTCATTACAAGATTATTACCAAATGTTGTAATGGAGAAGCACGATCTCTAAATTCAGTAGCAATTATCTTATAGGCCAAACAATAATACTGTATGTAGTTTATATGTGTGAATTTATTAATACAGTTCAAGAACCACAGCAACAGAAATATAATTCAAATGAAAATGCATAAATATTTGTATACGTCATGTTTATGACAACATATAAGCCTAGATATCTTCATAGAAGTGTTTCTTGAAGGCCTCCATGTGAGCCACTTGTAGACAGGTAGCGAGAATCACAGAGCCGTCTTCGTCGTGATCCGGCAAGATCAGTGAGTCGCCATCGAAATCATGCGTGCCTGGTCCCGTGTAGAACTCCTTACCCCATCCGAAATCTAGACCGTACATTGGTAAAGTTAACCAGCTCACCAATCCAAGATTAGGGTTTCCGTAGAATGGACCCTCCGTGCTTCCCAAGGCATGTAGGTCTTGAAACTTCTTGAGATCTTCTTGGTTCTTGAGATACTCGATCCCAATCATCACGTATTCGTTTGTCACATTCTTTATGGCTTTACTAATTAAACTCGCCGCGAAACCCAATTCATTCGATATCAGTTCACCTATAAGCATCACAACATTATCGAAACAGACGTTGCATTGTAGAATTAATACTAACCTACCTTTAAGCACAAGACAAAAGGGCAAAGAAGAAGATTCAGAAAACAAAACAAATTTAATAATAATAGAAAAATACGCGTACCTGAGGTGCTTGCTGCGACCACGTCAAGAGTAGCATTGCCGAAGTAGCCGCGTGGAAGAGGTGGCTGCATCCGACTACGAGTATCTATACAGATTCCTAAAGCCGTGGGTTGCTCCGGAGAGTGGCCACGTGCTTTACACGCACACCTCCACACATGTCCCGTGACCGTTTCGTACCTTGTAAACCCTCTCGATGGATCAGCGTATTTGCTTCCGTTCGCTTTACTTCTTAGCTTCTCAAGCTGAGGCTTGCTCAGTTTCAGCATCGCCACAATCGTTTTCTTCTTTCTCTCTTCTACATTGTCCTTCTCGCCAATCAAAAAAGGCGGCTGATCAAACTCTTTGTGGTCGAACTTTGGCGGCGATGCAAACGGTGGGAGCGGTTCGCCAGCCCAGAGTATTTTCCGGTCGAGAAATGGAACGGTTTCTAACGGTTCACCGCGTGCGAGTCTCGCCCATTCAGAAATAAAGTGAAGCGCGCTTTGGCCATCGACGATCGCATGAGAAATGTTTACACTAAGACTTAATCCACCGCATTTGAATTTGGTAAGCTGAGCTAAAAAGAGAGGTATCGTTTCGATAGGGTTTTTATAGTTTACTTGCGGCATAAGGTTCTCGAATTCCGGCGTCGGAGAGAAATTTTCGAAATCTGAAAGCTTTCCCTCGGATTCAGCTTCGATGAACTCCACTCCCTCGGCATTACAATTGAGCTCGAATCGCCCCCGAGGGAGCCAACGTAGACGGCCGGCCATAGGGTAGAAATGGACTAGCACACGGCTTAACGAGTTTTTTAGGGTTTCGACTACATTGCCTTTGAAAGATTCAGATGGCTTGTCATAGAAGTAAAGGGTGGGAATGTGAGTTATTGTACCAACTTGATCCCACTCGGCTAATGGAAACCGACCGATCCACGTTGGTGCGGCCGGTACTATAGTGCAAGATTTTCTAAAAGTTATGGGAGCCATAACACAAACCCCCTTTTTTCTCTTTTCTCTTTTCAAAGTTTGTGCTAAACTAATGTTTATATAGTACTTTCAGTAACATGGTTTTTATCTTAAGTTTGTAGCACCGAGTCAAAAATGTATTTCTCGTGGTTTAGTTTGTTGCCTTGGAAGCAGCTTATTTAGTGGAAGTGATAATAAGGTTTAGTTTTGTTCGGTTGTATGATCATGCGTATTGTCCTTTCTCTCATTTATATTCACATTGATGTTGAACATTCCATGAAAAAAAAAAAATGAAAAAAAAAAGTTCCGTCTACACTTGAGCATATATTAGGAAATGTATAACTTCAAAAAAACAAAAACGTTAAAAATTTAATCCCAACAAAGTCTGAAAACCAAATGCTAAATCAAAAGCACAAATAATTAAATACTAACCCCTCTTGTAGCATTAATCCTAAAACCTTGAAGAAAATGATTTATGTTAAAAATTTAAGTCCAATTCCAGCCTCTACATACTTAATGGGTCGTGGGCCTTTTAAAGCCCAAAATGGGTGGAGTATTTTAAAACCCTAATTTAAAAACCCGACCGACTAAACCTTGACCCAGACCCGGACCCGACTGGATCTCTTCCTGCTCTCTCATATTATTATTATTATTATTCTTCTTGACCAGAGCTCTCTCTCTCTCTCGAATCAATACACACACGAACACGATAATGGAAGGCGATCAAGAGACGGAGGTTTACACTTTGGTCGCAAGGAAGCCTAGCTTCGATCTCCCAACAGCTTGCCCTAATTGTCTTCCCGCTTACATATATCTCAAATTAGCAAAGCTTCCTTTTGAACTTGCCTTCAATTCAACCTTCCCTGATTCAGGTATCAACGCGATGTTTAATTGTTTAGAATAAGGTTTCAGTTGCGTGATGTGTATATGGTTAAAGACTTCAATTGTGAATTCAATTAAGCTTGAATTGAGGATCGAATCATAGACTAGATAAATTCAGTTCTTAATTCAGAGTTGAAATTGGGATTTTTAGGTTATAGTAATTGATGTTTGAACTTTTTGGAAGTGTTTAATTTGACATTAGATAACATTGGTGAACTTTTCTGAATACGAAGAGTTTTATAATTTCTTCTTATGGCTTTTGGTTGAATTGCTCGTTCTCGTACTTGATTCGAAGTGAATAATGGTGTTTTGTTACAATGCTTGTGTATGAGAATTTTATAATTGGTTTTTGTATTTTAACATTGGTGCAATGGTGTAATGTTGGTTAATTTCTCCAAAACTTTTGTGTATTGATTTGCGTTTTGAAGTTGAGATTTTGAGTAACCTTTTGCTCTCTGATATATACAGATTTGTGCATTAGATGTTTTAAGCTAATGTATTGAGAATCGACCATGTTATCAAATTGTTTCCTTTTATTGTGGTTTTGTATAGATGAACTGCCGTACTTTGAAAATGGTACATATGTTGCTTACAACAATGAGGATGGAGGAGTAATTGAGAAACTGAAGAAAGATGGGATTGTCAATCTTGACGCTCAGCTCCAGTCTCTTCCGGAATATTTATCGTTGAAGGCTCTTATTGCGTCTTGGCTGGAAGAAGCTCTTACCTATGAAATATGGGTTGGTACCGAGGGAATATCTACATCGAAAATCTACTATTCCGATCTTCCTTGGGTAATCAGCAAGGTCCTGTTTTATAAGCAGACATACATGGCCAAGAACCGTTTGGGAATCACCAAAGAAACCGCAGAGCAAAGAGAAACACAGGTTGGCTTTACTTAAAGTGTTGTTGTTTTATGACAAGACATTTGGTTTATATTTTGTGAACATTCAAACTAGTTACTAAAGTTCATAGTCTTTAATGAACAGATATACAAAAGAGCAGGTGAGGCATATGAAGCTTTGTCGACTAGGTTAGGCGAGCAGAAGTTTCTCTTTGAAGACAGGTATTGCAATCACATTGATGAACATGATTCTTTCTCTTGAGCCTTCTTTAAAAGGTTGACAATGTTTTTGTTATTCTCCTCCCACAGGCCATCGAGCCTGGATGCTTTCTTACTCTCGCACATGCTTTTTATAATCCAAGTATTACCGGTGAGCAGCTTTAAAAATTTCCAACTATTATACTTTTCACTTATTGATTAATCAGGTAGAAACTAGCTTCAAAACAGTTTATGAAGTAGTTTTGTAATGATACATGATCAGGAAACATCTGTGCTTCGGTGCAAACTTCTGGAACATAATAATCTTGTCAGATATGCTGAGAAACTTAAGGCAGAGTTCCTCGAAGCCTCTTCTTCATCTCCATCACCTCCACTTCACTCGTTCCCTTCCTCATTTACTAGAAAGGGTAAGACGCATACAAGCCTTACAACTTCCATATCATGCACTCTTCAGATTTTGTATTATACATCTGTCATATATGCGAGTAAATTATGTCTAAGCCTGTAAAGCAAATGAATTTCATCTTTTGTTCAGGTTCGAAGCCAAAGAGCAAACCAAAGGTGGAAAAGACCGAAGAGGAGAAAAAATTCAAGAAAAGAGCAAGATTCTTTATAGCTGCTCAGTTTCTAGCTGTCGTTATATACTTATCCGTGATGGGAGGAGGTAGTTCGGATGAACCGGAGTATGAAGATGAAGATGACTAGACTAAAGCTTCTCTTATTAAATGGATTGGTAACTCTCAGGCAAACTCATAAACCTCGCGTCTTCCTAGACTACCATAAAGGAACCAGTAATCTCTGTGCTTTTTTCTTGAACTCTTAGTTAGCGAGAGGATACATATCTGAGATTTAGTCACATTATAACGGTTTTTGTTCTGCAAGAGATTGAATTGGCTTTTTCATAAATTTCATTGGTTCAAGACAATGTATCAGAATTGGAAGACTCTTGGTACATTCTCAAAATCAACTGAACTAACTCTATTTGTCTTACTAATAATAATACGGATCTCATCCATCTATAAACTATCTTCTGATAGCAAAAGATGATGCCAAAAACCTACCTAAATCTAAACTCTCTAAAACCAAATAAATTAAATGACAATTAGGAATTGCAATTTACATCCGGAGGCTGCTCCGACGTATCTTCTTCTGGTTGGCTACCAAGCTTCGAGTGTTCATCAGCCGAGTTGATGGCAAACTCAGCGAGTGAACTAACTGCAACAGACATTCCATGGCAGAGAACCTTCACTGCAACCTCTGCAAGTTTCTCAGCAGTCATCACAACATCTTCATCTACCTTATCAGCCACCACAAGGTCCATGCTCTCTGATCCTGAATATCTTCTTGACCCGCTTCCACTCCAATTGGGATCTTCCCTAACTTGTCTTGCATAGATTGAACCCATTCCTGAGGCAAAGAACTCAAGTTTGTCCAAAACCGGTTTCTCGTTCAAGCTGTTAAGCAACCTTGACCATTGGATGCAGACTCGGTATATAGGATGGGGACATGAGGATAATCTAACTTTCTCGGGGTCAGGATCACATCTGAAACATCTTAGAAGCCAACCGGATAATGCTTTCATATAGGATCTCTGAGATGTGATCCATAATTCAAAACATGCTCTCCAGTTTCGGAGCTGAGCTTCAAGATTCAAAGCAGATTGAGCTAATCTTTGAGAGTTGATAGCCTCTGGCGTTATCGAAGGTTGTCTCTTCTTGTGACGTTTTGAAACTGGTGTGCCTGCAAGTAACAGTTTGGCTTCGTCTAGTGTTCGTTTCTGTATCTGGTGACTTTCTGCCATTACTTTCCACATCCTTGTTAATCTGTTATGATCATGATTTACCATTTCGTCAGTATGAGGGTTAAAAGAGAAACCAAAGAGGAAGAAGAAGTTGTTGGTGTTACCCTTACCCTTGAACCAGCTCAAGAAGCTGAGGCAACAGTTCTTGGTCACGAAGAGTCTCAATCCTTTTAGAGATGGATTCAATCGAGTGTATTGAGACCTTGATCTGTGTGTCAAGATCTCTGATTGTAGCCCTTGTTTTATCAACCGCAAGTGGATCATCTCCTTTCACGTCCTGATTTTTCAGCTGCATACATTTCTTCTCATATGCTCTTCGAACACGTTCCCCTGACTGTCACGACACCAGAAAGACCATTTGTTAAAATACAACAGAGATAAAACCAAGATTTCAATTGTCACCACTTGCTTAGATCTCTTGTCACTTACCCTAACTTCATCGTAGAGTTTCTTCTCCCACGCAAAAAGTCTGTCCAACGTTGTTTGGTGGCTACCTGAAATCATGCAAGATTCATCTGAAACATCGCTTCTGCTTTCAGAACCACTCTCTCTGGAACCACCAGAAGAAGTGATCAAGAATCTTGAAGATGAAGATCTTGATGAACCCGAGCGGAACAAAGCTACTGGATTCAGCATTTTCCTGGCTACAAAAACCACAGAAACAAAAGGAGTTCATTTGTAAGTAAGTCATAAAACATAAAAAGATTGCAACATTGTATCATGAACTTACCACTATGGTCATTAGAGGATGATGCGTATTGAGCCTTACTAGCTTCCAAAAGCCCCGAGACTTCTTTAGCCGCGTCACAAATAGTTGTGAACTGATCTTCAAGATCTTTGATTACCTCAGCCATGCTTGTTGGTCTGCGGTTCACATACACTGTGAAACCTGGAGACTTTGTATCATCTCTAACACCAACAACATTCTTCATCTCTTGAACCTTCCCTACTCCAACAACATTCCCTGTAGGTTGTTCTCCTCTAGACACCTCAACTTTCCTCTGTTCTTGCGTTGGAGCTACGCATTTCTCACCCCCCTCGTTCTCACTTTCACACCCGCTATCCGTAAACTCCCCATCATCATCATCATCATCATCATCATCATCATCATCATCTTCATCCTCATCCTCATCCTCATTAACATCTTCAACTTTAACTTCCTCATTGCAACAACTCTTATCTATTTTACCTCTAGTTTCTTCGGTTGCTTTCGGATTCGGATTAGGATTATGATTCTGAAACCTCACAGGTTCAGGTTCATTAGGCTCATCATCTTCTTCCAAATCAGGAATCCCTTCTTCCTCTCTAACACGTCTTAACCCTTTAATCTCATCATCCATACCAGTACCACTCCTATTATCAACACTTCCTCGATCATAACTATTGTTATATCCATAATAATCCAATGAAGAAAACGGATTCCAGAAGAAATCCCACTGAGAATTCTGAGGTGAAGGAGGTGGAATGTTATGAGTACTTAGCCTTTGCTCAGGAGAGCTCAACGGATTCCAAAACGAAGATGAAGTAGAAGCAGAAGTGTTCATATTCATATTCATATTCATTCCAAAGAAACCATCTGCCTCACCATATTGGTTACTAGGTGGTGAAAATGTCTCAACTCTATACGTTTCAGGGGATCTCTGTTCTACTCGAACAGGTCTGCTTCTATTAGCCATCAAGTAACTAGCTTTCACATTCGATCTTGGCCTACCTTGAATCATCTTAGGAGGCATTGAAGAAAGCGTAATGGAGATGAACTCACCGCTGCTGTTACTACGGTTGCGGCGTCTCGGTGGTCTTCTCTTAACCGGAGTGATGAATGAGTCTTGACTCAGAGGAAGGAACTCGTTGTTGTTGTTGTTGTTGTTGTTGTTGTTGTTGTTGTTGTTGTCTCCTTGGATGATAAAGTCATGGAGAGCATCAGAGACTTTTCTAAGAGATTGGATATAAGCAATGTGACCAGAAGCAAACTTGGTTCTATGTTCTATGGCTTGTTTGATGAAACGTTTCCTGTCTTTACAGATCTGAACTGCTTCTTCATCATCTAACTTCGAATGAGAACATCCCATTTTCTTTATTGAAGCTTTTTTAATCCAGAGCTTAAGAGACTCATACAAAGCTACGAAACAACTGAAGAAGAAGAAGAAGAAGAAGAAGAAAAGAAAATTAAAGACATAGCTTAATTATAATTAACTGAGAAGATTCTTTGCTTAATATACAAGACAAAGCTTCTTGAAAACCCTTAAACCCTCTTCAAGAAATGCGTAGATTTTGCGATTTTACTCAAAAAAACGACAGAAACTCAGATGAGAAATCGTGTGAAAATCTTTGGATTTGGTCTTGAGAAATGTCCAAAAGAAGAAGAAAAAAAAAGGCAATAAGCAAACCCAGTAAAGAAGTTAAAGAAGAGAGAGAGAGAGAAGACAAAGAAATAAAAAAACCTAATTATGAGTCAAAAGAGAACTGAAGGAGGAGCGTGAGGGATACACAGTAGACGGAGAGAGAGAGAGAGACGTTGGAGAAAGCAACGGTCAAAATTACTGTCGGATTATAAAGGAGAGAGAAATGAAAGAGAGAGAAGTCAAGACTCTATTACTCTACTCTCAATCAAGATGGAGAAGGAAGACAGAGTACTCGCAGGCAACAAGAACATTAATAAAAAAAACAAATAAAGTGTATGGGGAAGTTGGAGGTGGAGGCAGAGCTGAAAATAAAAAAAATGAAAACTAAAATTTTTAAAGCAATGGCGACGAGAATAATAATATTTTTGGCTACGAAGCAAAAAGACCGGACACGGTATACGACGCTGTTTTGTTTCTATCCTCGCTTTTCATCTTTATTTTCACTTTTGCCACTCTCATTTGTTTTTTTAGTTACACTCGACAAAAAGATTAGCAGTATCGAAAATTGTATCCTACTATATTAATTGGGAAGTACAAATATAAAACTAACTTTAAAATGGGTAAAAAATTACATTCAATTGCCATTAGAAAATTTTAATTAAGCTTAATTAATTAATTAAATAAATATAATTAATTTTTTAAAAAAAAAACACTCACAGATAAAATATAAAAAAATTTAGAAATTATGGACGAAATTACTAAATATTTTTTTAAAAAAATAAATAAACCAATCAGAATTTTAAAAAGTAAGATTTTATATCCAAATATACAATATAATATGTTTTTAATAACTAAATTTCGAAAATTTTGTTAAAATTTCAAAATATGATTTTTCTATCATCTTTATTTTATTTACAAATTGTTTGGAATTTTTATATAATATTTATGATTAATAAAGTACAGAATTTTTTCTGTATTTGTTGTTATTTGAATTTTTAAAAAACGAAAATATATTAATTAATCTATGAAAAATGTATGTTTTAATTTCTACATTGGCAGGATGGTAAAACTAAATTTATATAGATGATAAATTAATAATTTTTATTTGCTCACAATTATAATATTAAAATTACTACTTTATATTTCACAAAATAATGAATCAAATACAAAAAACAAACAATATAAAACTGTAATATAAGTTAATAAAAAATAGACTAATAGATTTACAGAACAATTAAAAATAAATATTATCTCAAAAAAATATTTTTAAAAATATGTAACAATAAATTTTATTATTATATTAGAAATTTTTAAAAAAATGTTGAGCCGTGCTTAAAGCACGGGGTATCTCCTAGTTTAAAGTATTATTTATTGGTAAATTCGGATAGTGATATCCATAAATGATAGTATTTTGCACGGTGTATGTCTTAGGGGTGGTATTGGTTTGAAATTGATGAAAATTTTTGAAGAGTTCAACAAAATCATGAAAAATGAATAAGTGAAAGATTGTTAAAGATTGCTAGAGAGTTTTGTTGATTAGTTTTCTAAAATCTTAGTAAAGTCCTCCAAACAATCCATGTATTTTTATGATACTTTCCATGACTTTATTTTGTAAAGAAAGTGTCTAAAATCATGAACCAATAACATAACAATTGAACTCATTAACAATCCTAGATTCTTTTGTTTTAATTGAATAACACAAAACTTTTAATGACTTTATAAAAGTCTGAATCCAATAACCCAGATTTCTTAAGATTTTAAATAACTTTTTATAAATCATAAACTAATAACACTAAACTTTAACAAGAGTTTAACAAAATCTTGATCTAATAACAACATATTCTACATAACATTTAAAATCTTTAAAACTCTATTCAAATCTTAAACCAATAACCTCTACTTAATTCATGTCCAATCGGCAACATGCATAATTTTGTTAGTCATTCTACTATATTTATGATATTATATTGCTAAAATTCAAATAACTTTTTTTTTTCTTGATAACTCTTATGTTTTTCATTATAGACGTTATTAATATAATATCACAGATCAAAATTATATTCATATTGAATCAATCCTTGGAATATGAGAGTATAAATTGTGATAGCAAAGCAATGGGGCATTATAGTAACTGCGGACGCATCACCAGTGGGAAAATACGTTGGAAGAATTTAGGAAAAGCAAATCAAAAGAAGGGGACCTGCCTCGGCCTCGCTCACTCAGCCTGTTAAAGTAAAAGCCAGTATTTGGACCCTACCATTCGTAAAGGATACATCATCGATAAAAATATGCCTCGATACCTGATCTTTCTCCTTTTTTGTTCCAGTGTACTCATTTTATTCACGACAATGCCATTGACATTCATATTAAGTAGAGTTCAGTCCTAATCTGGCCCAATGGAGAATTAGCCCGTAGGACTTGTATATAACTTCAATCATTGTGTTGTGTTTTCACAAAGTTTTAGCTCAACATATCTTTTATTGTGTGACATTGCCACAAACGCGTATTTTGTCAAATATGATATCTTAAAACCGATCATAGTCATATTGTGTGATTCGGTCTCGACAACAATTATGCTTAACTTATATGATATTTTGTAAAAGAAGAACTCACATTCAAACAGTTTTTACATATGGTTCATGCTTTGTGTGATTATATGCAAGTTTTTTTGTTCTGATTAAAAAAGAAAGTATACAAATAATGAAATTCAGTATATAGTTTGAGTAAAGTTTTATCACCCTCAAATGTGTGTTTGACTTATTTACATGAAAATGGTATTTCTTTTAGAAAAAAAAAATGTTGTATCACCATATTTTAGTTTATATGCTAATGTTGGCTGTTGATCGTATGTCCACTATAACCTGATCGTGTTTTTCACTGTGTACATATCATGATAAGACACTTGTCTCTTGCCTTTTTCCCCATTTTTAATTCAAAGACACCTTCACTTATTTGGTGGCAGTGGTCTCTACAAGAGAGATCGAGAGAGGTGGTGAAAATGATCTCTTCAAGAGAGGAACATGATAGAAAGGATTGACCCAAAATGAGAAATCTCAGCATTATCGTTCGAGCCCTATGCTTTAAGTGTCAAATAGTATCAGTTGAGAATATAATCTTAAACTATTGGCATGAAAATGGCGTTTTATATATGTAGTTTGGCTGGTTAGTTTAATTACAATTTGTAGTTCAGGTATTGACGAAAAAAACTTAAGAAAAGATAAATGCATGGTACGTTGTCTTCGTCGTAGAAACGATTATATTATCAGTTAGTATATACATATACAAATTTTGGACGTATGAAAATTTCAAGATGAATGACCAAAAGTAATAGAAGTACAGAACTATATAACCAAAGTTCTCTGTATGACGGACTGGTCATCACTCACCAGGATGAAAGTGAATCTCACAAGTTAATGCGTAGTGGTATAAATACTTTGCATCAAATCTATCATATAACTCCAAGGTGGGAGTATCTTATATTATCGATCGTTAAACGGTATGCTTTTCTTTAATAAAGATATGATTATGATAAGATTTAACAAATTAATTATACAATTAAGCTTGACCACCTCATTGCTAATTTATTTGCGTTGATCAACCTTTATAACCACATTATCAACTTTTCTCAAAAATATTATATATTGACAAATAATAGGTGTCCATTATCGTTTTTATGTGTATTCTAATGCATCACGATACCATATCCATTAATATTTTACTTCATATTCGTGTATTAATTTATACAAGAAACTATAAAGGTTAATTAAGACCGACCAAGAGATTCTAAACCTCCTATGTTTTTAGAAATCTATTAGTCAGATGCTTAGATTTTAACAATTCTACTTAAATCAACTATGAAATTAATCCCATAGTAAAAATGATTTGCTTAATATATAATTAACCTAGTTAATTAGTAGCTTACAAAACTCAAACTAATTTCTGTCACATATATTCTCTAAATATAACCTACAAAATAAAGAATTAAGTTCATGAATAAAATGTTTTCTGGAAAAAATACTATATAGAAAAAATTGAAAGAGAGATGAATTGTTTAGTGATCGAAGTCTGAATATGAAATGTTTCCTGTATTGACAAAAAGGTAGAGAAAACTGAAAATAATAAGTTACTATTCTGAGAAAAAGTTCCAAAGATTCTTTTTTTTTTTTTGTGCAAACAGTTCCAAAGATTCAGGAACTACTATTTTAATGTATCAGGTGGTAGAATGAATATAAGCACAACCACTTATTGAAACACAAAAGAAGTTTCCTTATTATTACATTCCAATTCCAGTTTAATCATATGTTCTTGCTCACTATACGTGTGTGTATTTTATTGTTCACCCGCACTGTGTATTTTCTTACGATATATATTCATAGACCTATAGTGTTGGCTAATTTTGTTTGCCTTTTCAATATATCTTAATGAAAATTAAACTGTTTAATTTTATTTATAATTTAGAAAAAGAATTTTATATTTTACACTTTGGGTGATTCGTTTGAGAAGATATAGTGGATGTGTGTGTTACTTTGAACTATTTTACTCTTTTTAGAATTTTAAAGGAATATGTGTGTTTTAAAAAGGAAAGAGAAAAATTAAACAAATCGTTGGTACTTGGTAGCATGCGGTTTATTCAAGAAGACAAGAAGAATAAGCTACTGTAGACTTGTGTATCGTGAGTGAACATAGAGAATGTAGAATGTTTTTGGAAGCCAACGCTCGAACAAGTCTATTCGTTAGAACTTAGAATAGATCCTGAAAATATTGTCTACCTAATATGCCATTCTGTGATAAGATTTAAGTATTAATGCATAGATATGCTTTGCAAATTTACAATATCAAAGCTGTTGATCTTAAGAAGATTCAATATGGGATGGTGTGATTTTTGTTTTTACAGCTTATGTATATGTTATGCTTCATGTATGTTCAGCTTCATTTGGATCGATCACAATTTAAATAGAAATACAATTGAAATATAATAAGCTGAAACAACTACCACTTACAAATAGTGGTTGTTCCACTGGCGCATGCATGACTTCTCTGAAAGAGTGAGAAGTCTTGCCCTCATATATGAGTGATGTTTGAGATACACTGGTCCAAATGTTGTAACATACGAGTCTATACTAACCTTTTGGAAAATAAAAAAGTAATATATTTATATGATCACTCAAACTATATACGTATTTTTATAGGACCTAACCCCCAGGTACAAAATTTGTATGGCTCTTCGGGCTATTTCGTATTCTTATGTTTGACTATGATCAAGAGGACGTACGTCCACTTAATTTGTTAATATATAACAAAAGTTCATTTATTTTAAAACCCACTATTCGTTGCTATTAAATTTTTCTATAGAGAAAATCAACGTTCAACCAAGATTACATAACAAAGACAAGCCACTCAGGGAATCTACAAATCTTTAAAAAGTAAGACTTTGCATATTGATAGATGATTTATATTAATACTAGATTAAAACAAATTAAACAAAAAAAATATAGCTTCTGCAGGATAAACAGATCATGTGAAACAATGGTATAAGATAAACATAACAAAAGTTGAATAGTGACTATAACAAACGAGATTAGTTTTGACTTGTTTTCTTATAACATTTCGAAGAACCAAATTAATTTGTTCTGCATAATTTCGTTGTGTTGGTCGACAAAATATATCTGAGTAAGGTTGTTTGTAACATAACATATAGTAACTGTTTTTTTATTGCTACAATAAACATGACCAAGATTTCAGGTTTCTCAAACCTAGAAAATGAACTCGTAACCTCTTCCTCTTCATTATGTACCATGTTCTCTTTTTTGTTTGTCTTCATCTAATCATCCATTGAAATCAGGATTGACTGAAAGTTGAGTTTAAAGAAAGAGATAGATGTAGGAGATAAGAAATTACTAAGGTTTCACGGTAAATCGAATGCGATAACCTCAACAAGATGTAAAACTTGTATCGATGTTGAGAATTAAAAAAAGGGTACTTATACAAGCAAATAATTTTAGGATAAATTCCATGTATAGGGATATTCTTAATGCAATTTTCAAATAAAAATAAAATATATGCATGGTCAAGTATGTGATAAGTTTATAAAGTTTTTTTTTTGTCAAACAGCCTCGTTTTTCATTCAAATAAAGCCTCTAGGGCAGAGTTTACAAGCTCTTCAAGCATAACAAGGTTACAAGAAACTTTAAGAGGGTTACAAAAAGCTTAAGAAGGCATACAAAAGCAATAGCAACGGTTTGATAGTCCATAGAGGATCGGAGACCGAAGCAAAAGAGCCACAAGCCACAAGAGATCCCATGGTGTGTCATGATAGACACTTCTGCAACTAAAATATTCTGTTCTTACACAAGAAGTTCGTAAAATGAAAAAGTAAAATAAAATGAGAATATGATCTAATAGTCTTACATTTATATAGTAGTGTTAGAAAGCTAATCGAGATATGTAGGGTGAAGTATAACTAAAATGAATTCTAATTTTGTCTAAAACAGCTTATATATGCTTAAACATGATTTTATAGGTTGGTAAGAAGATATATATCTAGGGAACTTTGCATTATATGAATTTATTGGAGTGACACTAGCAAGCAGCCTCACTAACGAACATAGGGTTTTCCATTATTTGTTTATGTTTTTCCACAGTACTACCTATAATAATGGGTCAGACTCATATATATAATTTGTAACGATTTTGCTGCGACTGTTTGTGGATCACGACGTCCATAATGGTTGGCGGCAGCATGCTATTTTGCAAAACTTGTTAGGTAGTCTTTCATATCACTACGATTTGTTTTTTTTTTTCCCGTATTTGGTTCTCATTTATACTGTTAACTTTTATAATTAACCAATTATACGAATTAGTGAAATGGTTCATATTTGTAAATAATTTAAGTTTTCATTTTACTTATGATGTAAAATTCTTTAAAAGAGAGAGAGAGAGAGAGACCGTGAGCGTGAATGCGTAGGTTCGGATTGTGTAAAACAATCCGATTTATATGAATTTTGTAGGTCATCTTGCGGGTTTGATACAAATTTCAATATTAAGATCAACCGGTATTTTTTTAGTATATATTATTTTACATCTCATCTCATTCCAATATAGGATTTCTAACATATACGATGTTATATACTATTCTACATATATAATCCCTAACGTATACGGTACTAAAAAGCATTGACAAAGACAAAAAGTAAAAAATTATTTTTCTACTATAAATTACTCATTCTGACGAATTTCCAAAGTTTCTCATGTGTAACTATAGCATTATCATGTAATATGTTACAGCACAAATAATCAGATTAGTTTTTGTATAATTTCTTTATAGCCACAAACATATTATTAGAATTAAAAAAGATTAAGCGATCTTTAACTGAAATTTGTTGAACACAATATGCTGCATATTTTAGGGCTTGATGCAACGTGGTCCCTATAGTGTCCCAGATTACTGAGATAACGTTTAAATTAAGGAAAAGATGTAACCAATTATTCAATTCTGACTACTAACAGCCCGCAAAGAAAAATCCAATATTTGAAATTATGTCAGTACTGTACTACACTACTACTGTTCAATCTACGATCTATTTTTTTTTTTTATATACGTAATGGGTTGATCCGGTCATGTTTTAATAGAAACACGTTGAAATGATATAGAGTGGATTTTTCTATGATGGTTATCACACTGTCTATTCCAAAATTTAAAATGATTCTCGACTAATGTTGAGAGTATCCAATTAGCATAATTTCGAATACATTGTAAATTGTTTGGACTTTCAACCCAAATCCATATTTTCCAGACAAATATGATTTTTTTTTGTTTCCAACGTAGGTCGAACATGGGTTAGTTCCTTTCATCATTTCATAGACCACGTCCGTGTGGGCATCTATGATGCATTCTCAACTCTCGAGAGCTTATTCTTGTTTGAATATAACAAATAGACACTACAAGAAAAATGCTTATTAATAGCACATTAGGATAGCACTATTTTCGTAACTGTTATAAATGATAGATTTTTGATTTTGGTTAGTATTAATAGCACTAGAAAAAAGCTATGATAAAAATTCATTAAAATGTAAACCTAAAATCATTTATTCTGTCTATACTTAAAAGGAAAACTTTACTTGAGCCTTGTTCGTATCTAAAAGTTTTAATTACCCCTATATTCTTTTCCCTTCTCTATACGATGAACAAGAGAAAAAAAAATCTCCAAACTGAAATCTAGGTCTTCAGTCTTCTCGACTCCGCCACAGACTCCACCGTGAAGCTCGTCGCCGGCCTCATTTCGCATCCATTATGTCAACTCCGAGCCTGAGACTGAAGACGCCAATGGAGACAACACCAATCGGGACAAAGATCGAGACTGAGATTGAGATGGGGACCGAGTACGTGACCGCGACTGGGAGAATGATAGGGGTGAGATCGAGATTGCGATAGGANAGAGAGAGAGAGAGAGAGAGAGAGAGAGAGAGAGAGAGAGAGAGACCGTGAGCGTGAATGCGTAGGTTCGGATTGTGTAAAACAATCAAGAGTTTCATGTTCTTCTTATTCGTCCAAGTGCACCCACCAGGTGTTTGCTTTTATTCCTTACTCACAATTTAAAAATTTTAATTAATCGAGCTTAAAAATTTCTTAGCTTTGGATGTTTGTCTGAATTTAAGATTGTTCTGTTCTTTTGGTTATTAATCGAGCTTGGATGTTAGTCTAAATTGAAGGTTGGATGCTAGTTTGAAATGAAGGTTGTTCTGTTCTTCAATTCTTCTTTTCTATTTAGTTCTTTTGAAGAGGACTTTGAAACTTTGTTATTTGGTTTTTCTAATCCGTTCTCTTGTTACTGTGCTATGTTGGGGGTAACTATTAGATTGTGTATCCATTAAACCCTGAGGTATTTTTGATGAGTTGGTTGCAGATTAGTTCTACTAAGATTGAAGTAAAGACAAAAGAGGGAGATGTTCTTGCAGTCATGAAGCGTAAGGAGATAATAAGAAGGTTTGAGAACTAAGTCTTTTTGTGAATTTTTTGTTTATCATTTTCATGTTTGGATGTTCTCTAAACATTTTGAATCTCATATAAGAAAGAAGAAGGCTGTTCACAAGACCATTACAACCGATGACAAGTTTTGTTGTCCCTTCTTTCGATCTCCCTTGCTCAAACTTTGTTTTCGTTGAGTTGTTGTTTTTATTCTCATTTTTTTTTGTGTAGAAAGGAGATAAGAGAGCCAGTCAGCCAGAAATTCTATGCCACAAGGTTAGATTTTTCGCTGTTATATTGTGTTACTGTTACTAAACAAGACCTTGACACTTTTGGTTACAGAGTCCACTTCCTACCAATTTGTATTGCTGCATTTGGTCTGACATTTACTTGAATGTGCAAGTTTCTAAAATACTTTCATGACTAGCAATTCATCTAGTGTCTTGTCTTTTTTTCTGTCCATTACTAGTTTTCTCTGTGAGTCTTTCTCTCTTTGCCTCTATGATCTAGTTCTTAAACTATATGTTTTTTTTCACTTCGTGTGATTCTTGTCTCTTGAAATCTGTTATAGTGTCTCATTCTCTTATTCATTTGTGTTTTGGTTATAGGCTGAAAAAACAGATGATAAAGTTATATCCTTACTTTTAGACTTCAACTTATGTGCTTTGTGTGAGAGCTTGCTTATAAACACTTATAATCTTTCTTGTTTGTGCAGTGTGTGACTGTTTGGAGTTTCCAACATGAATAAAGAGTCTGGCGCCTGAGCAGAGGTAACAGAAGAAATTATTTTCAATAAAACCCTCCTGCAGAGATTGTGGAATGGCCTGAATCTGGTGACAAGCCCATACATAGGTAATTATATATATCTTATTACCTTTCCATTAGTGGATGTTGCATGTTTAGTTGGATGTTACCCCATCTATTATCATTCTTATTTGCACCATTGTATGGATAAGCTGTGATAGCTGTTTAAGAAGGGTGAATGCTTTGTTTTGATTATCAGAATGGTGAATGCTTTGTTTATCTGATTCTCTACTTGTCTTATAGAAAACCTTAATGTTGATTCTACTCATCCATAAGTCTCTGATATTTGAGTTTGAGCTAAAATGTCTTTATTCTATCTGTCAATGTTTTGGATTCGTGAATATCTTTCTTTACTTTACCACAAAAGCACCTTAGTTTTGTGGATACACATGATTACAGGGAATATGGATGGGAATGCTAACCGGAACAGTTCTTCAGACATGTGTACTGCTTTTGATGGGAAGGCGAAATAGATAGAGGAGAAGAGACGGAAGATATCGCAAGTTTGTCTCAATCCTTATAAGTTTTAATGTTAGCTTTTTTGGATAAAACTTGGCAGCATAGTACAAGACTTGTATGATATGTAAGATTTGTTTAAATTAATGTTATGTATGTTGATGATATTTATGAAATAATTTTTTTTTATATCAATCCATTTAAATAAGTCTGCAAAACTGGGGTCAAATATATAAATTATAAAAATCAAATTAAAATTTAAATTTCTCCATATAGCAAAATAAAAATGCTATGACATAATATAAAATGGCACAAAATATGTGTTACGGAAAACTATATTATATCATTTGATTAGTGCTATAAAAGAATGACATATAATAGCACATGTCAAAAACGCTATAATAGAGGTGACACCTAAGATAGCTGCCGATAACATAGCATTTATGAAAACGCTATTAAACACATACGATAGCATTTATCATGTGCTATGAATATTGATTTTTCTTGTAGTGAGAATTTCTAATCTCTGAGATAAGTTAAGAAGAAAAAAACATAATTCACATATTAATGATTTAACTGATTAAAATAATTGATGTTTTTATTATATTGTTAGTTTTAAATTCAGTTCCAATTGATTAGAAAGAATTTCACAATTTATAAAACTGCCACAAATATTATCATCAAAAACAGCTTTCAAACCTAGAAAGACTATGAGACTGAGACAATTAGGTGATTGCTATGAGCCTATATATGGCTTACTCTATTACATTCCATAGCTCATCCGTGATATCATTTTTTTTTTTTTGATCAAACGGTTGTTTCTATTCAATCAGACAGAAACAATACAAATAAAAGGATATAAATCCCAGAGTTTAAAAAGCGACATACAAAGGTTTTCCCAAAACCATAAGCATGAGTAAAGAAAGATAGAACATCAAGCAAGAGTCCATGATCGGTATGAAACAAAAGCTATGGAGCAGTTGGATACATGTGGCATCAAGGTTGCAAGAATGGTCGTCGTCGATGAGTTCGACAGATGACAAGTTGGTCACAGTCGAGAGACATTGTGCCGTTAAAATGATCGGTAGAGCCAAAAAGCTCACCTGGATGAAGAGCACTAGCCGAAGCAAGGCCAGGTCAAGGAGTTGGGGGACAAAAGTCCGGATGGTAATGGAGGTGGAGATATTGGGTTGCTTGGAGCGGTGGTGTTTAAGGCAATTGGCCGGAATTGACGAGAGGTGATTGCTGATAGAGAAACCTCTAAGATCAAGATCACATCCTCGGTACTGTGTCATCAGAGTTGCGGAGCCATAAGGCTTCAAGAGTTTAGGCAAGGTAGAGTTCATCATTGGAGCTAAACCAGGTTTCGTGAGCAGCATGTGTACATTCGAATCATAAGTGGTGGATCCTCTCTGCCATGAAAATGGTGATCAAGAATTCCACACACATTATGCAACCGATAGGATATTGATAGATATAAACCATGCTTGAGCTTCGAACGAGGGGTTGATAATAGGGTGTTGTGAGCAGTAGAGCTTACCAACGTAGTGATTATTAGGTGCAGAGGATAAGTGTCAGGTCGTGACCAATCAGGTGGATCCTCTCTGCCATGGAGATGGTGATCAAGAATTCCACACAAGGATTGAGCTCGACAAAACACGGAACAGGAAGCAACAGACCTGAGTTTCGGGAAGTAAGGTGGGCGTTGGGGGTTGACATCCCTTTGATAAAGGGAGTTTCGGGATTCACCCGACAAAGTCATGAGCAGAGTAGCCACCAAAATTCTAATATACCCTTTATACATCCAAGACAGCCTAACTAAATGGGTTCTTTGATGCAGTCTTCGGACATCGAGTATAGCCAGAAAGTTTAGGCAAAGTCAACAGGATAATAGAGGGTTAGATAAATAGAACCTGGGATCTTGGAAATTGGGCAAAACCTTCTGTAAAGCTAGCGTGCCGAGCTTTGTTTTGATGTTCATCCACAGGAAAAGTGCTGTGAAGAACCGAGAGAGATGATACGTACAGCGGCTGACCAGGGAGAGTGAAGGAAACTTCTGCGTCTCCGGTGGGAGCATATACAGGGCTGCCAAGCTCAGGGAAAGGTAAGTGTTCAAGACGGTAGTCCAAACGCAGAGAAAATTCAATTCTCTGGAGGAGTCCTCTCCAAACGTCGTCGCCGTCTCCGCCTGCCAAGGCTCGGGTGACATTGGGGAAGAGAGATCTGCAGAGTTGATTGCCATTCCGGATCTATGATTAAAGTGACCAGGGGACGTGATTTCCGTCGGTAGTGAAGCTGGATCTGGTTGATTGAGGGGGGTTTGCGTCGATTGACAAAAGAGAAACAAAAGGGGAAAACAGAATTGAGAAAGAAAACTAAGAAAGCAGAGAAGATACAGAGCGAAAACTATGGTCGAGATACCCTGACGCCGGCGAGCCAAAGCTCCACCGGCGTCGGTGAGTTTTGGTGTTGACGGCTCCTCGATATTCGGGTCTGGGAGAAAAGGTTTTAGGGCGAACTCTTACGTGTTTCTACATGCCCAAGCAATCTTTACTTGGATTTTGGCCGGCTCACGCTCATCCGTGATATCATAAAATGCATGATTTAAGCCGTATACGTCTTTACTCCATCTGTTTCTCCAAGCAAAAGTTATATATTATGCAACCATGTGAAAATTTTCAATAAAGTATACAAGATATAGGTAGATAAGCTACAAAAAGTAGAAGACAATTGGTGCGTTGCATTAAAAGAATGTGTAGTTAATTATTTATAATGATGATAAAAATAAGAAAATCGTACCAAAAACTAATAATAAAGTAAGCAATGAAATGAGGAATCACACATGGATTCCATTTTGTGACATTCCACTTTTGGGGGTTTCCACTAAAATTTTGGTAACTTTGAATTCGTGTCTTTCACTCACGAGATAAAATCCTCTTTTGATCATTTTTTTTGGTCCAAATTAAAATACAATCTAGCAAAAGTTATTATTAATAATAGTAATTCCAATTCGTAGATATGCTATATAATAATGTGCCTAAACTCGTGACGTATTGGACCTTTCCAACTTGTAGTAATGTTTTGTAATCTCAATACTTTTCCTTTATAACCAATTTATATAGTAGATAAATAAAAGTTTACCATATTGTAACCCCTAAGAGAAACTTATTAGAATATGTAATTGTTTTAACCAAACTCTAATCAATCATCTCCGTTGATGATACTTGGTTTCAAGACTAACTAATATCGAGTTCCCCAAAACAAAGTCATATGGGCAAACATTGATTTTCTTATTAAGAATGTTTATTTTCTTATGAATTATGACAATTTACGAAATGATTGTTTATTTTCTTATGAATTATAACAATTTACGAAATGATTTCTAACGCTATTGATTTGTTGGAAATAAGATTGTCGATTCAAATTTTAATTTTTGTATACTATATTTGGATCATCATGAATTTTTTTTTTAAAAGAGTTAGAATAGTCTATAATCCATTATTAAGAATAAATAGTTAACTTAAATATGGGAACTGAATCTTGATTCTTGAACATAGGAAACTGTCGTGGAAATTAGTTCCTGAACATAGGATCTGCCCTGGAAAGTGGAAACTAGGAACGATAGAAATTGAAAACAAATAACTAAACATAGCTTACATGGTTCGTTGCACAAAAAAAAAAAAAAAAAAGCTTACATGGTTAAAAAAAAAAAACTTTAAACCCCATAAAACCAAGTTTTTTTTTTTTTTTTTTTTTAACACAAAACCAAGTTATAGTTCCAAAAATACCAAAACAATAGTATATCAAAAACACAATAAATTTAGGTTTAAGAAAGGTTTAAAGTTTTTAGTAATGATTCTTGAATCACTTGGTAGCCTTAAAAATTGACACACCTAAAAATTGTGGCATTTTTGATAATCTTAAAAATTTTGTGGTAATTTTGGAAAAACAAAGCATGAATTTTGCAACACTCTTATTTATCTGATAGAAAAAAAAGAACAAGNAAAACAAATAACTAAACATATCATACATGGTATAAAAAAAAAAAAACTTCAAACCCCATAAAACCAAGTTATAGTTCCAAAAATACCAAAACAATAGTATATCAAAAACACAATAAATTTAGGTTTAAGAAAGGTTTAAAAAAATTTTGACCAAAAAAAAAAGAAAGGTTTAAATTTTTTAGTAATGATTCTTGAATCACTTGGTACCCTTTTAGCCTTTGCCAATAACCATTGACACACCTAAAACATTGTGGCATTTTTGATAATCTTAAAAATTTCGTGGTAATTTTGGAAAAACAAAGCATGAATTTTGGAACACTCTTATTTATCTGATAGAAAAACAGAACAAATTATAAGTCTTGAAATTCTTACCCCTGGAAAACAATTAAATAGAATTCATTATCCATAAATGTATTTGATAGTTTCGAAAAAATGATAAAGAAACCAACCAATCATCTTTCATCTAACATTCTTAGTTGTCTGCCTATATAAGCAACTACCATTTTCTAGACCTCTTCACCTCAAATCTTCTTCTCAAGGTTCTTCTAACACTTCTCTCACTCCCTCTCCCAACCTTTTATGCTTAAACCTAATCTGTTCCAACCGATCCAAACCAAACCAGTCCGGCCTTTCTTCTCAGCTTCTCCTCTTTGCTACTACTAGCTTGTAATCTTATCTCTGATCTCTGGTAATTTTTCTCTTCTTGATTCACATATATTTCATGAGAAGTGATCTAAAACAAAACGCTCTTCTTCTCTTGCNTTTTTTTTTTTTTTTTTTTTTTTTTTGTGTCCAATTCTTAGATTCCAAAAAAGAATAAGCAAAAGTTGATTCGTCTTCGTCCTCGTAATTGAAACTTTTTTTTAAAAGCAAATGAGATAGTGATAATTTGTTGGCCTGATCTTTAATTATTTTTGTATTTTTGTTCTAAAAAGTAAGCATTTTCAAGAAGAAAACACAAAAACCTATATCCAAAGTTTCATCCTTTAAAAAAAGAAATGAACAAAGCTGTTTCATGATAATGATATCTCCAATCTTCTAATTGACATTTAAGCCAACACTTCAAAAAGTTTTTTGCTTTCTTCTTTTTTTCCTCCTCAAAAACAGTAGTAAAGTAACGCCATAATTAAGCCTATGTATAAATCAATGATAATTTAGTTGTTTTGATCAACTTTTAAAACAGAAAATGGCGTCGTCACAAAACAAAGAAGAAGAGAAAAAGAAAATGAAGAAGTTGCAAAAGAGTTACTTCGACGTTCTTGGAATCTGTTGTACATCAGAGGTTCCTATTATCGAAAACATTCTCAAGTCTCTTGATGGTGTTAAAGATTTTTCCGTCATCGTTCCGTCGAGAACCGTGATTGTTGTTCACGACAGCCTCCTCATCTCTCCGTTCCAAATTGGTAAATCATCATTAAAAATTATTTTTATTTTTATTTTTATTTTCCCCAGTCAAAAAATAATAACTAAATTATCAAATAATCACTTCGTTTTTACCAAAACAAAAAAAAATCACTTCGTTTTCATACTAAAATCTCTCTTCATTTGCTATTTACTTTATATCTCTTTAATTAGTGGATTTCACGTCATAGTTTCACGTCATGGTTTCATACGCAAACGCCATCTTTGGTCACTAGATAGTCAAGTATGTGATCCAACAAGTCACTTCAATTAAAAAGTGTAAATGTTCTACCACTAATCTTCTTTAACCAAAACTACTCTTTTCTTTTTTTTTTTTTTTGGACAACAAACTACTCTTTTCTAATGGCTTTACTTTGATTTCTGTGTTCTGTTTTAAGTGGGGTAAAATGGGTATGTTTTAAACCTAGGAGGTTGCCTCGGTTGAAGCTAAATGTAAATTTTAAAATCAATAGTTTTTTTCTTTTCTTTTTCATTCTAACAACAAAATAGGATAAACCGTTGCTAAATTTTTCAATTCTTTCCATGAAACTCGTTCAGTTTGTATAACCAAAGATTGTGAATAAGTCAAACGGTATCTACAAATCTAACAAATTGAAAATGATAACATCTCTATAAAAACGCAACTTTGGCATAATAACGGCAATGATACAAACGATACATGTTTTTTTTCTAATATGTACATGATATAATTTTTGCATATTCTAATACCTTTACCATAATGTTTTTGGAATATTATAACTCACCTAATACATGCATATGTATTTTGCATGTATTAAGCATGCTACGTTTGTAAGCAATATATCTAATTGACATCATATATATCTAATTTCCAAAACCTTGTATAGGAAAAAAGTTGTTAGAAAAAGCCTGTCGAGATACTTACCAAATCTTTTGATACGAATATTTAAATAGGTAGTGGATCATACTCGTTACGTAACTATATTTTATAATTTCTTTTTATTTAACAAAAAAAAATATTACATATTAGACATAAAAGTTATAATAATCAAATAAAATATTCTTTTCAAAATTAAGGAAATGCACTATTTTAAGGTTTTCATTTTAATATAGGCTAATTATTTGTCTTTTTCCCTCACTAAATTTTGTTTTCTTTTAAAAAAATCTTCTTCCACTTTTGTTGATTATATGATTTAATTCTGAGAAAATTTGTGATTGCAGCTAAGGCACTCAACCAAGCTAGGTTAGAAGCAAACGTGAGAGTAAACGGAGAAACAAACTTCAAGAACAAATGGCCAAGCCCCTTCGCGGTGGTTTCCGGCATACTTCTCCTTCTCTCCTTCTTAAAATTCGTCTACTCGCCTTTACGTTGGATCGCCGTCGCAGCAGTCGCCGCCGGGATTTATCCGATTCTTGCCAAAGCCTTTGCTTCCATTAAAAGGCTTAGGATCGACATCAACATTTTGGTCATTATAACCGGTAATACCACTTTTTCCTTTCTTTTTTTGTTGTCTTATACCACTTCTTATTACATTTCTCTATATTTATATTTATTCCGTGACTTAAGAGTGATGTGTTATACAATGATTTGTTGGTTTATGGTTATCCGTGATCGATGTAACAACCTTATAGTATTAGTTATGGCTAAATACCGAATAAAAGCAGTAATAGCTTAGCAAATTGTGGTAAATTTAAAACTACTAATATATATAATTTCTTAAAACTTGTGATCCAGTCTTTTATTCGGTATTTAGCCCTTTTATGGTACTTTATAAAAGCTTTGAAAACTGCTTTCCCTGCGAACCCAACACTCCACGAAACCTTTTCAAAAAGTTTCCTTTATTTTTTCTTGATATTTATAAACACCAAAACATATACTAGTATATATGATATAATGTTCAATTTTCTTATAGAAGTTCTACATAAAAGATAAGAATTTAAGTTTGAATATTTTGTTGTATACTGTATAGAAGAGTTTCTTTGAGTTATATAAGTTACCGAAAATTAAAACCGGTTTATATATATGCTGCATGTAATGTAACTTTGATAAAGGAAAACACCAAAATGTTCTTTGGATGTTATTAGGATATAGGAAAAATGAACATGTGAAAAGACTTGAAAGTTGGTGTGGAAGATATTGCAATAACAAAAAGGTACACTCAAAATATGGAAAAAAGAAGAAGACGCCTTTCACTTTTCTGTTTACAAAAACATTCAATTTAGTTCATTTCTAGATTAGAAAAAAAAAATTATAGGAACAAAAATATTTTTAAATCATAATTTTCTATGAGGATAATTTTCCTCGGATTCTCTTTGACGATGCAGAAATTGTATGAATTACTAATCTTAGAGAAACAAAAATTAAAGACTAGAGAAAATTATTTTAAAAAAAATATATATATATATATTTTTTCTATGTAACACCCAAGAAAAATACAAAATAATTGTATTAAGATTTTTTTTTTCCTTTTCCAAACTACAGAAATCTTCAAACTAAATATGCAGACTAGTTTTCGAAGTTTTTAGAAAGTCTCGAAAATAAAAGTGATATATTTTATAATCATTTTTAGATATATTGCAGTTACGTGCTATAGAAGGAAATACCTTTAGTAGGTTTTGATTGGCTTTTCTACAACTCAAAATGGAAAAAGCATCTTTAAGGCTTTAAACAGAGAAAAGAACAAAAGTGCATAAAATAATTGAATAAAGATCATCAAATCTCAAAAGTAAAGAAATTATTTCAGAAATTTGGAACTGTATTTTTAAATTAGACTTACCCTGCGTCATTGGCTGATTATGGAACTGAGTTAAATTTATTTGTAATTTCCGTTTATAAACCTGATTAGCAAGAAAAACATATTAACTGTGAATTTACTTTTGTGAATATTTTATTTCGTTTGGAAAATGTATATAGTTACTTGAAGCTTTCTTTGATTTTATATTTTTATCAAAACAAATATTGTACTCTGAGAGGTTATGATTGTTATAGGTTTAACTGATAATACTCCAATTTCATCAACACAGTGATTGCAACACTCGCAATGCAAGATTTCATGGAGGCTGCAGCAGTTGTGTTCTTATTCACCATAGCTGACTGGCTCGAAACAAGAGCTAGCTACAAGGTTTGTTAACTAATAATTTTGAAATTTCTTGCTATCTTTATAATGATATGAAGTTGCAAGTGTAAGTACTGATTATGGCAAGTGTAAAATTTCAGGCGAGTTCGGTAATGCAGTCTTTAATGAGCCTAGCTCCTCAAAAGGCAACAATAGCCGAGAGTGGAGAAGAAGTTGAAGTAGATGAGGTTAAGGTTAGCACAGTTGTAGCAGTGAAAGCCGGTGAAACCATACCAATTGATGGAATTGTGGTGGATGGAAACTGTGAAGTAGACGAGAAAACTTTAACGGGTGAAGCATTCCCTGTGCCTAAACAGAGAGATTCTATAGTTTGGGCTGGAACAATCAATCTAAATGGTATGTAAACCTCTCTAAAATAGCTTCAAGCTTTGTATCTTTCAGTCTTTTGATCTTTCTCCATGTGTGTTTTTGCAGGTTATATAACTGTGAAAACAACTTCTTTAGCTGGTGATTGCGTGGTTGCAAAGATGGCTAAGCTAGTAGAAGAAGCTCAGAGTAGTAAAACCAAATCTCAGAGACTAATAGACAAATGCTCTCAGTACTATACTCCAGGTAAGCAAAAACATAACCATAACTTGTTTTTCTTTATATTCTTGATTCGCTAATTTGAGACCGTTGTGATTCTTGTTTTGTTTCAGCAATCATCATAATATCAGCTTGCTTTGCAATTGTCCCTATTATAATGAAGGTTCACAACCTCACCCATTGGTTTCACTTAGCACTAGTTGTGTTAGTCAGTGCTTGTCCTTGTGGGCTTATACTCTCTACACCAGTTGCTACCTTCTGTGCACTTACTAAAGCGGCTACTTCAGGGCTTCTGATCAAAAGTGCTGATTATCTTGACACTCTCTCAAAGATCAAGATCGCTGCTTTCGACAAAACTGGGACTATTACCAGAGGAGAGTTCATCGTCATAGATTTCAAGTCACTCTCTAGAGATATAACCCTACGCAGCTTGCTTTACTGGTAAAAAAAACAAACAAACATGTGTTCTGACCAAAACCTGTTTGGTGAGATAACTTGTAACTGAGTATTGAATTTTTCAGGGTATCAAGTGTTGAAAGCAAATCAAGTCATCCAATGGCTGCAACAATCGTGGACCATGCAAAATCTGTTTCTGTTGAGCCTAGGCCTGAAGAGGTTGAGGACTACCAGAACTTTCCAGGTGAAGGAATCTACGGGAAGATTGATGGCAACGATATCTACATCGGGAACAAAAGGATCGCTTCTCGTGCTGGTTGTTCTACAGGTACATTGGCTACACAAACTCAATGGAATGAGGTTTTGTATATTCTATAGTATGATCACTTAACTGTTGTTCTTTCTTTTGACAGTTCCAGAGATTGAAGTTGATACAAAAGGTGGGAAGACTGTGGGATATGTTTATGTAGGTGAAAGACTAGCTGGAGTTTTCAGTCTTTCTGATGCTTGTAGATCCGGTGTATCTCAAGCAATGACAGAACTGAAATCTATGGGAATCAAAACCGCAATGCTAACAGGAGATAGTCAAGCCTCGGCGATGCATGCTCAGGAACAGGTGAGACTTAAAAACAGAATTTTATTACTCTCTTAATCCAAGAGGTTATGTAAAGCCTTGAAATGTTTTTATGAAACAGCTAGGGAATGTTTTGGATGTTGTACATGGAGAACTTCTTCCAGAAGATAAATCCAAAATCATACAAGAGTTTAAGAAAGAAGGACCAACCGCAATGGTAGGGGACGGTGTGAATGATGCACCTGCTTTAGCTACCGCTGATATTGGTATCTCCATGGGGATTTCTGGCTCTGCACTAGCGACTCAGACTGGTCATATTATTCTGATGTCTAATGACATAAGGAGGATACCACAAGCGATAAAGCTAGCGAGAAGAGCTCGGCGCAAAGTTGTTCAAAACGTGTTTCTTTCCATTACTTTCAAAGCAGGAATACTGGCTTTGGCCTTTGCTGGTCATCCTTTGATTTGGGCAGCGGTACTTGTTGATGTAGGGACTTGTCTGCTAGTGATTTTCAATAGTATGTTGTTGCTGCGAGAGAAGAAAAAGAGTGGGAACAAAAAGTGTTACAGGGCTTCTACATCTATGTTGAATGGTAGGAAGCTTGAAGGCGATGATGAAGATGNGGATATGTTTATGTAGGTGAAAGACTAGCTGGAGTTTTCAGTCTTTCTGATGCTTGTAGATCCGGTGTATCTCAAGCAATGACAGAACTGAAATCTATGGGAATCAAAACCGCAATGCTAACAGGAGATAGTCAAGCCTCGGCGATGCATGCTCAGGAACAGGTGAGACTTAAAAACAGAATTTTATTACTCTCTTAATCCAAGAGGTTATGTAAAGCCTTGAAATGTTTTTATGAAACAGCTAGGGAATGTTTTGGATGTTGTACATGGAGAACTTCTTCCAGAAGATAAATCCAAAATCATACAAGAGTTTAAGAAAGAAGGACCAACCGCAATGGTAGGGGACGGTGTGAATGATGCACCTGCTTTAGCTACCGCTGATATTGGTATCTCCATGGGGATTTCTGGCTCTGCACTAGCGACTCAGACTGGTCATATTATTCTGATGTCTAATGACATAAGGAGGATACCACAAGCGATAAAGCTAGCGAGAAGAGCTCGGCGCAAAGTTGTTCAAAACGTGTTTCTTTCCATTACTTTCAAAGCAGGAATACTGGCTTTGGCCTTTGCTGGTCATCCTTTGATTTGGGCAGCGGTACTTGTTGATGTAGGGACTTGTCTGCTAGTGATTTTCAATAGTATGTTGTTGCTGCGAGAGAAGAAAAAGAGTGGGAACAAAAAGTGTTACAGGGCTTCTACATCTATGTTGAATGGTAGGAAGCTTGAAGGCGATGATGAAGATGTTGTGGATTTAGAAGCAGGCTTGTTGACAAAGAGCGGGAATGGTGAATGCAACTCAGGATGTTGTGGTGATAAGAAAGCTCAAGAGAAGGTGATGATGAGACAAAGTCATACAACCAGTTCTGACCATTTTCACTCTGGTTGTTGTGGCGATAAGAAGCAAGACAATGTAAAGGTTGTAAGAGATGGCTGTTGCGGTGAGAAAACTAGGAAACCAGAGGGAAATACAACTTCATTGAGTTCATGCAAGAAGTCGACTACTCATGTCAAACATGACCTGAAAATGAAAGGTGGTTCAGGTTGTTGTGCTAACAAAAATGAGAAGATGAAGGAAGTAGTGGCAAAGAGCTTTTGTGAGAAACCCAAACAGAAAATGGAGAGTGCTGGACACTGCAGGTCTGGCCATTGCGAGAAGAAGAAGCAAGATGAGGAAATACTGCCGAAGGAGGTTCTTGGTCAGGAATTAACTGTTTTGGAAATAGAGTTGCAGACAAAGGATGGTGAAACCTGCAAAACAAGCTGTTGTGACAAAAAAGAGAAGGTTAAGGAAACAAGTTTGTTGCTTTCAAGTGAGGACACATCTTACCTGGAGAAGAGAGTGATGATTAAAGATAAAGAAAACTGCAAGTCTGGCTGCTGTGATGGTGAAAATCAAACTGCTGAAGTTACAATTGTGGATTGTAGCTC
>NC_025699.1:28082043-28085407 GCF_000633955.1 Camelina sativa
TCTCTAGAGATATAACCCTACGCAGCTTGCTTTACTGGTAAAAAAAACAAACAAACATGTGTTCTGACCAAAACCTGTTTGGTGAGATAACTTGTAACTGAGTATTGAATTTTTCAGGGTATCAAGTGTTGAAAGCAAATCAAGTCATCCAATGGCTGCAACAATCGTGGACCATGCAAAATCTGTTTCTGTTGAGCCTAGGCCTGAAGAGGTTGAGGACTACCAGAACTTTCCAGGTGAAGGAATCTACGGGAAGATTGATGGCAACGATATCTACATCGGGAACAAAAGGATCGCTTCTCGTGCTGGTTGTTCTACAGGTACATTGGCTACACAAACTCAATGGAATGAGGTTTTGTATATTCTATAGTATGATCACTTAACTGTTGTTCTTTCTTTTGACAGTTCCAGAGATTGAAGTTGATACAAAAGGTGGGAAGACTGTGGGATATGTTTATGTAGGTGAAAGACTAGCTGGAGTTTTCAGTCTTTCTGATGCTTGTAGATCCGGTGTATCTCAAGCAATGACAGAACTGAAATCTATGGGAATCAAAACCGCAATGCTAACAGGAGATAGTCAAGCCTCGGCGATGCATGCTCAGGAACAGGTGAGACTTAAAAACAGAATTTTATTACTCTCTTAATCCAAGAGGTTATGTAAAGCCTTGAAATGTTTTTATGAAACAGCTAGGGAATGTTTTGGATGTTGTACATGGAGAACTTCTTCCAGAAGATAAATCCAAAATCATACAAGAGTTTAAGAAAGAAGGACCAACCGCAATGGTAGGGGACGGTGTGAATGATGCACCTGCTTTAGCTACCGCTGATATTGGTATCTCCATGGGGATTTCTGGCTCTGCACTAGCGACTCAGACTGGTCATATTATTCTGATGTCTAATGACATAAGGAGGATACCACAAGCGATAAAGCTAGCGAGAAGAGCTCGGCGCAAAGTTGTTCAAAACGTGTTTCTTTCCATTACTTTCAAAGCAGGAATACTGGCTTTGGCCTTTGCTGGTCATCCTTTGATTTGGGCAGCGGTACTTGTTGATGTAGGGACTTGTCTGCTAGTGATTTTCAATAGTATGTTGTTGCTGCGAGAGAAGAAAAAGAGTGGGAACAAAAAGTGTTACAGGGCTTCTACATCTATGTTGAATGGTAGGAAGCTTGAAGGCGATGATGAAGATGTTGTGGATTTAGAAGCAGGCTTGTTGACAAAGAGCGGGAATGGTGAATGCAACTCAGGATGTTGTGGTGATAAGAAAGCTCAAGAGAAGGTGATGATGAGACAAAGTCATACAACCAGTTCTGACCATTTTCACTCTGGTTGTTGTGGCGATAAGAAGCAAGACAATGTAAAGGTTGTAAGAGATGGCTGTTGCGGTGAGAAAACTAGGAAACCAGAGGGAAATACAACTTCATTGAGTTCATGCAAGAAGTCGACTACTCATGTCAAACATGACCTGAAAATGAAAGGTGGTTCAGGTTGTTGTGCTAACAAAAATGAGAAGATGAAGGAAGTAGTGGCAAAGAGCTTTTGTGAGAAACCCAAACAGAAAATGGAGAGTGCTGGACACTGCAGGTCTGGCCATTGCGAGAAGAAGAAGCAAGATGAGGAAATACTGCCGAAGGAGGTTCTTGGTCAGGAATTAACTGTTTTGGAAATAGAGTTGCAGACAAAGGATGGTGAAACCTGCAAAACAAGCTGTTGTGACAAAAAAGAGAAGGTTAAGGAAACAAGTTTGTTGCTTTCAAGTGAGGACACATCTTACCTGGAGAAGAGAGTGATGATTAAAGATAAAGAAAACTGCAAGTCTGGCTGCTGTGATGGTGAAAATCAAACTGCTGAAGTTACAATTGTGGATTGTAGCTCAGGATGCTGCGAGAACAAGGCGACAGAGAAACAAACCTGCCATGAGAAGGCAGCTCTGGACATGGAAAGTGGTGTAAGTTGTGATCTCAAGCTGGTTTGTTGTGGTAAGACAGAAGGGGAAGTGGGAGAACAATCTGATATGGAGATAAAGATTGAAGCACACTGCAAGTCTGGATGCTGCAGTGATGAAAAACAAACCGGGGAAATAACTCCGGCTTCTGAGGATGATACAGACAATCAGGATTGTTCCTCGGGATGTTGTGTGGACAAAGAAGAAGTGACACAAAGCTTTTATGGTAAGAAGCATGCTGTGTTGGTAAAGGAGGAAGGTTTGGACAGGGAAACTGGTTTATGCTGTGATCCCAAGTTGGTTTGTTGTGGCAGCACAGAAGGAGAAGTGGAGGAGAAATGTGGTATGGAGATAAGGAATGAAGGTCACTGCAAATCTGTTTGCTGCAGCGATGAAAAACAAACCGGGGAAATCACTCTGGCTTCAGAGGAAGGGACAGAAAGCACGGATTGTTCCTCGGGATGTTGTGTGGACAAAGAAGAAGTGACAAGTATCTGTCATGAGAAGCCTATTACCTTGGTGGTTGCAGGCTTGGAAACTGAAGGTGGTGGTGATTGCAAATCACTGCAATCACATTGTTGCGGAACTGGTTTGACACAAGAAGGGTCTTCTAATTTGGTCAGTGTGGAGAGTGCTCAATCCGGAGGCTGTGGAGCAGTGAAAGTCTCTAGCCAAACCTGTTGCAGCGAGCGAGAGACAGAGAAAGTCTCTAGTCAAAGCTGTTGCACAAGTCCTACTGATCTGGTGTTATCTGACTTGCAAGTGAAGAAGGTTGAGCGTTGCGAGAGCTCAAACAGAGCCATCAAGGTAGAGACCTGTTGCAAAGTGAAGACTCCGGAGGCTTGCGCATCAAAATGTAGGGAAAGAGAGATGCGTCACAGTAGTAAAAACTGTTGCAGGAGTTATGCAAAGGAGTTTTGCGGCCACCGCCACCATCATCACCGCCACCACCACCACCACCACCATCACCATGTGAGTGTTTGACGGAGACTATGATTGAATAGCTTAAACTCACGCATCCAACTTTTATATATATTTGTTCCAGCAAATACAGTAGTATAGATTAAGCAACTGTATATTTATTAAGACAATGCCGGTCCTTGTGTCCCTTATTTATGTAAAATCCTAAAGTTCTATACTCTCTTTTCTTGAAGATGCAGATAATGTTGCTAAACGGATTTAAATTTTGATCTTAAGAGTCTTAAAAAAAAACAAGCAGACAAGCAGTTGAAACAGATCTCAGAGTAAAGTGAGTGTTACCTTTCATAAGTCTTTCCTTTTGTTTTCCAAGTAGCCGGTGTAGTAGAATTTAGAAACCAGAGTAAGCTATGACTTAATGAATCTGCGAAAGTGAAGGAGAATGTTACAAGAATATGATTCTTCATTGATCGATGATAACACATAAAAAACAAAGGAACTG
>NC_025699.1:28091587-28109977 GCF_000633955.1 Camelina sativa
ATAGTTATTGAGACACAAATGCAGCTTCAACGTAAATTCAGTGTGAAGGCCTATGATCTGGACGTCTGAAGGGTGCAGCTTCGACGTAATATTGTTACCCTGTAGCAGACTTCATGTCTACCCCCTCCAGATATCAAATCAAATGTAATTTGAGGATAACTAGTCTCTTCTCGCCAAAGCCTGTCCAAAATTTTGCTTCCTCTGATTCCCATGCTGCCAGGAATTCCTATACTTATCCCCAGACATATCAAAATCATCATCCAGTGATTTGTCCCTTTGAAAATGATCACTTTTTGCAAATGTCGATGTCTTCAACTTCTCATCATTTTCTGGTGGTGCTGTCCTCGACCTGGATTCAGTTTGCATATCAAAAGATTCGATTCTTGGTCCACCTGATCTGAAATCTCTTGCACTAGTTGCCTTGGGATTATAACTAGGTGCTTGAGGAATTGGAAAATCCTGGGGAAGAGAGTCCATTTCCATAAAACAGTTCCTGGCTCTTGCGTCAGTGATCAACGCTCCCCAGTCCTCAGACTTCATCAGAGCAGAGGCATTTCCCATCACCTATTCAAGACTATAGTCATTAAAAGAAAAACATAACATATTTATCAAACAAATTTTGTGCTTGCAGAGAGAGAGAGAGAGAGAAACCATACCCACAGAGCTCTTCTCGCACGGGTAAGAGCAACGTTCATCCGCCGGATATCTGAAACAAAGCCAACCCCGTGACCCGAAGCACGCACACACGACATGATTATGACATCACGTTCNATATATATATATTTGTTCCAGCAAATGCAGTAGTATAGATTAAGCAACTGTATATTTATTAAGACAATGCCGGTCCTTGTGTCCCTTATTTATGTCAAATCCTAAAGTTCTATACTCTCTCTTCTTGAAGATGCAGATAATGTTGCAAAACGGATTTAAATTTTGGTCTTAAGAGTCTTAAAAAATAAAAACAAGCAGACAAGCAGTTGAAACAGATCTCAGAGTAAAGTGAGTGTTACCATTCATAAGTCTTTCCTTTTGTTTTCCAAGTAGCCGGTGTAGTAGAATTTAGAAACCAGTGTAAGCTATGACTTAATGAATCTGTGAAAGTGAAGGAGAAAATGATGTTACAAGAATATGATTCTTCATTGATCGATGATAACACATAAAAAACAAAGGAACTGTGTTTTATATAATAAAGGAGATAGAAATACTAAAAGATAGTGGGATTATATATACAAGATGCTACAATAGTGCCCTGTGTGGGTATATGATCTGTTCATCTATGTTCTCTCCACTACATTTCTAATCATCTTCTTCTCCTTCATGACAAAAAAAACTGGTTGAGAGAAGCTAAGCTACCATTAACCAAAACTCATAGCTACGTACAGTCTTTTGTAGTTCTGCTGACCCAAGCCACAATCAAAATCCAAAACCCTCTTGATAGAGTCTTCAAACCGAGGGTAATTATCAACAAGTTCCATATAGTTATTGAGACACAAATGCAGCTTCAACGTAAATTCACTGTGAAGGCCTATGATCTGGACGTCTGAAGGGTGCAGCTTCGACGTAATATTGTTACCCTGTAGCAGACTTCATGTCTACCTCCTCCAGATATCAAATCAAATGTAATTTGAGGATAACTAGTCTCTTCTCGCCAAAGCCTGTCCAAAATTTTGCTTCCTCTGATTCCCATGCTGCCAGGAATTCCTATACTTATCCCCAGACATATCAAAATCATCATCCAGTGATTTGTCCCTTTGAAAATGATCACTTTTTGCAAATGTCGATGTCTTCAACTTCTCATCATTTTCTGGTGGTGCTGTCCCTGACCTGGATTCAGTTTGCATATCAAAAGATTCGATTCTTGGTCCACCTGATCTGAAATCTCTTGCACTAGTTGCCTTGGGATTATAACTAGGTGCTTGAGGAATTGGAAAATCCTGCGGAAGAGAGTCCATTTCCATAAAACAGTTCCTGGCTCTCGCGTCAGTGATCAACGCTCCCCAGTCCTCAGACTTCATCAGAGCAGAGGCATTTCCCATCACCTATTCAAGACTATAGTCATTAAAAAAAAAACATAACATATTTATCAAATAAATTTTGTGCTTGCAGAGAGAGAGAGAGAGAAACCATACCCACAGAGCTTTTCTCGCACGGGTAAGAGCAACGTTCATCCGCCGGATATCTGAAACAAAGCCAACCCCGTGACCCGAAGCACGCACACACGACATGATTATGACATCACGTTCTTGACCCTGAAACGCGTCTACTGTATTAATATAAATCTCTTTCAGTTCATCTTGTCCCAAAGCATTGCCAAACTCATGCTTCAGGCATTTCAGCTGCAGTTTGTACGGGGTTATTACCCCCACAGATACTTTACCCGCACTCAACGACTTTAGATTTTTCTGAAGATGCATGTACACCCCAACACAGAATCGAGCCTCATCAACATTCTCGTAAGATACAGATCCACCTCTATGGGACTCTCGTCCATGGCTGATATTGAAGAAAAGATAAGGCCTAAGAATAGGATCTTTATAGTAAATCTCATCAGGAGCACTGGATATACTTTCACTGTCTTTGAGGCGTCCTTGGTAGAAGTACCTTGAAGGAAAATCTCGAATTTGGGGATGCATTCTGTATTGAACATTTAACAACAAAGTCGGACAACCTGCTAGCTGAAACCTTTCAAAGAGACTTCTACTATATAAAAGAGTTCCAGCAGCCTTGCTAATCACTGTTGCAGGTAGCTGCTGAGGATCACCGACAAGTACACATCGCGCAGCACCAAGAGCAAGAGGAGGAAGAACTCCAACCTCACTAGCTTGGGCAGCTTCGTCAATGACAACCATATCAAAACCATGAGTAAGACGAGAAAACAATTTACGACCACTGCTTGATACGGTGGTAAAAACTATTTCAGCCTCGTTTGCAAAACTTGCCTCAAGACTAGCTCGAGCTTCTTCAAGATTAAAATTTATACCAGCACGAAACTTTCCCTCCACAATAAGAAGGCGAGACATTTCAACAAGAACTTTATCTCTGGCTTCAACCACAGCAGCAAGGTGCTGTAACAAAGCATCTCTTTTTTGGTCTCTTGAAATAAGAACTTCAGGGTCAACTCCCACAGATCCCTGAGAACGTGTGGCAAAGGCTGCAGCATTAAGTTCCCTTTTAAGCCCAGCTATATCTCGAGAAATATGAGTTTCTTGTAGTCTAAGGTTATGCATGTGTCGTAGAATCTCGTCACGAGATATAGCTAATAGCTGATCACTTCTTCGCTCCACAGAAACTGCTTGGGCAGCTCGCGATTGAGAATCAACACCAACTCGAGCAACATCAGGGCGATATACCCTCATCTCCCCATCAATGAAACCACGGTCAAGGACACGTGAAAGAAGTTCATCAGTTGCAGCATTCGAAGGAGCACAAACGAGCATCCTCGGTTTAGCACAGAGTTTGGGCAGGGTGCGGAACAGATTCTGGTCCATGTTTTGTAGGACTTCATCAATAGAGCCTGACAAAATATTATCTGAACTGCACTCGTTTGCTTGATTATAGGTCTCAGGTGCTAATTTCTTCAGCAACGAAGTGTAATAGTGTTGATACTGAACCAAATGGATGACATTCAACATTCCCCAAACAGTGTGTGTCTTGCCTGTTCCTGGAGGGCCCTGAACAAGAGTAAATGGCCATAGTTCTTGCTTCTTTCCCCCACTACTAGTACCAGCTGCAGTATGCATGCCCGCCCAGTGGATTGCAGCGAGCTGTGGAGCATTAAAGCTTCTATGTAAATGGTCTGCAAAGCTAGTAGTGAAACAATCAGGCATTCCAGGGGTTTGTTCCTCGTAACTAGGAAACTGCTCCGGCCTAGGATTGAGAATGGCATTTTGCATCTAACAAATATTTTAAGTTTCACCAACATCAGCATATTTTAAAGCATCTATAGGAGATCTGTTTGAGAATAAAACAAACAATAACCTGTGGGTTAAGTCGAGAAAACGCATGAAGTGCAACATATTCCCTCTGTGTGGTTGCAAGTGAACCAAGCACTGTTAGATGCCAGATATCCTTAGGTTTAAGCTTCCGTAAAATATGACTATTATCAATCTTGCTGTAAAAATAAAATTTCCATGCATATACATGGAAAAGAGATGATAGACTGTATTAATATTCTTTCACTCTCTGATAGTTCATGAAAAATAGAAGGATAGAAACTCAGATAGAGTATCAACAGAATAAACATAGAACATATGTACCTACCTGCCAGTCCCACTAGAATCTCCAACATAGAAATGAAGAGTAGCTCCAAGAGGATCACGGGTATCAACTGGTATATGTCTCCTAACTGTACCAGCTAGACGTCCAGCATCCTCATGGTCTTCAGCTTAGCATAAAGAAAAGAAATATGATACAAAATGCACAGAAGCTAGCAATACAGAAACAATCAGACATCAACATATCCAAACATACCTGATTCAGAAAGTGGAGTTGAAAGAACTGCAACATCTCCCTCCTTGAAAGCCCATTTACAGCCGTTTAAAGAGACAAGTATTACATCATACCACCCTGAACACATAAACAAAGACTAGCAGTCAAGTAATATAACAGATGCTTGACAGTGTTTCCCAGACAGGCAGACATAAAAGGATATGAATAAGGTTGTCAATCCAAAGAGATATAACATATAAGAGAGCAGTCTCCACAACTCAAACCTACTAGAGAAGATAATAAACAAGCAAAATTAAGCGCAAACACAGTTGTTATAAGATAGTGAATTAAGGGAAAATTATTTTTCTAGATAATTTGTGTGCTTACATTAAAACTTTCTGAAACAAGGAGAAGAAACAAAGTCCAATATGTCTAATAATGAAAAAAGTGGCTCATTATGCATGCTTACACAAGTGAACATGATCTAGGAAAGTTACCTCTCTCTCTTCTTTCGATGGATTTTATTCGAACTTTCACATATGCATTTGCCTCAGCCAGTTCTTCCCATGTACTGTAAAGTTGTGCCCGGCATTCCTCAAAAAGTAAGGGTTCAAAGACTCTGACATACTCCTCCATAGATTCAAACCGCTCAGGTACACTTCGGAGTTCGGTAACCTCTAATAGACAAGAAAAATATGCAACATATTTAAATGCGCGAACGAATACACAATGAGCTGAAAAATTATGTTTGGAAGAAACCAGCAAACATCTCCACTATAAAGTCTAAAAAAAGATGGAAGACATATAAATCAAAAAGCGAACTAGTATTCAGTATTCTCTCACTAATATACCATTCAACTTTTAGATATAGCATCTTCTCAGCTGGGGAGAATTTTTATCCCAATATAGTTTCGACCAAAGTGCCAGCCTGATAAACAATTTCCATCGACCATGAACCAGGTCTAGTTACAAAGCTAGACTTTAAGTTCAGTGCCTTAATATGAAGGCAACAATAACAATGGTGGAAATAGATAGGGATGTATCTGCCACAAAATAATTAGAACTTCTATCAAAATCTATATGAGATCTTTCTGACTAGAGAGAAGCACGACATAAAACAAGAACAAGTCAGATCACTTAAGTCACTAGAATTCTTCAATCTACTTTAACAGTACCATAGTTTGTTCCAGATTCCATATCTTTTGGCTTATTTGATTCTCCATTCATGATTTCAGAAGCAGTACATTTTTAAGAGCCATAGGGAAATGGCTTCAGAAGCAATAAATTTTACACATATAAAAGTTTCTACCATAAAACAAGATTCAATTACTTCTAGGGAAGTAAGACATATTCAAGAACACGTTCCATAGGTAGCAATGTAATATTTAACATACCAGGATGACGCCAGAAATTTTCGTTGGTCACCTCTCGTATAAGACGCTCCACTGATGTATCCTGATATTGGGTACTAGTTGTGGCTGGCTTCGTGAAAGATCTTTGGCTGTAAGAGACTTTTCTACTAGATGAATGACCGCTCCTAGGCTGCCGTAAATTAGTAGTCTGCTTCCAAGAAGCCTGTCTTGACACAGATGTTCCCATCCCTTCAGTAGAAGATCCATCATCCCCGCTGAGCCTCCCAGGTTTACCAAGTAAACTCGAATTTGATTCACCATTACTTCCAAACTTCTGTTCATCAGATTCTGGATGTATACCATGGCTTTGAATTTCTCCTCCATGCTCAGTAGGTGGATTGGCTTCAAGGGAGCGTGTAACTACAGGCTGTGGAAAGTTCTGTCTCCTAGGAGTTGGTGTGGAAATAGTACTTGCTTGTTTAACATCTTCAAGATTAAGAAACATGGTCTGCCTATTGCGTTTCTTTCCCAACATTGCCTCTTTATGTTGATCCATCTTTCTCTTCACAGTGGTATTTGCACACTTCATAGCATGACTTGCTTCAACTCCTTTAACCTGATTCACCGCCAAACCTTGTTCCTGTAGATCATCTCTACCACTGCCTTCACCACCAGTTTCTATCATCCCCTGCTCTTGCGTCAATGAACCCTTGTTCTTGGCACAAGGATCAGACTCCATCAATTCTTCCTTCTTCTTCTTCTCTTACTACACAAGTTTATGCAGAGAAAGATTAAAACCCCAAATTAGAACTAAAGCATAGTGATCAAACAAAGTTGCAAACTATAAAAGAGATGATTATAAATTGAGCAACCAAGCGTTCTTTCATCAAAGAGAAGATCAAGATTGAGCAAACGAACCAGTGACAGAGTCGACGGCGACGGCGACGGCGAATAGTCTAGTTAGGGTTTTAAAATCGTCCAAAAGAGATGCCTTACGTGAGCAAAAACCTAATCTCACTCTCCGCTTACGCAGAGATTGTACTTATGGGGGTATACGGTTCAATGATACTAAAACATCAACTTGTTTCCCGATATCGCCGGCGACGGAGATCGGAGGTTTTATAATTTTTGCTTCTCTCTTTGTTTAGCTCTCTTGGTGGGGAGAGTAATCTGATGGTTTAGTGACTACAAGACTTTCTGTGAGACTGGATTTAGAACCGTTAGATTAAGGGATTAGTAGATAATCTGACGGTACTAGGAGCGAGTTTAGCTTATGTTACCTTCTGATCTAAAACCCTTTTGACACTTGTTTATAGATAGTGAAGCATAGAGTTACTTTTTCATAATTCGTATTTTCAGATTCTTTTTGTCAAATATAATTTTAGGTAATCAAGGGTTTAAATTAAAATTACTGTATGTAGTTTTGTTTTTTTATCTCGCAGAACAAATATATTTGTTTTTTGATTATTTTTGAATCTTGAGTATCATTTCATTGGAACGATAACTTAACATTTCTATGCAGTTTAAAAGGTACTAGATTTGGACCCGTGCTACAGCACGGGTTGAAATACATTTTATTATTTTTAAAATATTATATATGTAATTGTATATAATATTATTTGGATGCAACTCATGCAAATAATTTTTATTGTAAATATTATTCATGAAATGTAAATGTATTATGTAAGTCTTATATTGTTAATTTTAACCCGTGTTAGAGTATATAAAATTATTAATCCGTGCTAGAGTGTGTCCAGCAGCTTCCGTGCTAGAGTATATAAAAATTTAACTCGTGCTTGAGTTTGTAAGTCTTAAAATTATAATATAAAAACAAAATTCAATCTGTGCTCTAGCATGGTCCTAATTTTTATTGAACGTTATGGTTTATCAATAAAATCTGTGGAAAGTAAATTTCTAATATTGTGTTTAAAGATCTTTGGAAACAACTTGATATATGACTAAAATCTTCTGAAAATACAGTTTGAAAGATCCATGATTTTATTTATTACCATTAATATATCAATTATCAATTTGGAATATCTCCAATTAAGGTTGCACCCAATATTTAGGTGTAACCATTAATATATGAATTAATCTATAACCTATCTATAACCTATTTGTAATCATTTATAATTAATTAAAAATATAAAGTCTACAAAAACTATATTGTGTACTTCTTTTTATTAAAAAGGAGATCATTTGAAATAACTCCGCGATTATAATTTTAAATTAAATAATATAATTTAATCACTATAATATAAACTATATTGTGTACTTCTCTTTATTTTATATTATAATATAAATAATATAAGCTATGTTATGTACTTTTCTTTTATTAAAAAGAAGATCATTTGAAATAACTATGTTATGATCTTCATGATATATTTGCTCCACGATTTATGGATTTATTATTTATTATCTATATATAAAGAGTTATCTTATGAAGAATATATGGTTAATGTATATCTTATATATAACCTATTAGTATGCATTTGTAACCATTTATATTTTTTATAAAGTCTACAAAACTTAAGTTGTGTACTTCCCTTTTATTAAAAGGGAGATTATTTATTAATCACTCGAAGGTCATGTTCGTTTTCTGTATAGACCATTAAAATTTTCTTAGAATTATGATTTCGAATTATGAGAACGGATCAAATTTTGATCCACATTGAAGGTGTCTGTCTCTTTCAAAACCACTGATCCAAAAAATTTGATCACTACTATAATCAAGTTGGTAGGTTTGGACCTATTACAAATGTTTTCGGTTACTTATTTCCGATTGTATAAAAGTATACTCATTATCATCTACCAGACAAGAAACTAGTCAAGACGTCAGAGACTTTTCAATCATAGTGCGATTTTGGGTGGTTCGTTTTTGTTTGAATGCAAACTACGCATTTATTCACAACAACACAACACAACACAACGTCCAAAAGACGGCAAAAATATAATGTTTATTAGAGTTTTTGACGAGGTCAAGCGAAGACTCACATTATGTTATTTTGTAACTTGTTTGACTTTTCCCCAATAAACAAACAAACCAACCACACAAGACTCTTCTGTTTTGTTCATTCTAATTCGCCAATGACAAACCAAACATTCACGGAGTCTTTAAATATTTGTCTAGCTTTCTAAAAAAGCAGAGAGACTCTCTTCATAAATCATATGATCTCTCTCCATCTCTCTCTCTCTTTCCTCTAAGCTTTTTTTTTCTTCATGGTTTCGTTCTTCTTGACCCTCTCTTCTTTCTTCTTCCTCTGCTTCTTCATCCATGGATCTTCCGCCGTCGACACAATCTCCGGCAACTTTAATCTCTCTGGCGACCAGACGATTATCTCCTCCGGTGGAACTTTCGAAATGGGTTTCTTTAAACCAGGTGCTTCGTCAAACTTCTACATAGGTATGTGGTATAAGCAACTCCCTCAAACCATCCTCTGGGTAGCCAATCGAGACAAACCAGTCTCCGACAAGAACTCATCTGTTCTCAAAATCTCCGACGGAAACTTGATCCTACTCGACGGTAATAACCAGACTCCTGTTTGGTCCACGGGTCTCAACTCCACCTCTTCCTCTGTTTCTCCCCTCGAAGCGGTTTTGCTCGACAACGGCAATCTTGTTCTCAGAAGCGGACGCAACGACTCATCAGCCAACGTGTTGTGGGAAAGCTTCGATCACCCGGGTAACACGTGGCTCCCTGGAGTGAAGATCCGGTTAGACAAACGAACCGGAAAGAGCCAACGACTCACCTCGTGGAAGAGTTCTGAAGATCCATCACCAGGTTTGTTCTCTCTCGAGCTAGACGAGTCCAATGCTTACAAAATCCTTTGGAACGGAACGAATGAGTACTGGTCAAGTGGTCCTTGGAACCCTCAGAGCAGGATCTTTGATTGGGTTCCTGAAATGAGACTCAATTACATCTACAACTTCAGTTTTGTCTCCAACTCCACGGAGTCATATTTTACTTACTCCATCTATAACCACATGAACGTGTCCCGTTTCGTCATGGACGAGTCTGGACAGATCAAACAGTTCTCTTGGTTAGACGCAAACCAAGAATGGAACTTGTTCTGGTCTCAACCTCGGCAACAATGTCAGGTCTATAGATACTGTGGCTCCTTTGGGATTTGCACCGAAAAGGCTGAGCCATTTTGCCGATGCCCTCAAGGGTTTAGGCCCCAGTTTCAGAAAGATTGGGACTTGGAGGATTACTCTGCAGGCTGCGTTAGAAATACTGAGTTACAATGCTCTCGTGGAGACGTCAACCAGTTTTTTCCCATTCGAAATATGAAACTAGCTAATCATTCAGAGGCATTGACGCAAACAAGTCTTAGTATTTGTGCCTCTACTTGCCAAAGGGACTGTTCTTGTAAGGCTTATGCACATGATGAAGGCTCGAACCAATGTTTGATTTGGGCTAAAGATGTCTTCAATCTTCAGCAACTCGAAGAAGATAACAGTGATCAGGGGAATACGTTTTATCTTAGGCTCGCTGCTTCTGATATTCCTAATGGTTCTTCCAGTAAGAGTAACAAAGCGATTATATTTGGCGCGGTTATTGGCGCGTTAGGAGTAGTAGTCCTGGTTCTGTTGGTGGTAATCTTAGTCTTAAGGCATCGGAGAAGGAAGAGAATGAGAGGAGAGAAGGGTGATGGTACATTGGCTGCGTTTAGCTATAGAGAACTACAGAATGCGACCAAGAATTTCTCAGACAAGTTAGGTGGAGGAGGTTTTGGTTCGGTGTTCAAAGGTGCTTTACCGGATTCTAGTGACGTAGCGGTGAAGAGGCTTGAGAGTATTAGCCAAGGGGAGAAGCAGTTTAGGACGGAGGTAGTGACAATAGGAACGATCCAACACGTTAATCTAGTGAGGCTTCGTGGGGTTTGCTCCGAGGGAAACAAGAAACTGCTTGTTTATGATTACATGCCTAACGGTTCTTTGGATTCTCATCTCTTCTTTAATCAGCAAGTTGAAGACAAGATCGTCCTCGGGTGGAAACTACGGTTCCAAATCGCGTTAGGGACAGCTAGAGGGTTAGCTTATCTACACGATGAATGTAGAGACTGTATCATTCACTGCGATATAAAACCAGAAAACATTTTGTTAGATTCACAGTTCTGTCCCAAAGTTGCTGACTTCGGGTTGGCTAAACTCGTGGGACGAGATTTTAGCAGGGTTTTGACGACAATGAGAGGTACAAGAGGCTATCTTGCACCAGAATGGATCTCTGGAGTTGCGATAACAGCTAAAGCCGATGTTTACAGCTACGGGATGATGCTATTCGAGCTTGTTTCCGGGAGAAGAAACACGGAGCAATCAGAGAACGAGAATGTGAGATTCTTTCCGAGTTGGGCAGCGACTATACTTACCAAAGATGGAGACATCATGTCGCTGCTTGACCCTAGACTAGAGGGTCATGATGTCGTGGATACAGATGAGCTCACGAGAGCTTGTAGAGTGGCGTGTTGGTGCATACAAGACGAAGAGAGTCATAGGCCAGCGATGAGCCAAGTTGTTCAGATTCTTGAAGGTGTCTTGGAAGTGAATGTGCCGCCTTTTCCAAGATCAATTCAAGCTTTAGTCGATACAGATGAAGCTGTGGTCTTCTTTACCGAGTCATCATCTTCTTCAAGCCATAATTCTTCACAGAAACACAGCCATTCGTCTTCTTCTACTTCTTCCAAGAAAACGACCAACGAGAACTCTTCCGCTTAGCTAATAGTGTAAACTCATGTTTATTGTTTATCATCAATGTGTAAGTTAATATGTATAGTTGTTGTAGTAACATAGCAAGAAAATCTCTGTTTTTTTTTATAATTATTTATATTTTATTTGGTAAAAGTAAAATTGTGTAAAGTTCGAAGGTCAAATAGCCTAATCAATACAATAAAAGAAGGATGTGTTGACACATCAGTAAAAATCAATAACCAATTAAATTATAACAAATAATACACAGCTAAAAAAACTGCCACGCTGGACGCACTCCAAATCTTCCGCTCTATATGGACATATGGAGGAGTATGAACCGTTGAGTCAACTATATATATATGCACATGTTGATAAGGACATCTACAAGGAGAGAGTAGTTGAAGATCATCATATTTCTGAGCACAAAACTCATAGTTGCTATCCATGTTCCGTCAATGAGACACTCAGATTTATTAAGAATTCTAAAGGTATACCTAAAGCCAGTGAGATGGAGATGAATGTAGAACAATTTAACTGCAATGGGGGTAGACCTCTTATAGATGCTGAAATGTTATTAGGCATCAAGGATGTGTTTAGATATCCTACTTTGGAGGAGGCTTTGAGACGCTTAGAGACGCATCCGGTGATTGCAACTTTACTTTGTTTTGAGGGTTGGGAAGAACCAGTAATCTACAAAGCATTTTTCAATGGTCCTAAAGTTCCTGCTTATATTACAAAATATTTGAAAAACACAAATTAATAAAGTAAAGAAAATCATTTTGATGAGTAGGAACATGTACTTAATATGTGCAAAATTTGAATGTTTATATTTGGTTGCATCCATTCCATTAGTTGAAATGCATAATTATATTCAATAAGATATATATTTAAACTATTTTTACTTGGATATTTTAGAATAGAACTTTATATTTGTAAAGAATGTAATAAATATTTACCTTGAGACTTAACCAAAAATAATTAACTTATCATTTTATTATTTCCAATAGGTATTAGTTGGCTTGTGGTCCAACTTGTCTCCTCCCTAACAACTTAAACAATAAAGATATTTGTGTCGTAATATTTTCCATAGTAACAAGAAAGTTTTGTTTTTTATATGTTGATGTCTAAATAAACTATGGATCTCCACCGTAAAGCTATCTTCAACAAATCGGCTCCAGATGTAACTATGTAAGACATTAAATCTGGAAGTTAAGATGTGATTATTGACCTATGTTTTTGAAACAGATACGAAGCTTACAAAGCTTTTGCCAATGATTGTATGATTGTATTGATATTATTTTAAATTACTTTTTAGTAATTAATATAAAAATTATATCTTAACATCAGTTATAATAATCAATATTGTTATTAATTTGTATGACATCATTTCATTATAATTGATGCAAATCTAGATCATCTACATCACTTACGAAATACAAATCTATAAATTTACTTCACTTAATAATTGATGTATATATATTCATTTATATTAACATCACTTAAAAATGATACTATAAACATCACTATTTGTTCATTTTATATTGAATAGAAAAAAGTTATTGAATAAAAACTATAGCTCAAAAAGTTAAAAACAAAGACCAAAAAAGAGAAATAGAAAAAAGATAATTATGTTATTCTTTAATTAATTAAAATTAAATTGATGACAAGAAAAAAAAGAGATTTTTAAGAAATGTGCCACATTTGCAAACCAATTTTGTGGGTTCTATCACATTCACCTCGTCCTTTTGCTATGTACCACAATAAAGAGAATAAAAGACCCATATATCCCTCGAACTCGTTTTCTTTGTTTTTCCCTCGAAAATAAATATTTTAAATTTTGAAAACCAACCTTGCATGTCCTGTCTTTTCATCTGACAATCAATATACATTAATTTTTTTTTTTTTGTGTTTTAAGTCTCGAACTCTTCCTCTCTCCCACTTAATACTCAATCCTAGATAGATTAGTCGAACTCTTCCAATTAAGATAGATTGCGACCGCCGGAGTTTTTATGCCTAACCCTAATTTCGACCGCCGAAGCTTGTTAGTTTAACCTTCCATTTTTCAATTTTCACATAATATCCTTTTCAGCTTGCTTATTCTCTTTTTATCCCATCAGATTGAACTGCAACTTCAACGGTGGCCTACCTCCGGAAATGGAAACTAACGTTGACGCCGGTGAGCAGACCGTAGATCCGGGAGCAGTTGGCTCGACCCCCAATTTTAATCTTATTCCCGAAGAAAGTTTGCGAGACCCTCTCGATTCTGCTGTACCAGTGTTGTCGTAAGTTGTGACCCAGTTTCATCTTTTACTTTCTCCTTCGACCACTTTATTAAAGTCGTAATCGTTTTTGTCTACACAGAGGTCCCCCCCCAGCTGAGAACAACGTTGATCCTCCACCTGTGGTCCCTTTGCCCAACTTTGTCCTTATTCCCGAAAGTACATTTGTGGAAGCCCTCGAATCTGCTGACCCAATTGATGGAGATCTCGAATCTGCTGACCCAATTGTGGGGTAAGTGGCAACCGACATATATTCTCTAATATTGTCGGTGGACAACCATATACTAATTCCATCTTCTTTTGTCTACACAGAGATCTCCCAGATTCGACATCAGACCGTGTTGAAACCAACGATGGACATCTTCCTCCGCGTGCTTTTGTCGGAGATGTCCAATCTGGTGACCCAATTTTGAGGTAAGTGGCAACCGTCATATATTCTTTCATTTTGTCGATGGACAACCATCATATATTCTTTCATTTTGTCGATGGACAACCATATATTAAGTCCATCTTGTTTTGTCTACACAGAGATTTTGTCGATGAAACCAACGAAGGACATCTTCCCCCGCGTCTTTTTGCAACGGATTGCTATCCTCTTAAGGGCCGTATAAACTCATATTCCAAACCTGAATATTTGTTGGACATCGTAGAGGCGTTAGATGGGACCCCAGAGTTAGATTGGCTCTAACAGTCTTGCTTTGGTCGTCTTCTACTACTTCCTGTCCGCAAGAGTTCCCTCTCCGGGAAACTTGTCCACCAATTTCTTTGTCGATCACTGGTCACCCGGAAAAAACATGAAATGTGGTTCGTGTATGGTGGGCATCCGATCAGGTTCTCTCTTTGAGAGTTTGCAGTCTTGACTGGTCTAAATTGTGATCCATTCCCGTCTGAGGATGATACATCTTCTTCTGAATCTGCTGCTTCTGCTGATCCTGATTACCTCAACACTCTTGTTGGTCCGAACAAGAGTTACACAATTAGGCAAATTGTGGATATTCTTAAACAAGACAAGAGGTTGCCGGTTTCAAAGCGGATGGATGGTGATCGTAGGCTCCGACTGTCTCTTGTTGTAATCGTTGATGGCATTCTAATCTGCAATTCATCTAATGTTAAAGCTAGCAGCAAAGTTGTTAATTTGGTTAAAGATCTAGAGTCTTTTGTCAAATATCCATGGGGGAGGCTGTCTTTCGTAAGGACATTGGAGAGGGTTTCCATTGGCGAGGTCATTCAAGGTACGGCAGAATTAGCTGACCAGTTATCACAATCTCACACAGCTACTCACGGGTTCACTTTATCGTTTCAACTGCTTTTTCTCGATGCAATCCCACTTCTTGAAAGAATCCTTCCAGATGGAGACGATGCCCAAACATTTACTGACCGTTCTGTGGTTCACTTATCAAAGCTGAAGAGCTTTCATAATTCTAACATTCTGGAAACCGAAATTCATCCATTGGTAAGTGTTTTAACTACTATTTACATTCAAACTCACTCATATATTCATCACATTGTGTGTTTTTCCCTTTTTTAGCTTCACGTAGAGAACATTCTTCTTGGCGAATATCTACCAGAATTTCAAAATTGCTCATGGGATGGTCTTGATGACGAGGATCCTTGTGTTCATTTCATATTACAAAAACTGGAAGATGGTCACATGTTTAGTAAAGAGGACTGGCATGGTGGCCTTTCTTCTTTCCCATTGATTTCAACTGTTGTGGCTAAGGACAATACAGCTTTTGCAGCTCCTAAACCTACCAAATCTAGAGGTCCAACCGTTAAGAAGGCCACCAAAACCAAGTCTAATTCTAACCCGCCAGATGGAGGTTCTTCTCCTCTCCACAGAGATTGCTTATCCGGAAGAGAGCTTCTTCAAGAGGTGGATAGGAGGAACGAAGAACACACTTTGAAGATAAAGGAGATGTTAACAGCTGAAAGAGCACAATGCAAAGCTGAAGTTCTTGACGAAGTCCTTAAATCTTTGTCTGCTAAAGGAATCATTCCCAAATCACCTATCGGTATGCATTCAGATCTTTTGGCACAGATGCATGATTCTGCAAATTTGCACCAAAAGACCAAGGAAAAAACACCAATCAACTCGACAAGGTTACCACAAGAGGTATTATGTTTAGTTTAATTTCATAATTTAATTTCATCACCCGTTATCTTTTTGCTTTTAAGGGACTCTAACAATAATTCACTTGTATTCAAGGACCCTGTGGACAACGTCAACAACTCTCAGTGGACAAGCTTAGGTGCAAATTTGTTTGAAAACTCAAACTCAGAAACTCACGGTGGTACCCGTACCCCAGCCAACTCGACTACTATCCTAGAACAGGTTTTATTTTGAGATTTTTATGGGATAGGTGGATTAAATGTCACGTTTTCTCTTCACGTTTAACACTTATTTCATTTGTAATTCAAGGATGTTGTGGACAACCTCAAGGATGCGATGGACAACCTCAACGAGTCTCGGTGGACAAGCTATGGACCACACACTCCAGGAATCCTAAAGAACATAGGTGAACTATACGGGGAAGAACCTCCTTTGGTCAAGAAGGTATTCATATTCCTTTTTTTTTCAACTACTGGATGTAATGTCCACCTACTGAAATTAAATTGGCAGGTTAATTCCCAAGTCACACTACCGACTCAGGGGATGGTACGTCCGGCAACAATTCTGGCGATCCGTCATTATCTGAAGATCTTACAATGGACGATGTGGAGGTTGCTAGCCCCAAAAAAAAAAGGGGGTCCAATCTGTTGGAGCTCATCAATCCCCCCATCCGTTCCAAAAGAACGAGGACTATGCCAAGAAGATATGGTCAGTCCTCTTCATCTAAGAAAAAGACTTCACGACCAGTGGAGGACCCTCCGTATGAATACTCCCCTTTCCGTATTGTAAAACCTGCACTGCGAAAGAAATTTCTGACCAGACTATCCTCATATCCTCACAAGTAAGTCAGTGGACAAAAGATGTTAAGGTTTATATCTTCTATTTAAATTTGAAGAAATATATTCATATTATCTACTTTTGATCTACAGAGAGTATATCATAGATGGCCTTGGCGTTAAGCGTTCTTTCTTTAAGGAATTGTACTCACCCAAATATTGGGTCGATACTCCGGTATGTTTTGTCCAAATATACAACTTCTCTTCATTTTTGGGGTCTCTTAATAAGGCACATACCGCTTGAACCCTTATTTCTATGTCTTTTTTACTCGGCTTCTATAGCATATGAAAGCAATGCTCACCTGGCTGTGGAGGACGATGGGCCCTTATCTACGCGAGACAAGAGTCGCAGTGTTGGATACTTGGTTTACTCACATGATCAACACTGACTACGCCCTCTACAAGAACAAGAAGAATAAATCAACATTTCAATGGAACAGCCTCATCAAGAATTATGTCCGTGGCTCTGTCTACAGCCGTCAGTGCAATCTTGCGTGGTTTAGCGATGTAGATACAGTTTACACACCAAGGAACTGGGGTAAGCGGCATTGGGTTGCTTTAGCGATTAAATTAAAAGAAGGCGAAATTCAGATACTTGATCCCCTTATTGTAAACCACGACCAGTCTAAGCTGCCTCGTCTCATGAAACCGCTAGTTGAGTTGTTACCTATCATCATCAAGGACCTAGTCAACCCCGACGTGGCTGATTATCCTCTACCTAAATCGTTCAAGGTTGATAGATTGGTGGACGTCTACCAAAACGACAGAACCGGAGATTGTGGTCCTCTGACTGTGAAATTCATCGAACTACACGCCCAAGGCTTGGGTCTTGATAACCTCACGGAGAAGATGGTGGACGACATTAGAATGAGTTACGCGGTTGATGTCTACCAAGAATTCGTTGTTCATTTGTAATTTTGTGTCTTCTACTTCCACTACTTATCAAATTTGCGGTTCGATCTTGTAACAGAAACTTCCTCCCTTTTCACTTTCTCATTAGTATGCTGATTTAAGACCCTACTATTATGTCTACCATGGACTTCTCCATCATTTTTAGTCCACAAATATTAAAACTGTGTCCACACTTTAAAGTCTTTCTTGCCTTTACAAATTAACACAATACCTGTCCACAGGGTATACTAATAAAATACTTGTCCACATTGAAATAGTAATGTCCACAAAGTCTTTTTTGCCTTTAACAATGAACAAAATACTTGTCCACACTGAAATAGTAATGTCCACATACAAAAATAACTGGCAACAAGTTGCAATCCTCTTTAGTATACTGGATAGCTAAACATAAGTGGGTATCAAACATAACAATTCTTCTTTCTTTAACATCAATTTAAGAACATTACAGAGCTCCCAACTAAAAAACATTAAATACCTCACAACTACAAAACACAGTTCATTATAGTCTCTTTTAATGAGGGTCTATAACGTTCCACTATTTAACCTACTACTACGAACACAACTAGATCACGAATACAACCATTTTACTCTTACAAAAACCATTTCTTATTTGGGGCAACATCTTTTACTATGTGTCCACTTTCATTAACCACGGTAAATCTCCTCTACTCATTGCCCGATCATCTTCAGCTTTGCATAATCCATCGTTTAGGTAAATATGGTTTCCAGTTCCTAGGACCACTTATGGCTACGGGTAAAAATGGTTTTTCCCTTGTTACTAACTC
>NC_025699.1:28112984-28161918 GCF_000633955.1 Camelina sativa
TAGGATCAAAAGGTATTGCGATACTTGGCGGTTTTATAATGTTCCAAAGTGTGCCGGTTATGGATACACATGCACCATGGATTCCCGTTGTGAAGCTTGTTTTGTCTGGTGGAGGAGTATTCAATTCATATGTATGTTTTAAGCTTTAACGTCTTCCCATGTTACGGTGGACATGACGTTTTCGCCATGTCCACCGTTAAACCAAGTCTACATGTCCACCGTCGTTTGCATGTACTTCCCTTCAATGTTCTCCATAAATTAATGGACATATCTCTATTCAGTTATAATTACTAACTTTGGTCCACAATTGCAACTAAACGAGACTAAACAAATATATGCAACCATCATTATAACCTAATTATATTATGGACCAAAACGATAACGTTTGACTGTACTTGCTCCATAACGTCAGGTCGCCATCAATCCGGTAAGACATTGCTCCTTCCCACATACAATGTCCAAATCACTTTACAGCCTGTAACACATCCTTTTAAATTAAAAAAATAATTCAAAAATAAAGTATTAAAATTTAAAAACCAATAAAGGATGGATAACATTCACCATCACTTTCATTATCCCCTTTCTTTCTCTTAACATTGTCTCTGTTTTACCAACAACATGGGTCGATACAGTTACAGTCAGCCTTCTTCCTCCTCGGCTGATTCTGTTAAGTCTCGCGACCGCCAGAATGAAAGGTACGGGATACCCAGGAACTGCTGGTGTGGTAGAAATCTTGAACTAAGTACCCACCATGAAGGTGTAAACCAGGGCCGTCTTTACTACAAATGTGCTAGATTTGAGGTATTAATTGTTCCTTGTAATTTCTGAAGCTCTGTTTCCATTTATTTCACTTTAAATAACCAAGATATGGAATAACAAATTGTGTTTTCTCTTAAAACAAGGATGGCGGTTTACACCTCAACAAGCTGTGGCACGGGGCCATCAACGAGGAAATCCACGACCTACACTCAAAGCTTGATCAGCGTGACGACCTTATCAACTACTTCACCCTTGGACCAAATGGCACGAAGTTCTACCCCTCTATGCTGGCCGCCCGAATGGAACATCATGGAGAAGAGATTGCCCACCTCAAACAACTTATTCGTGAGATCAGTGATGGCTACGAAGAACTTGCTTCCTACGTCCACAACCTTACACCAAGGAACAATCACCCTTCTACTCCATCGACCTTTGGGTTAAAAGGATTCACCATTGCCTTTCTCTTTTTACTACTTATTGGCCTACTTTTTTACATTATTAAGCACTAATGTGTTCGCTAGAAATCACAGTACTTTATGTTGTCTACCAGTACAAGCATCTTGTCTACCAGTCCAAGAATCTTGTCTACCAATTCTTTATGTTTCCTTTTGTTAAGTTATGTACTCTCTGTTTCCAATGTCCTCTATCTTTCCTTTCTAAGTTATGTACTACCTGGCCATCTATCTTTTGTTATTTAAGCATGCCTTTAATTGCATATCCACACTTTCAAAATTACTTGTCTATTACCACGCTTTCAATATTTCATATTATGTTATGTCCACAGTTAAATTATCTTTCCATCATCAGGGATAACTCAGTCACATGTTAGAATAGTAGCCAAATGCTGAAGGTGTGTGTTAGAATAGTAGCCAAAAGCTGAAGGTGTGTGTGGACTAAAACAGTTATAACCAAAAGAGTCTTACAACCATATCCCCCAAAAGAGTCTTACAACCATGTCCCCAAAATAATATTACAACCATAATAACCATAGCCAAAGGTGTTTGTCGACTACATCTTACAATCATAATAGCCAAAAGAGTCTTACATCCATATCCCCCAAAATAACAGCCATACTATCCAATTTGATTTCCCAAATGCTGAAGGACATTAAATCTTACAACCATAGCAGACAAAATAATAAGGGACTCATAGTAAAAAATCCATCAGCATCCAAAAAATGGAATCCCAAACAACACTTCCTTAACCAATCTTCATCTCTTCAAATTAGCGTCGAGCATGTTTTCCTGTTGTGACCTTGTCCAAAACATCTCCCACATTTTGTTACTCTCTTCTTCTTCTGGAAAACATTTATATCCAACCAACAAATGGTTAGTTAAATGGACCATGTTTCATAAGAGTGGACATAATTGTTTAAATAGAGTGACTTACGTGATGAACTTCACCTTGTGATGGAATCCTTCTCTTTTTTGGCCTTCCCCCCTGGCGCTTTGTCCTTGGTGGGTTTACAGGTACCTCTGTCAATTCTTCTGGGATGTCCACGTCTTTCTCATTTGGACGAGGCATTACAACTCCTTTGTACTTTTCCCTCCATGGTCCAACGAAATAACAGCGGCTTATAAGTGTGTATGGGTCAATGTTTCTTATTCGACCAGCAGCCAGAGCGTGACAGCAAGGTACCATAAGTACGTCAAAAACCCTGCAAGTACATGTTTTTTCTCAAGGTCAACTGTAAACTCACACCCAATCCCGTCGTTCACTTGGTAAATCCAGTCAGTAGCTCCATTGACCGCACAATTGAGTGACTCCTTCAGATGGTCAATCAACAATTCTTCAATTTCTGGTGTACACCTTGTCCTTGTCTTCCCAGCGAATGTCCTTCTACACCAAAACCACCTCATCAACATTGCTCTTATTAACTCTACCATTGACACTATCGGATAATCAACAGCCTTTTGCATTGCGGTGTTCAATGACTCTGAGATGTTGCTACTCATCAAATTGTAACGGTTGCCAGGGAAGTGTGAAAGTGTCCAATGTGGTAGTCCAATCTTAAGTAGATACTCCGCACACTCTGGTTTTGTTTCCTCGATTTGCCTCCACCAATAACGGAAATCACCAACTGTATATGCTCTCCCTGCTTTTGAGACAAGGTTAGCCAGACCGCCGCTTTTGAATTTGTGATTAACATTACGAAAAAGATGAACGGAGCATGCTGCATGATGTGCTAGAGGATATACTTTTGCGAGTGCAGAATAGATAGAAGCATGCCTATCAGATACAAAAACAAGGTCTTCTTCATCTGGAACAAATTTCGATAGATTCTTCAAAAACCACACCCACCCAGCATCATTCTCCACTTCCACTACCCCAAAGGCCAGTGGATAAATCTGCAAATTTCCATCCTGGCCACTAGCTGCTACCAAACAGCCTTTGTACTTACCCTTCATCGTTGTACCATCTATCACTATAACTTTCCTAAGAAACTTGTACCCATCAAATACATGCCCCAAATGCGAAGAACAGATATTTGAACAAAGTGTTACCCTTCTTGTCGACGGTCGTATGCAAATCTGTTATTGTCTCAGGGTTTGTTGACTTAACTAGGTGTAGATACGTTGACAGAAATTCGAAGCTTCCTTCTTCAGTTCCTCGTGTAGCATTAACAGCCAATTCCTTAGCGTTCCAGGCTTTCATGTACGATATCGTTACGTTCAACTCCGACAATACCATTTCTGGTAACTCGCATGCCCTTGGTCCTTTTTTCCCATTTGCAAATTTCCCTCGCAAAAGTCCACCCAATATCTTCGCTGCTGCTTTAGAACCATATCTAGACCTAGCCGTAACGTCGCAGTTGTGTTCCATTGTAATGGTTCTCACTTCCAAATTCAAGGTGTTTGGAAGAGTGACAGCATAAACCCTCCAACCACAATTCTTGTCCACGCAGGATGCAATTACTCTCGTTTTGTCGGAAGCAACTATACGGAAGCAGAAAATCCTCTTCATAGCATAAAGTGATAGCGCATTGTGCATCTCGGCCTTATCGGAAAATATTCTACCTACATAGATTGCATCACCCACTCTTTTCAAATCCATGTTTCTTTCATGGCTTGGCAAGCCTCTCATATTATCATGGCATGGTGGAGCGTCATTCAACAATACAGGGTCAGTTTCATCTATCACAAGTCCTCCAACAAAATCAACAAAATCAGCATCCGAACATTGATAACCAGACGATGAACCCACTGCTACTATCGCATTGTTCATTGGGATGCCGCTAGAGTTCCCCTCTACAAGAACCACACCCTCATCTTCATCATCAGTTACACCCGTCCTCTCCATGTTAGGATCCCAGTCCGGAGGATACTCTTTGTTAATCCGTTCAGTCCACTCATCGTAATTATATTCTAGACTGCTATCCCCAACTATGAGATTGTCCACTGCTGCTTCTACAGTGGACAATGGACCTACAACATCACCACTTGAGTTGACTATGTCTACATTAATCATATTGTCCCCCGTCTTTCTCATATCAGAAACCGATACATCACAAAGCCGATCTTCCCCATTCACCACCACCTCAACATGGTGACCCACCATTACATTGTGATCAGGTTCTAATGCAGTAACCACATTAACCTCATATAGACCTGCTTCACAATTATTGTCCAATCCAATCCCATTGTCTGACGACGCAGCTGTAGTGGACATCACCTCATTATCCTGGTCCACCAACAGAGCTCTTGTAGACACCCCCTGAGTATCTTTCTCCACCAACGGGATACTAGTGGACAACCCCTGATTACACTTGTCCACCAACGGAACTATTCTGGACACCCCCTGTTTATCCTTATCAACTACACTAACCTCATATAGACCCGCTTCACAATTATTGTCCCATCCAATCCTATTGTCTGACGACGCAGCTGTAGTGGACATCACCTGATTATCCTGGCCCACCAATGGAGCTCTTGTGGACATCCCCTGAGTATCTTTCTCCACCAACGGGATACTAGTGGACAACCCCCGATTATACTTGTCCACCAACGGAACTATTGTGGACACCCCCTGTTTATCCTTATCCACCCTTTCAGTCATCCTTGCCTTATAACTTGCTTCTATCTCCTCCACAAACGCCACCAAAACTTCATCATCAAGCCCATCATCTCCTTCATCCGCAACCATACCAGCGCACACAAAATCGTCACTCTTTTCTCTATCAGCCGAACCTTTAAAACTCACATAGAGATATAGTCCTGGGTAATCCGCCATCAACCCCTTGAACTGATTCCAATCAATTTCTGATTTTAACGCAACAGGGGGCCATTTTCCTTGACTCATAATACCCGCTTCTCCTTTAAAGCAAAAGCTCAAGATTAATTTTGTCTCCCATAAGCACACCCTGAACGCTTTTGCAACCTTCTCTTCCAACTCTACCAATGTCGTCCCTTGATTATACCCTACACACCTTGCCAATTCTCCCACGCGAGGAACAAACTTCCAAATCCCGCTTGTTGCACAAGTCCAGTCCCCAACTAAAACACAAACACTTTCTTCCATCACCTACATATGCCATCTAAAACATGTTACGACATTTTTAAAAATTGTTCTTTTTATACTTTCATAAGATGGACATTTAATGCAGCACAACGAACATACCAACTGGCTATCAAAACACTTGAAATAAAAATCTTTGTCACAATAAATGTTCACATACCTTAGTACCAGTGTCTTCGTCCACCACAAAAATACTATCAATCCTTCTCCTTATATTAAACGCAAGCAACTTGTCCGTCAAAAACAAGAAATTTTAATATTTTATTCTTAATACTCTAATGCTTCCTTTTACCCAGCATTCCACTTCTTTGTCCGCTATTAATGCCAATTTCACTTACCCATGTCATTAATGCCAATTCATAGGTTGTACTGACTCGCCGACCTGCTATTTTTTCCGCACGAAGCAAACAACTGAGGGTAAAAACGTCATTTTCTGGAGCTCAATTTGGTAGATTTCACAAGGTTCATCGAATGTGGTATAATTGAAAAGGTTTATATGCAATGTGGTACATTTTTTAAAATTCCCAAAAAAAAAACCTATAGTATCCCACATTGGCTCTACCAAAACAATTTACTCCAAATTCCTTTTATATATATTCTCTTCCCTTATTGATACTTTTTTTTGTGGGCACACTAACTAATTGTGGGCCACTGGGCCCTATCCTAAAAATGTAGGATTAGTAATAAAGTAATAATTACAAATTATCAAATGAATATATAAAACAAATATGATAGAAATATAAATAATTAAATATTATACTATAGAAATTATTTTTTCATAATATTTATTTTAATATCAACTTTTCTAAAGTGATATAAATATTTTACATTATTTTTGATAATTGATGCAAATATTTTATATCACTTTAATAAAAATGATGTAAGATTTACAACATTTTTTGTAAGTAATGTAAAATAAACATAGATTCCATTTATTGATGTAAATATTTTTTTCAACCGATGCAAAATATTTACATCAACAAAATATAAATCATTTGTTTGAGTGATGCAAATTATTTTAACATCATTTAAAAATAATACAAATATATAAAATAAGTGGTGTAATCTTTTTTTTTTGTAGTGTTGATTGATTGGATTGAAGAATGTTATGATAATATGGTGTGTTTTTGTAACATACGCGAACAGGAATCCCGGTTTGGGATGTGCATCGATCGATGCAAGGGTGGTATCGATCGATGCAAAGTTGGTTTTCGCGAATGAGTTTCAGTTAAACATTGCGTTTTGGGATTAGGAAAACCCTGAAATCGTTTATAAAAGGGGGGACTCGAGGGTTTGGTCGAGTGTGGCCGTTTCTGGAGAAAAAGAAAGAGAGAAAGAAGTTCTTGAGTGTTCTTGAGAGTTTTGAGAGATTTGAGGCTGTTCGTGTAGAGATATGTAGCTGGGACCGTTGTAGGAGCTTCTTAGGAGTGTAGATCTTCTTGTTTGAGGTTCAAAATCTTCTTGGCAAAGGTGAGTGCATGACCATGGCTTATCTATGCTTGAGATTTCTCTGATCTGCTTGTTTATGTGTTTATTTGGCTTGTTAGAACTTAGAATGTTGTTGAGTCGACTCTAACTTCTAAAAAGAAAGAACAAAGAGAAAAATCTCTCTTTTGATTTTTTCTCTCTTCTCTCTCTTCGATACAGTTCGCCCTAGCCGTCATTACAGAGTCGACAAAAGAGCCTCCGCTCTCCGATGCCGGTGTAGCTATGGCTCGCCGGCATCGGACCATGCCGTCATGTTTCTGCTCTAGCTCTCTCCCGTCAAATCCAAGTTTTTATAGTTTCAAGTCTTTGTTCAAACCGCACTTCCGGTTTTCTCTCTGACGCTACTTCCGCCGTGTTTTGTCTTCTCCATCCAACTTAGATGATCTCTTGTCCCCGGCGACTGCCTCTGGTAATGTTGTTGCTGAAGCTTCTGCCCTGTCTCCGCTGGATCTGGTTGAGGTAGTTATTTTGGTTCTCCTCTCACCGGGTCTCGTCTCCTCCTTCCGCCTCTCTACTCTGCGGCTTGCATCAGGGTGTCTCATCACCTCCCCTCATCTCTTTGTTTGGTGGGTTTCCTGAATACTTCTTCGGTTTTGCCTTTTTGCTCTCGGTCCTCAGTCTGAGGATGGGGCTGAGTCCGTTTTGAGAGTCGCTCTCTCCCGATCCGCCGGTTTCCTCTTCCCGGCAATGCCTTCTCTCGCCCTTCTCCTCCTGGGTCAATTCTTTGACTTCTCGGGCCCCCATCATCTCAGCGTTTCCACTGGTTCCACCTTCTCCTCTGTTGCTCGTCTGAAGAAGCAGATATCTTCTGGTGCGATCCCTGCCGCTCTCTCCGTCAGCCTCTGCCAAGTTGCAGAACCACCAGAGCAAGGTCACAGGTTGAGACCTTGGAGTGTGGTGTTTTGGTGGGCTTGGTCCAATACTTCTTGGGCCTGTACTGCTAATCCCTTACTCTTAATGGGCTTATTGGTTTTATGGTCCATCCAAAGAATCGATTTGGTCCGCTCCAATCCTCTCGACTGCAGCTGCTTCCTTCTATTCTCGAGCGTTGGATACTTCTCCAGCTCCTCCCTGCCTGCATCAGATACTCCTCCAACGGGTCCAGTCTACGTTCAATCTAGAACCACCGTTATTGGTTCAGCTTCCGTCCATAGTGGGCGTAGTTTATTCACCGACTTTGTTTCCGGTGTCTCTCGAGGTTGCCTTCAACCTGTAGCCACCTATGCTGGCTCAAACTTTGTTTTAAAGTCACAGATTATGTTGACTACCCCTCTTCCAGTTGAGTATGTTGTGTTGAGTGCAATTTCTCTCGTGGGTCTACTCATGTTAGATTGTTTTGACACTTCTCCTGGTCTCATATCAAGCTTTGTTATGCTTGTGTCTCTATGTTTAGGCTTTGCTTGCTCCTTTGCTTTAGTTTCCAAGCCTACTATTCGGGTATGTCCGAATATGCTCTATCCTTTTGTACTTTTCTAGTTTGAATGATAAATTTGGTGCACAAAAAAAAAGAATGTTGTTGAGTCGCAAGAGGCTTTGGGAAGCTTTTTGTGGCTTTGTTTGTGTGTTTTGGTGGTCTAGGGACGGAGATGCAGCGAGAAGAACGATGGTCAAGAGAGAACTCTTTCTCAGTTTGAAGATTTAGCTTCTCGTAAATACAAAAATCCATATATACATTAATTTCATTTTATTTTCTCTGAAAATTAGTTAATAATCTTCAATTTTTTATTTTAGTTTTTTTTTATATATTTAGGCTACAATTTATCATAAGTGTTCAGTTTAAATGTATCACAATAACCAATTTTAAGGTTGGTCATCACTCTTAGCAGGAGTAGCTCTCCTGAAAAAAAGATAAAGATTTATTGTTGGAAATGGACAAACAATTCGTTCAGGCATATATGTGTGACAACCTCTCCCGCGGACCCCACTAGCCCACCGCTAGCTGCCCCAACGGACCGTCCATGGACCCTGCTAGCCCACTGCTAGCCGTCCCAACAGACCCCAAGCTAGCCCTGCAGGGCATCGTTCCTAACCCCTCACCGTGGAATGGAACTATTCATCCAAATCCACAGTAGGTTATTGGTGCGCCAGACGTTCCTCAAACCCTGGTCCTCACCCTTTAACAACCTTCCCACAGGACAAGCTGTCACCAATTGACCTGCAGATCAAAATTATATGTCGGTTTTTATTGTAACATAAAATTTCATCAGATTCCGTCCATTGTAACATAAAAATCGATTGGTGGCAACTTGTCCTGTGGGAAGGTTGTTAAAGGGTGAGGACCAGGGTTTGAGGAACGTCTGGCGCACCAATAACCTAATGGTGGATTTGGATGAATAGTTTCATTCCACGGTGATGGGTTAGGATCGATGCCCTGCAGGGCCAGCTTGGGGTTTGTTGGGACGGCTAACGGGGGGCTAGCAGGGTCCACAGACAGTCCGTTGGGGCAGCTAGCGGGGGGCTAGTGGGGTCCACGGGACGGGTTGTTACAATATGACATTGTTTACTCCCATCTGCCACGCCGATATCCAAAATGGCCTCACAAGATTCTTTTATTTTACAAGATTTGATAGTCAAACAAGGAGCTCACCGTTCATGGGATATGCATAAGGGGAATTGGCAGATAAAAAAAAAAAAAAAAAAATACTTAGGTTCACCCCTAGGGGTGAACCTTTGTATTCACCCCCTCCTCTCTCAACCAATCAGATTGTTCTATTTAATATTTATTTAAAAATAAATCAAAATTAAATTAAAAAGCAAAAAAAAATTAAGGAAACAAATTCTGTATACTTTTATTTAAGGAAAGTTAAATATTGACTTGGTTTAGATTTTACAATTAAACGAGGTTATATATCGGTTTGGGTTTATAAATGAGAATTAGGGTTTAGATTTTACAATTAAAACAAAATAATGTCGGTTTGGATTTACAAATGAGGTGGTTAGGGTTTAGATGTTACAATTAGAACAAAATTATATGTCAGTTTGGGTTTACAAATGAGATGGTTAGGGTTTATATTTTACAATTAGAACGAAATTATATGTCGGTTTGGGTTTACAAATGAGATGGTTAGGGTTTAGGTTTTACAATTAGAACGAAATTATATGTCGGTTTGGGTTTACAAATGAGATGGTTAGAGTTTTGATTTTACAATTAAAACAAAATTATATGTCGCTTTGGGTTTACAAATGAGATGGTTAGGATTTAGATTTTACAATTAGAATGAAATTATATATCGGTTTGGGTTTATAAAAGAACAGTTTAAGTTTTTAGTTTTATAATAATGTATACATATTTTATTTCCATATTTTATAAGGAGGTGAATGAATAGGTTCACCCCTAGGGGTGAACCCAAGTATTGTCCAAAATTTTTTTTTTAATTAACTGGCTAACTATTCTAAGTTTCTAACCATAACCTTCTCATATTATGTATATTTTCTATAATAATGAAAATTATGTCCCTTGTACATAACCAACAGTTGTTAACACATTCTCCCTCTCACCCTATTCACGTGCACCCTTTTTTTTTTTAACAACAATAGAATCAGCTCAAAAGAGCCAATTTGGAGGAAAAGAATTCACAAATAAAACATGCTGCGGTGACAGTCGCGCTTGGCGTGCCAGGGAATCCGCTTTGACATTCGCAGTACGAGGGACCAGAGATAGAGAGAAGGAAAGGAACTCCGGTTGATCTATCTTGATGTCGTCGAGGTAGGGTGTGAAGGCCGGCCATTCATGAGGAGAAAACACCATCTTCACTAAATCATTCACGTGCACCCTTATTTCTATTATATATGTACACATATTTTATATCTTCTCTTTTCTTTTTCTTTCTTTATCTTTTAATTTTCTTATTCTATATATTTCTATTTATCTGTTTATAATTTGCAAAAAAAAGTTTATTCATTTTAGAATTTCACAATCTCACTCTAAAAACAAACTTTTTGTAGTTTATTTAATTATTTCATTTTTTTAAACGGACAATTTTAACTCATTATATAACTAAATAATAAAATTATTTATAATATATAGAACACAACAACATTCTGTTTCATGTTTTTTTTTTTTAAATATCATTCACAACTTTTGAGTTATATTTATATTGCATAATTACAAATTTAAATTATAACTAGAAGTATGCAAACGATTTATATGTAAATTTTTTTAGCGCTTAATTTGCTTGTTGGGGTTGACAATATTATATCCTTTAGGGTATAGCGTTTTTATTCGATATGCGTTTGACTTGAATGTTTGAGTTCTCTATGTTGTATCATTTAGGGTATAATGTTTTTTATTAAGCAAATATTCAACTCGACAAATTACGTTTCATATCATATATTTCTAAATAAAAACTTATTTCATATTTTTCATTTCATTTTATACTATTCCATTTATGTGTTCTATTTAAACTGAAATGTTGTAAACGATTTATATGTGTTTTTTAATGTTTAATTTGGTTATGTGATTGACAATATTATATCCCTTAGAGTATAGCGTTTTTTATTCAATATGCGTTTGAGTTCTCTATGTTGTATCCTTTATGGTATATAGTATTTTTTATTAAACAAATTTGTAACTCGACATATTAGATTTTATATGACTTGTTACATTATTTTATACTATTCCATTTATGTGTTTTTTTAAAACTGAAATGTTGTATTTACAAATATTTTTTATTTCATTATTCTTTTTTATTTATTTAGATTTCTAAAAATTTACTAAAATAGTATAGTATAATATTATTTTTATCCAGATTATATATAGTATTATATGTATATAACTACCAACACTATTTGTTATTATAATATTTTCTTACATTAGATTTTAGACATAAAAAAATACTACATGTCATGTTACTATAAAACCTACAGCAGTAGCTGCTACACGTCATACTCAACATTTCCTTCCACACAGCGTGTTCATACCACGCTACCCTATTTTGGTAATCTCACGATGGGCCTTGGCCATTTTCTTAATTTCACACATTAATGTGCTATATTCTTTCTTTATTTTTTTTTTTATTTGGTTATCTCGCAAAATCGCCCTATGCATCTATACTAGTATTTTTGCAGCAGTTTTTGCTCAAAAATACTAATAAGGAAAGTTTTAGCAATTAATGCTACTAATGCAATTAATTCTATCAACCTCTAGCAATTTTATATGGACCTCTTAGTATTTTATGGGCCTCTTGATAATTCATAATTTCAGGGTCTCCATTAATTTAGGTTGTAGACAAAACAGTGTCCAAAATTTCATAGGACCCGCGAAAATATACTCTTTTGCTAATAATCTAGATAAATTTTCCGGAAAATGAAATTGTAACATTTGCGGAAAATTACATTGCAATAACTATGACATTAATGATATTCTCAATTGCCAAAATGATTCTGAATACAAATGAGTAGACTCTTGATTTATAAGGCATTCAAACTTTAAAAACTTTTATTTGGTTTATTCCGCTTCTTCATTTTAAAGATTTTTAAAAGGTTAAATATGAAAAATATTTAAAACTTTTAAAAAGTTAAATATGATAATATTATACCGTAGATACACAATAAATACTAAAAGTTAAGATGATATAGTGTGAGTTAAAATATCTCGGGACGGGGTTATATAGCAGGACAGGTTTTATCGATATTTATATAAATTAAAAAATAGCAGTAATTCAGTGTTACACATATAAAACATCGTTTCATTATTTTGTTAACACTGTCAGTATCAGAAAATAGACATATCTAATTAAATTTAAATTAATATTATATAAAAAATAAATTATATTGCGGTATTATATAGTTTATTTAATAATTATTATATAATTATAACATATTTAACTAACAAATACAATTTATAATTTTAATATTTTAATTATAAATAATTTTTGCTCCGCGGTGTACCGCGGGTCCTAATCTAGTAAACTCTCTATTTTGATAGCCACATAAGACCAGTAGATCATTCAAAACTTCTACCTCTCAAAGGAAGATAAGCCAGATCAATTAATTTGGAACTATACATTCTCTGGAGATTACACAATCAGATCAAGTTATTGGTTCCTAACCCATGATCCTACTGATGATAATCCTCATCCTAACATCCCACATGGGTCTGTTGAACTAAAGAATAAAATATGGAAACTACTCATAATGCCAAAGATCAAATATTTTCTCTGGCATACCATATCCCTAGCCTTGCCTATTACTACAAGACTACGTACCAGAGGCATGAATATTGATTCGGCCTGTTCCCGATGTAGAAAGGATGATGAGTTATAAATCTCTCTATTTACTTGTCCTTTTGCCATTTCAGTTTGGCGATTTACTTCCTCTCTTAATTGGAGTCAACTATCTGATGATGCGGAGGAAAACATTTATACACTCATATCTTATTCATCTCGACTGGACATCTCCTCTCATGATGCTTTACAACATTTTTGGCTTCTTTAGCGTATTTGGAAGACCAGAAACAACACAATCTTTAACAATTACAGAGAAAGTGTTTTTAAAACTGTTTTACAAGATCAAGCTGAAACACAAGAATGGATTAATATTATGATGAACAAGACAAACTTTCTAATCCCCGAACACATTGGTGGACAGCTCCTTCCCAATCTTCGGTGAAATGCAACTTTGATGTAGCTTTTGATACGATTAATCTTCAGGCAACTGGTGGCTGGATAATTTGAAACCATAACACCCCTTGTTTGGGGTTCAACATTTTTAGGTCATGCTGGAACTCCACTTAAAGTAGAAACAAAAGCCTTGCTAGTTAATTTGAAAAAATCATGGATTAAAGGATACACAACTGTCCTTTCCGAAGGAGACTGAGAATCTTATCAAAATTGTCAATATGTTTTCAGAAGAGAAGAGCTCTAACAAACCTGACTCAAGATATTCAGCATGTTAGAAATACTGAGTTACAAACTTACAATGCTCTCCTTGAGACGTCAACCAGTTAGATTCACAGTTCTGTCCCACAGTTGCTGACTTCGGGTTGGCTAAACTCGTGGGACGAGATTTTAGCAGGGTTTTGACGACAATGAGAGGTACAAGAGGCTATCTTGCACCAGAATGGATCTCGGGAGTTGCGATAACAGCGAAAGCCGATGTTTACAGCTACGGGATGATGCTATTCGGGCTTGTTTCCGGGAGGAGAAACACGGAGCAATCAGAGAACGAGAATGTGAGATTCTTTCCGAGTTGGGCAGCGACTATACTTACCAAAGATGGAGACATCATGTCGCTGCTTGACCCTAGACTAGAGGGTCATGATGTCGTGGATACAGATGAGCTCACGAGAGCTTGTAGAGTGGCGTGTTGGTGCATACAAGACGAAGAGAGTCATAGGCCAGCGATGAGCCAAGTTGTTCAGATTCTTGAAGGTGTCTTGGAAGTGAATGTGCCGCCTTTTCCAAGATCAATTCAAGCTTTAGTCGATACAGATGAAGCTGTGGTCTTCTTTACCGAGTCATCGTCTTCGTCAAGTCATAATTCTTCACAGAAACACAGCCATTCGTCTTCTTCTACTTCTTCCAAGAAAACGACCAACGAGAACTCTTCCGCTTAGCTAAAAATATGTAAAATCATGTTTATCATCAATGTGTAAGTTAATATAGTGATATTAGTTGTTGTAGTAACATAGCAAGAAAATCTCTGATTTTTCTTCTATTGTATAATTATTAGTATTTTATTTGGTAAAAGTAAATTTTGTGTAAAGTTTGAGGGCTAAACCGGGAAATCCAAAAACCCAAAGAGGCTATTCGAGAGACGTGGGTGGTTGTGGGTGATGGGTTTTGGAGTAAGATGTACGGAAGATGGGAGAAATGAGTACAGCTGTCGAGTCGTGAGTGGATTAAATATAAGCTTGGTTTTTAAAAAAAAATTGAGGAAAATGTGGAAAATGAGGGAAAAATATAAAATACAAAGCGGAACTTTATGAAAGAGATTCTTATTTAGTAACATTTATTTTTTCTAATTTGAGGACCCAAGAAATTATCCACACCTATTTGTTTTTGTCTCTTCTCTACCAACACGCCCACGAAGAACCGACGTTGAAAAAGAGAACCCTTACTCTCACTACTCCAAAAAAAAACCTACTCCTCGCTACTCCTTCTGCTCAAGGAAGGGTCGCTCGCTGAAGAAAATCTCCGTTCTCCGCTCTTCGGTTTTTTTCTATTTTTTTTTTGTTTTTGTATAAACCTATCTTCAACAAATCCGCTCCTATCTTCAACAACAACAAATCAGCTCCGGCGGCTTTAGGTATGGAAATGCATTTCCACCCTAAAGGTATCTTCAGCAAATCGATGGCAGGAGGTAACACTAAATCTCTCTCAATCAATTTCTACAAAAGATGAACCACTCTTGACCTAAGTTTTTGTTGAAACAGAGATGAAGCTTACGAAGCTTGTGCCCATGATTCTCTATGAGTCTCGACAATTGATTGATCTTATGGGGACTCATCTCGACAAAATGCGTTCTGAGGTTAACTAAGAATCTTCTCTGCTCATCTCTGCACTTTTCACTCTGTCATTACTATCACCCTATATGCATTAAACCTTAATCCTACTCCAGTAGTTCCTTTTGTGTATCTAATTAAGCAATCTTTTAGCTGCTTTCAAGTGTTTAGAGGTTAGCTTCTTAAGATATCGATACAAATATATAAGATATAGAAAACATCAAATCTGGTCGTCACACAAATTTAGCAGCTTCTTAGCATAGCATATTTGAGATAAAAGGATTCTTTCATCGTTTTTCTCAATTTCCATTCATAGAAGAATGGTGCAACTCGCTAAACATATTTCTTGTCTTGTGATGTCAATTCATTCTGGATGATCTTTGCAGGTCAAGAGCTTGGTTGATCCTTGTCATGATAAACTGCAAGATGATCTCGACAAAATGCTTTTTGAGGTTTACAAACTCGTCTCTGCTCATCTGTTTTTCACTCTGTCATTACATCATCCTATATGCATTAAACCTTTGAGTAGTTTTTTTTGTGTATCTAATTAAGCACTCTTTTAGCTGCTTTCAAGTGTTTAGAGGTTAGCTCCTTTAAGATATCGATACAAATAAGATGTAGAAAACATCAAATCTGGTCGTCACCCAATTTTAGCAGCTTCTTAGCATAGCATATTTGAGATATATAGAATGATTCTTTCATTGTGTTTCTCAATTTCCATATTCCTAGAAGAATGATGCAACTCGCTAGACACATATTTCTTGTCTTTTGATGTCAATTCATTCTGGATGATCTTTGCAGGTCAAGAGCTTGGTTGATCCTTGTCATGGTGAACTGCAAGATGATCTCGACAAAATGCTTTTTAAGGTTTACAAAGTCGTCTCTGCTCATCTGTTTTTCACTCTGCATATATTACACTCACATGTTACTAAACCTCAATGCTTATTGTTTTTCACACAATTTTAGCAGCTTCTTAGCATAGCATATTTGAGATAAAGGATTATTTCATTGTTTTTCACACAATTTTAGCAGCTTCTTAGGATAGCATATTTGAGATAAAGGATTCTTTCATCGTTTTTCTCAATTTCCATTCCTAGAAGAATGATGCAACTCGCTAGACATATTTCAGTTTCAAATCTGGTCGTCACACAAATTTAGCAGCTTCTTAGCATAGCATATTTGAGATAAAAGGATTCTTTCATTGTGTTTCTCAATTTCCATTCCTAGAAGAATGATGCAACTCGCTAGATACATATTTCTTGTCTTGTGATGTCAATTCATTCGGGATGATCTTTGCAGGTCAATAGCTTGGTTGATCCTTGTCATGATGAACTGCAAGATGATCTCGATAAGGGCTTTAACCACCAAGCCACTGGTATGCCGAGGGGGGGAACGACGGTCAAGGAACCGGAACCGGAACCGTAGACAGAATTCTTTTATCCCTCCTGTACCAACACCAGCGACCCGGAACCGTAGACAGAATCCTGTTATCCCTGTACCACCACCACCAACACCAACTCAGGCACAACTGGATGATCCTGAATTTTCAGATGATAATGAACCTTTCATTTTTGGGGATGATGACGGTGGACGACAAGTTTTGATAGCTCATAGGTCTTCGGTGTTAAAGCTTTTACCAAAAGCTCTTAAAAAGCATCTAGATACATATAAGTCAGTCCCTGTCCCTAAAACTCTTGCAAAAAAAATCCTAGGTAATGAGAGATTTCGCCTAATGGAGAGAAAGATAAACTTAGACGACACTCTGATGCTTGTAGATTCTAAAGGGAAACTTTTCTTCTTTTGGCCTACTTTACCACTACCTCCTGAGCTTGTCCGTGAGAATGAAACCATGTCGTATTCTGGAAAAATAAGGGATCAAGATGATCATCCCTTATGTTGGGATTACAGCACTTGTGATTTGGTGAGTATTGCAGCTGTCATATGAATGAGTATGAACCGTTGAGTCAACTGTATTTATGTGCAAATGCTGATAAGGACAGCTACAAGGAGAGAGTAGTTGAAGATCCTTATACTTCTGAGAGAAAAGTTCATAGTTGTTATCCCTGTTCAGTCAATGAAGCTCTAAAATTTGTTAAGAATTGTAAAGGTCTATCTAAAGCCAGTGAGATGGAGATGGATGTAGACAAATTTAACTGCAGGGTAGACCTCTTAGAGAGGGTGAAGTGTTATTTGGCATCAAGGATGTCTTTAGATATCCTACTTTAGAGGATGCTTTGAGACGCTTAGGGACAAATCCTGTGATTGCTACTTTAATTTGTTTTGAGGATTGGAAGAACCAGGAATCTACGAAGCGTTTTTCGGTGCTTCTAAAGTTCCTGTTTATCTTGGGGTTCACGAAGTAGTGATGCTTGATTGTATCAGGATAGAAGGGAAGACAGTGATCAGATGTAAAGCCTCGAATGGAGATATAGCTAACGGAGGTTACGTTTATGTTTCCCCAGAGGTTATGTTCATCGAAGTTGGGGGCGCGAGAAAGAAAGGTGGGGAGTTTAGTTGTCGAAAACACCCACAACATCTGCTCGTCAGGAGACGGAATCCCAAAAAACAGAGAACAACAAGTTTAAAGTCGACTTCGGAAGGAGACAGGGATCATCTTCTTCTAGGGGTTCTGGTCAGATTTGTGGGATGCAGAGATCTTATTCTAGTGGTTCTGGTCAGATTTGTGGGATGCAGGGATCTTCTTCTAGTGGTTCTGGTCAGATTTGTGGGATGCAGGGATCTACTTCTACTGATCTTCTCAGCCAAGTAAAAAACCAGGAAGGAGACTGGACTCCTCATAGTTCTTCTGTTTCTTCCTATAGGTCTCTCCTCTCTTCCATATTTCAAACTATTTGAGCTCAAAATCAGGATCATGTCACTACTTTCTGAATTGGTTTGTGAGATTTTGCAGTTTGGTTAACTCTCGACTCTCGTTTTCCTCTCTCTTTGGTTGTTTAGTCGAGAGAGTGCTTCTCAACAAGCGGAGAATGATACTGCAATGGATCTGATTGCAATCTCCCATATGGCAAAGATGTGCAGTCGCACAAAGGAGGCTGAGGTTAGTAGTATTGAAATCATGATTGTAGGTCCTTATCCTGCTAACCCGTGAAAACTGTAATTATTGTGATTTAATCTCAATTTCTAATACTAAAGAAGTGTGTGTTCGGCAATTTACAAGGTGTTTTTTTCTTTTTGACTGATGTAAACATTTCATTTGAATGTGCATGATTGATTTCGCTTCCCTTCTCTTTTGTTTCACCATACAGTTTAGGGAAGCAATCAGGTTGCAATTTGATTCCCATCAAGCCATGTACAACCTTGAAACTGTTCTGGTCAGTCATTCTTATTAGCAATCCTTTCACAAGTGTTTTACTCTTCCACAAGTGTTTCACATTGTAGTTCCAATCTAGTTAATTGACCACTTTTACGTGCAGCACTATAATTTCAATCCAATTAATTGACCAGTGTGGATGCTTCTCTGTTTAACACATTTACAGCATGGATTAGCCGAAGACACGCTTAGAATAGGGGTTTCAGGGAACGGCAAAGACATGCCTCCCAGTGAGTTACACAGCGAATCTGCCATCTACACTGCTGCAGCTCATTCGTTGAAGCCAAGTTATTCGGTAAGTTTATTTGTCTCCATTTTGTGCTGGTATCAAAGATCCTTTTGAGTCATATTGCTATTAAATAAGACTGAGTGCCAGAACTGGATTCATTGTTAATTTCAAGGCTAATCATTTTCCTGGTCCAGGTTTGCCGCAATGCTGTGAGGCTCGTTCGTTCCATGGTACCTTTTGATGACTCATCACTTCACGCACTTACGTTGACTTAGTTTTGTGGGAAAATGACCAAAGAGTTAAAATTTAATTTATGTTGGCAGCTACCTCTACCGCATCTTAAAGTTGGATATCTAACGGCACCACCATTGGGCAACTCACTCGCTCCTCACAGTGATTGGAAACGCACGGAGTTTGAACTCAATCACGAGAGGCTTCTACAGGTACTCTCTCAATTTGAGTTGCCTCAATCACCGAAAAAGTTTTACTTCTCAACCTAAAGAGAATGTTGAATCATGAGGTTATGCTAAAAGATGTACAGTACCGTGTTTCTAGAGAAATTTAATTTTTTTCCTCTTGGCGTCGTGTAGGTACTGAAACCTGAACCAAGTGAAACGGGGAGAAACATGTCAGGAAAGTCAGAGGCATTGAAAGTGAACATTACAGAGATCGTATCAGTGACCCCTTGTGCTGATCTCACTCTAGTCTACCCCCTGGTGCCGGTCTCTGCATTCATACCATTCATGGCCCAGTTTTCTTGGTAAGCCCCCCCCTACATACATAACCAGTTAATTAACAGGATAAGCTTTTAGAGATTCGTGCCCGTTCAATAAAACCAAAGTTTAATGAAAACTTGAATTGCATAAACAGGTTGCAGATTCATGGGAGGCGTTAGATGCATGGCTCCATGCGATTCGTTTGGTCTACACAATTTATGCGGGAGGGAAGAGTGATGTTTTAGCCGGTATTCTCACCGCTTAATGATTAACTTCACACTTTTTTTCAGACTTATACAAAGACTTCTTTATCACACAGTCTTTGTATAAGCCAGGGTCTTGATATTTTGCTGCCATAAATTCTCATTTTGAAACATTTTTCTTTCGGGAAAGTTACAATTAATGCTTTTTGTTGAAAAAGCAAAAAAAAAGTTATGGACTTTCGTTAATTGTTATGGGTTTGTAAAAATTGTTTTCCCCCAAAATTTAACTTTTTAAGGTAATACAATATATATAGCTTGTATACATACAATAATATACTGGCGCCACAACGTTAGTATAAGGCAGTCTAAGTGAATTTCTCCCTCTGCTTCTTTCTCAATTTGAACAAACCAATTACATTGAACCAAACAACTGCTACCATAGTCAAATCAAACCGAACTGAACCAAAAGACCGCCTCCCCATTCCTCAACCTTCTGAACATATGTGAAACGGGATCTTGAACTCTTTTTCAGAAGCAGGAACCTAAGTATTGAGCCAAAACCGAGAAATGGTAAGGAGTTTTACAATGAGCTGCTACGGAATGTGCAGAGATGACTTCCAAATTGAGAGATGACATCAACAAGACCTCCATAACCTCCCACAGCAACTACCTGCAGATACAAAAGCATTGGATTAACGGTTACACATCGAGTGTCTACTCCAAAAGAGTTAACAAATTCACATAACATTACATATATCATATATCGACCTTTTAAAGTGATAAGCAAACACATGTAAAGAGAACTAACTAACATGGCGTTATCTCTGGATATATCATATATCGACCTTTTACAGTGATAAGCAAACACATGCATATTGTAAAAGGGGAGAAAAGAAGGAATTGGAAACATACCCCTGCTGGATGCATGGAAATGGAAAATACTGAACAAGGAGCACAGTGAATTTGAGAAAGCAAAGCTCCATTTAAGTCAAAACGCCTTAGAAGTGGCTCTGCTCCTACAGTCAAAATCTGATAATGCGATACTTGTTAGACAAAGACATAGAAAAAGATGTCCAACTTTGTCAAAGGAATTAAAACTGTGTCGACCTCTATTTCTAGATTAGAAAAGACGGTAATTTTTCTTTATCAATTTAGTTAAAGAGAGATGATTCATAGAGATACTACATAGACCTAATAAGCCTTTATAAACAAATAACACCTACGGCCTCTCCGACTTTAAATTACACCGCTATCTAATCTTGTTGTGCTTACTTGCTTTTCATCAAACATCACATCCTGTACATGTGCAGGGATGGATATCGTTGATACGCATTCTGAGGCAGGAAGATTCCATAAAGCTAAACTTTTACCCTGTCCACAAACCTGAAATGCCAGTAGAAATAACAGTAAATGCCCAGTCTTTAAACTTCAAACTGATTCACCAGGAAAAAGAAACTATATTCTTAGGTTAGTGGAGCCGTGGAGGCAACAACCCCTTTTGAAAAATAGCACGCTGCAACAATTCATTTGCTTAATGTGATTATTCATTTGCTTAATTCTTACCAACCAGCTTTCACTTCCATCGAGGGCAATAGAACTAATGTGAAGGCCGGACTTTTTATCCTGGGAACCAATTACTCTAATGCATTTCCCGGTTTTGCAATCTGGTTGACAAAACAAAAGAAAGCCTTGAGTGTACAAAGCTTAGTCTAGACAAGTAAAGTATACCACATGTACCGTAACCTAAAACTAAACGTAGTGATGTAACCACCAAGAATGTTTTGTAACCACCAAATGAACATCATCGAGTTTTAAGAAGCAGTCAACAAAAATGAGGAGCATTATATCTGAAGTACCAACACGAGGACTAAATGATTTTGAAAGTTCTATAACCACAGATGATCCAAACATAATACTACTAGAAACTACAGCATTATAAAGAGGAACGTGAGAAATATACCCCAGATTCTTGCAGTCCCATCCTCTGAACCCGTCAATATCTGGATCAAGAGACTTAGTATGATCAGACAAAAATGCCAAATGGTTGTGGATTAATCAAAGGGACTCAATCAAAGGGACATGACTCACTTGTGTTGTGGATTAGTCAATTCAATCAATGGCTTCGCATGATTCTCTGTATATCATAAGAAAAGAACCACCAAGCTCTTAGTTTGATCTTTCATATCCAAAAACCACATAGAATAAATGGTGTACACACCTTCCAAATGAAGTGATGCTTCTGATTCAGCAAATTCTTTCCATCTCCATCCTCGAACTCTACCATCATCACCACAACTACACAAATCCAGATCGAAATTTTCAAAATTACAATTTCAAAGAACCAACAAAGAAGGGTTTAGTTTACCTGAGGAGCAAAGCATCTTCGTCTTCACCGTAGAACTTGACATCATAAGCAGGGCCATCGTGTGCCCTAACCACTCTCTCAGGTTCAGCCACCATAACATCCTGACCTTTCGAGTAGCCAAAACTCGCCGATTGAGAAACAAGCGAGTTCAGAGAATGAAAAGCTAAGGTTCCATCGCTGGAAGCAACGACAAAGGCGTCCGGATTAGGGATTCTCGCCGGAACAGGAGGAGCCCAGGCGGTTCTGAATACTGTACGCGTCTGTATCTCTCGCTCCTTCAGTATTGCTTCTCTATACTCATCTTCATTCCAATTTGTAGCGTCTCCGTACATTTTCCTCTGTTTCTACTTCCGGTGATACTCTTCTTCTTGCAGAACGCCGGCGATAACACCACCAGTGGTTTGGTGAAGGTAGAGGAGGGATTTCTAAACCGGCCGATTTAGTAATTCTAATGATCATATACTCTTTTAGTCCCTTAATTATTTTTGTATTTAACATTTTGTCTGCTAGTTTTCTCAGGGTGCAACTAACTCCTCTTGTCTTTGATGACCAACCTTGCGACGCAATCAGAAGTCTCCTGAAACAGCTCTGTTCGGTTTCAACATGTCTTGTTCACTGGTTGCTAAGCGGGCCTCTCTCCATGGGCATCCTCTGGATCCTACTCTCTTTGGTTGTCCAAAAGCACCCAGAACTGCAATGCAAAGGGGCATTCAAAGAGGTTAAGAGGATATGATTTATCAACTCATACAGGATGCGCCACATCTTTGGCATGACCTGTCCGAAACACTGTGATTGTCTGCTAATCGGCTTTTCGAAGCCACATATCCTGTTATGGCCTACCACAGGAAGTGCTTGATTTTCTTCAGTGTGCTCGGCTCCACCACCTCGCCAGTGATTTGGATAGCAATGGCCAACGCATGCCCTGATTTGACCGTATACTATCCAGTGAACCATGTCTATCCAGCAAGTTAATCCAGAAGCTAAAGATTTAACGAAAGTTGCGGATAACATAAATTTCGCCTGCACTTACTCGGACTGCACGACACTTGGTTACGGGTCTTCTTGCAATAGTCTTGATGCAAATGCGAACGCTTCGTATACGTTTAACATGTACTTCCAAGAGAAGAACCAGGATGAGAGTGCTTGTGTATTCCAAGATATGGCCACCATTACCACACAAAATATATATCAGGATTCAGGGACAATGCAATTTTCCCTATTCAGATTGTTGCTTCCCAAGCTTCTTCTTCTTCGTCTTCTCCTTCTTTGGTTTTGTTGATCGCCGGAGTTTGGTTTCTCTTAATAGGGCTGATGTGTTGAGGTTTTAGTTTAGTGAGGTTTTCTTTATATATATGGAAACTATTTTTTTTGTGGTGAAATTTATTTCCAGATATGAATATGTTTGCATTGCAAAAGAGGAAAATCATTGAGTTTGGAATATGAAGACTAGCATGTATATTTGATCAATCATAAAAAAACAGGACTCGCAAACGGCAATATTGCTTCTTTATCACAAGGGAGTTCGAGTAACGATTCTGTTAATTTATACTACTTGTAGTCACTATATTGTTTATTTTTATAGTTTTTCAAAACGAAAATATGTTTCCCTCAAAAATTAAAGACGCTCTTCTCTTTCAGTATATTATTATTACTTGGATTTTTTAACTTGGGATCGATCATCGACAAGGAGGTTTCGTCTCTATGCACGGCGAATCCGTTGTAATGATGACGTTTTGGAATGAATGACAAGTCGAAGATTAAGCTACTGAAAGGGTAGAAGGAAGAAGACAGATATACTAAAATTGCCTTCTGAAAGCAAGAAGAATGCTTCCAAATCCTTTCCTTCGTTAAGTAGATAAGCAGAGCAACAATCTTAAAAAGTCCACACAACACAAAAAGCAATCGGAACACACCAAATAACTTAGTTGACCAATCTCAAGCAGAACAACACACTTAGTTAAAATCTACAAAAAGTTGCACAAAAACAAATCCACATAACAATCCTCAAGCACCAAATAACTTAGTCAACGGGTTCATTATTGGGATCCACAAATTCAAAAGGATCAAATATTGTGCAGACGACAAGCCAGCTTCCATGGTTTGAGAGCGCTGAGTACAAGCCCACCAATGTCCGTTGAAACCATCCATCATGTCTGATTGTCATGTGGAATCTCTTTGTCCTCCGAGCCATGCACAGTNTCTCTTACGTCTTGCTCTTCAGGCCACAATCCATACCATTTGGCTGGAGCGTAACCGTCGACGACATGGAGGCAATCCTAGTACAACAGCTCAGCACATTAAGTTTCTCGACCGCTTGATTCGAAACAAACTTCTTGCCTTGCAGCAGCAGCATACCACGAAGTTTGCAGATGGGCTTCAGATCTGGCTCGCTTCTCATCCCTAGTCTGATATTTCTCAATACATTTACACTTTTTTGAATAACGTTTCGAACAAGGCTGCATCTATTGTAAAAAGAACTTTTTTTGGTTTGAATATATTTTTACATTCATTCAAAAAAAAAAAAAAAGAAGCTAGCGTTCATGGTTTGAGAGTTATGAGTACAACCCCACCAATGTCCGTTGAAACCATCCATCATGTCTGATTGTCCTGTGGAATCTCTATGTCCTCCGAGCCATGCACAGCTGTCTTCTGGGATTCCCCGTTCCCTAATAATCTGATGCTGTGAGTGCGACCCACGAGTCTAAAGACTTCCGTATGGTCATCCAAGATTCTTCTGACAACAGCAACACGATCAACATCGTCGCCAGCCCGAGCCTTGCATGAGTCTGTGTACCTAATGTAGAAAATAGCATCATAGGCGCCAAGTCCCTCGGTAATGGGCAACACATGTTCTCGTGGAGTTTCCATAGCCACTCTAAGAATCTTCAAATTGGCCATACCAAATTTGCTATGGGTCCTATTAGTTGTGGCAACTGCGAGTTCCAAATACAGACGAATCCAGTCATTTTTCTTCACCTCTGATTTTTTCAGCTGCCCAAAACGAAAAAAAAAAAAAAAAACTAAAATAAATATGTTTGTTGGTTGACCATAAATAAGCGGAAAAGAAAAACTCTCAGAAGCTGCGAGTGTGGTCTTTGGATTTACCACGTAAAACCGGTCTGAAGTATCATCTTGGAAAGGATTCACTGGCGGCAAGTCAGGTAAGAAATCTGAGAGAAGCTTTATATCTGAGACGCTTCCACCCCATCTGTTGCCATTCATGGGTTCCCCTATACAAAACAAAGATAGATTTTTAACTCGAGATTATTGTTGTTGGTCATGTACACTAGTTAGTTTACATACATATAATTTACCTAGAGGTCCAGCCATAGTGCACGTCAAAAGGAGCCTGTTATATTTTTTTTCATTAACTTGAATCTCAAAAGTTTGAAGTGGCGAATCACTGGTCTCCCGTGGATCCTTGACATCAAAGGTTATGCGGTATTGGCAAGCAGCACAACCCGTGGACATGATGTATTTATATATAGTACTGACCTTCAAGTCTTTCCCCTAAAATAGTAAACTTGATTGATATATTACCACGAGACGAGATTAAATCCAACAGATATATATATCCTCAAGAAAAGAAAGATCGTTACTAGTGTATATAATTTACCTGGAGAATATTGTAACGATGAAGACCCAACTTAGCGTAAAGTTGGAGTATGAAAGCTTTAAAACTGTGGTACGGATTAGCACGGTAGATTAACGGCATGCCACGGAAGATTCGGTAGTCCTAATTGTACGTACGTAAGACCCGTTTTGTTATTGAGAAAAAATTAGGAAGCAATTTGACAAACCAACAAGTAGGTATATAGAAAGAATGAATACGTACATCGAACTTCCGCTGTATTGGGACATCGTTAAAGTTCCGAACCACAAGCTCCTTCTTTACCTTCTCCTCCATCAAGACCTTCTCCTTTACCTTCTCGTCCATCAAGACCTTTACCTTCTTCATCAAGACCTTTCCCTTCTTCATCTTCATCAAGAACTTCTTCTTTCCCCTCTTCATATTCTGAATGGACGGATGTAATTAAAATAATTGTCATTAGCAAGCAAATATTAGTCAAAGAAGCGATAATTGAGAGAAAAAAAACAAGTAGATTACGTCGCAGTTCTTCTGAATTTCCATAACCTCGGATCGGACCCGGGTATCTCACGCTTAACCTTCTTCTTCTCCCTTTCCTGTAAGCGAGCGCGGGATGGATGGATGGATGCGATTTAGGTTTTCTCTCTACTCCACTCCACGCCTTTTATACCTCACTTCTGGGCTTTAATTGGGCCTTCGACTGAACTCAGGAAAAAAAAACATGAAAGCATGAAGACGTTCTGGTGCTACAAGGCTGTGTTGTAGGACTCTGGAAGATGTTTACGCGTCTTGGAGGAGTCATGGATATTGGATGACGTGGTAATACTTTTGAAGGCTTGTTAATTAGAGGACAAGATATTATCATATTGACTAGAAGATTTGGACTTATCCTTGTTTAGGAAAGTAGGTCATAGGAGGGTTCCTATATATTGTGTTATTAGGCCAAACATGTTGTTGGGGCCGTTCAAGAAGAATTTTAGAGAACTAAGCGAGAAAGCTTTTAGGGTTCTTAGGGATTTTGGTTAGATTAAGAATTGGTCAGTGGCAAGTCGTGTTGACTGTGTGTAAATCTGATTAAACATATCTTGTAAGATTGTTTAAGTGATTCTTAATAAGAAAAGAAGTTCTTTTCAATATTGGCTGCATCTTCGTTTTTACAATTGGTATCAGAGCAGTCAACCGACGAGAGCTCTATACTCGCTACAGGTTGAGATCTTGGGATAATGATGCAGTCGGGTAATGAGTTGATGATGCTTCAAAGGGCTGTGATCTTGGATGAACAAAGCTATGGTCGTTGGAAGGTCCGCATGGTTCAGTTGATCCGTAATCTTGGTGAGGATGCTTGGACGGCTGTCGAAGAAGGCTGGGAGCCTCCATATGAGAAAACCGAAGCTGGTGACAATATCACTAAACCTAAGGCACGCTGGACAGTGGAAGAAAAAAACTTGTCTAAATACAATGCTAGGGCTCTTAATGTTATCTTTGGTGCTATTGATGATGATGACTTTAAGCTTGTTCAAGGTTGTGAGTCAGCTAAAGAAGCTTGGGATATTCTGCAGAAGACTCATGAAGGAAACTCAAGTGTCAAAAGAACAAGATTGGATCAGCTTGCTTCTCAATTTGAAGTCCTAAGGATGGATCCAGAAGAGACAATCTCTCAGTTCAGTGCTAAAATGAGTTCTATTGCCAATGAAGCTAAGAATCTTGGTAAAACATACAAGAATACCAAGTTGGTTAAAAAATTAATTAGGTGTCTGCCATCTAAGTATGCAGCACACAAAGCTGTCATGAGAGTCTCTGGAAACACTGATACTTTGAGATTTGAAGATCTGGTTGGTATGTTGAAGTCAGAAGAGATGGAGGTTGCTGAAGAACAGAGAATTCATGACAAAGGGATTGCATTCAAGGTAGATGACACAAACGACCAGCTGAAAGAGATAAAAGATAACATGTCCTTGATGGCAAGAAACTTTGGAAAAGCTCTCAAGCGTGTTGAAAAAGGACAGGGACGAGAATTAGCATGTTGGAATCGAAGTGCTACAGGGAGGTCTTGTTCTACGCCAAATGTATCTGAGAAAGAAAAAGCTAATCGGAGAAAAGAGATTCAATGTCTTGAATGTGGTGGTGTTTGTCATTACAAACTTGAGTGTCCAATGGTTAAGTNACAGATATATATATCCTCAAGAAAAGAAAGATCGTTACTAGTGTATATAATTTACCTGGAGAATATTGTAACGATGAAGACCCAACTTAGCGTAAAGTTGGAGTATGAAAGCTTTAAAACTGTGGTACGGATTAGCACGGTAGATTAACGGCATGCCACGGAAGATTCGGTAGTCCTAATTGTACGTACGTAAGACCCGTTTTGTTATTGAGAAAAAATTAGGAAGCAATTTGACAAACCAACAAGTAGGTATATAGAAAGAATGAATACGTACATCGAACTTCCGCTGTATTGGGACATCGTTAAAGTTCCGAACCACAAGCTCCTTCTTTACCTTCTCCTCCATCAAGACCTTCTCCTTTACCTTCTCGTCCATCAAGACCTTTACCTTCTTCATCAAGACCTTTCCCTTCTTCATCTTCATCAAGAACTTCTTCTTTCCCCTCTTCATATTCTGAATGGACGGATGTAATTAAAATAATTGTCATTAGCAAGCAAATATTAGTCAAAGAAGCGATAATTGAGAGAAAAAAAACAAGTAGATTACGTCGCAGTTCTTCTGAATTTCCATAACCTCGGATCGGACCCGGGTATCTCACGCTTAACCTTCTTCTTCTCCCTTTCCTGTAAGCGAGCGCGGGATGGATGGATGGATGCGATTTAGGTTTTCTCTCTACTCCACTCCACGCCTTTTATACCTCACTTCTGGGCTTTAATTGGGCCTTCGACTGAACTCAGGAAAAAAAAACATGAAAGCATGAAGACGTTCTGGTGCTACAAGGCTGTGTTGTAGGACTCTGGAAGATGTTTACGCGTCTTGGAGGAGTCATGGATATTGGATGACGTGGTAATACTTTTGAAGGCTTGTTAATTAGAGGACAAGATATTATCATATTGACTAGAAGATTTGGACTTATCCTTGTTTAGGAAAGTAGGTCATAGGAGGGTTCCTATATATTGTGTTATTAGGCCAAACATGTTGTTGGGNGATCAAGGAGCTTTGGATGGCAAGAAAGTGTTTTATTGATCCCTTTCATTTTTCTAGAGTCTGGGTGGCTAAAAAGGATTTGTACAATAAAAATTTCGAGAATGATGAGACAAAGTATGATCAAGGTTGCAAAGAGTCTGAGGAAATCAACCTATGCTGCAATCTCTCGAAGATAATCACTGAAGAAGATGTTGGAGTTGAACCTGAGGTTCTACAGAAGCATGTTGCAGAACCACCTGTACAAGAAAAAGTCACAACTGAATCAACAAGATCCAATAGTAATGATTGGAATGATGAATCATCAGGAGTCTTAGCTATATCTAAACAGTTGCAAGGTCATAAGAATCAGTCTGCTGCAGTTGCATTTGTTGAGCAAACCGTTCGTCATGTTCAGCTGAATTCTCAAGGAGTGCTACAACATTTTTTTGTTTCACAGGTTGAATCTAAGAACATTATAAAAGCTCTTGAGGATTATTTTTGGTACAAGGCATGATAGGAAGCTTGTTGTGTCTCCCTGCATATATGTCTTCATCCTTGNAAGAAGAATTTTAGAGAACTAAGCGAGAAAGCTTTTAGGGTTCTTAGGGATTTTGGTTAGATTAAGAATTGGTCAGTGGCAAGTCGTGTTGACTGTGTGTAAATCTGATTAAACATATCTTGTAAGATTGTTTAAGTGATTCTTAATAAGAAAAGAAGTTCTTTTCAATATTGGCTGCATCTTTGTTTTTACAAAACATGCATTTCTTTGACATTTTATCTCGGTTTGAGGAACCCACTTAAGTTAGGGGATGTGTTGGAGGAACCCACTTAAGTATTTTAATTGATTTTGTCTATTTGGTGGATTTTTTTTATATATAATATATATTTGGATTAGATTTTAGTACAACAACACGTCGACAAAGACATTACGGTGAGCTTGCAAGCGGAGAAGATATATCGTGAACTCCTTGGCCTTACCAATGGTTTTGAAAGCTGCCTTGGAGCTCGGTGTTGATCGATCGAGACAATTGCTGCTTTAGGTGATGATGTGTGGCTCTCCCCTTCCGAGATAACAATAAATCTCCCTGTCAAGCTTACCAATCCAGAGGGGACAGTTATATTAAACCCAGGGCCGGCTCAAACTTTTCTTGCACCTTGTGCCAAATTTTTTTTTTTCTCCTAATTTACAGGTCTTATTTTTAGATTTTCAATATTTTGGGGTTTTTTTGTCAAAATATGAAACATTGAAGAGCCTAAAAACCTTATAATTTTTTCCAAAATATTGTGACATGGTGCAAATGCACTTTGTGCACTGGGTCATCGCCGGCACTGATTAAACCGGATGCTGCGTTTCCTTGCTAGTCACTCCATCTTAAAGTATCGTATTGTTGAGAGCGGAGAGATCCTATACGCTGCTGAACCGGTTTGCAAGTTTTTCTTGAAGGACAATTCATGACGGGTCCGGTTCTCTCTTTTCTATGTTTATGCTTCTACAAAGCCAAGTCCGGTTCTCACTTTCAAGCTCCTCACCTGCAGATTTTCGACTTCATGGAGTGATAACTTGTCTCTCATCACTGATGCGACACTGAGCTCTGTCACGCTATTCTTAATGCGCTATCGTTTTCAGGCCACTGTCCACACCATATGGAGGGAACGAAATGGTAGGCAACACGGGGACACCCCGACATCAAGCTCCTCAACTTCTCAAAACACTTGACAGAAACATAAGAGACAGACTGCTAAGCATCAACACTCAAAGAAAAGTCAAATATGCAACTGCCATGGCAGAGTGGTTATCATCAAGATATTTTGCAGATTAATATTTTTCATGTACTAATGCTTAGATGAATTTTTTAAACTCACATTTTCATCACCGCTGATATAAAACGTTATTTTTCGAATAAATTTTACATTTTATTCAAAAAAAAAAAAACAGCCAAGTCCAATTTAAGACTTGGTAAGTATACCGTATACGATACTGGCATAATATAGCTGAAACCCACTTATATTATAAACTAGGTAGTAACCCGTGCTACAGCACGGGACAAAATATTTTTATAAACGTTATTTTTATGTAAATTGAAAAAAAAAGCCTAGTCGTGTTTACTTTGGAACGGAATATACGTCCTATCCTGTCCTGTCATGTCCCCTCACGTCTCAACCCATCTCCTATTGTTCCGTTTCATCTCATCTCATCTCATCCAGTCTCGTCTCGTATCCATCAGAATTTTTTGTGTGATGTTCTTTCTCTTTAAAATAATTACTCGGTAGACAATTTTACTAAACAATTTGGGTAAGAAATTTAGACGGGATAGCAGAGTTCTCCGTTGAATATATTTTATTTAGATAGTTGAAATTATCCAAAATTATAATTTTCAAAAATATAATTATTTTCAAAATTAGCAAAACTTTCAAAGTGCCCATTCCAAAATGGTTAATTACCTGTCACATAGTCAATCCTTACCTAAATTAGTGAAAACTATATACCTATATTTTCCGATTTGTACTTTTATCTAAAATTTATGTCTCTCTTTTCCTAAAAAAATTAATCAAAATATTGTTTTTCATTATTCGAATTACCCGTTACAGTTTACTTATACTATTTCAATATATGTACTTAATTAGTAAATTAAATTACTTAAAAACATTGATAAAATATTTTTAGGTTGTTAAATTTTAATTGTATAATATTAATATTTTCCATAAAAATTAGGTTGCCACTCTTTTATGGTGTTTTGTTAATATTTTGGTGTATATGTAGAATACTCCAATCCGTACCGAAAATAAATATGATCATCATCTTCATCAGCTGGAATATATACATATTTTGCAATCCATCCATAATAATCAAGCACAAACCATGTTTGTTAAAAATGTTAAAGTAATTTTGTTACGGGATGTTAAATCTCGTCCCATCCCATCCGTTTCCGTCCTGTCCTTATCCATCCCGTTAGAAATTTTATGTCCTATAACCATTTCCTTTTAAATAATTACTTATATTAATTTATTAATAAATTTTGACTAAAAAATTTAGACAAAATACATGTATTCTCAATTTGAATGTTTAATATATATATATATATATACAATTCCATTTGGGCTGAAATTTTTGTTTTTAAATATGGTTTAGAAGAATTTTATTTTAAGTTGTGAAAATTATTGACCATGGATCCATACGTACATGCGAGATTATATTTATAAATTTATTTATTTGGTATAATATTTATAATACAAACTTATATTAATTTATGAATGTTTTAGTCTAATAATCTTCTCGCCATAAGCTTTGGATTGACATGATAGAGAATCTGGATCAAATGTCAACCAAATTAGCGATCGTTAAAAACTTGAATTATCAAATAAAATAAAAAGCCGCAAAAAAATTAAAACTTCCTGAACCAAATGATCTTAATAAAATTGGCAAACATGTCAAACATGTCCGCTAAGTCTTCCCCACAATGAGTTTAAAATATATTGACCCGCAAAAAATCCAATCTAAGAAATCCATTGTAAAAAATAGTATATTTTCATCCATCCCGCTTGAATACATGAGATTCGCTTGTAACCCATATAAATTTCAATAAATCATTTTCCGAATTTAGAAAATATTTAAAGGCTTAAACTTAATTTATATTAAACTATTAATAATAACTTAATTAATATTCATAAAATAACTAAAAATTATATTAATATGGGCGTTGTAGCATATGTACGTTATTTTTTTCTATAAATTAAAAAAAGTAAACTTAGACGTATTTACTTTGGATTGGGAAATTCGTTCCATATCGTCACATCCCCTCACGTTCTAACTCATCCTCTCTTGTCCTGTTTTATCCCGTTTCATCTCATCTCGTCTCATCCCGTCTTGTCTCGTCTCGTCCCGTATCCATCAGATTTTTTTTTTGTCTAATGTTTGTTCTCTTTAAATAATTTTTTTGTTAAACAATGTTTATTAAAATAAATTGGGTAAAAATTTTAGACGGCATANGGCATACCAGAGTTCTCTGTTGATTTTTTATTTTTTAGTTAGTTGAAATTATCCAAAAATATAAGTTTTCAAAAACCATATAATTTTTTTTAAAAATACCAAAATTTTCAAAGTTGTCGTTCCATAGTGGTTAATTATCTGCAAAATCAATTCTTATCCAAATTAGTGAAAACTTGACATTTGAATTTATCTACCTACATCATTTTATTTCTTAATTTTCTCTAAAATTAATATCTTTTTTTTTTCTAAATAATCGTTCAATATATTGTTTTTCGTTATTCAAATTACCCGTTTCATTTTACATATATTTTTCTCGTCTTAGTACCATAAATAGACTGGAATTTTTCTCAAATTTTAATTCTTGTTTTTTGTAATTAATTAGTATATTAAATTACTTCAAAAATACTGGTAAAACATATATTCAATCAAATAATAAACTATTTTAGGTCGTAAATTTTAAATTGCATAAAATAAAAAATTTCCATAGAAATTAGTTGGCCACTATTTTAGGATGTTGTCGATATTTGGTGTATATGTAACATACCACAGCCCATACCGAAAATAAACATGATCATCATCTTCAACATTTGGAAAATATACAATTTTTTTTTGCAATCCTCATACTAATCAAGCACAGCCTGTGTTTGTTGAAAATGTTAGAGGATGTTAAATCTCGTCCAGTCTCATCCCATTCCGTCTCGTCCCAATCCATCACATTAGAAATTTGATGTCCTATAAGCATTCTCTTTTAAATAATTACCTATATAATAATTTTATTGATAAATTTTGGCTAAGAAATTTAGACAAAATACATTTATTCTCCATTTGAATGTTTAATTTATATAGTTAGTATAAATTATAATTTTTAAGAACTCTCAAAATATTTTCAAAAATACTCAAAATTGTCAAAGTATTCGTCTCAAAGTAGTTCTTTACATGTCATTTACTAAAGTTTTTTTAAAATCATTTTAGTACATTGTTTTCTATTATACAAATTACCAATTTCTGTCTTACATCCACTATTTCTCATCGTAATAGCGTAAATAGACTGAAATTTTAAGCATAATTTAATTTACATGTTCTGATATGAAATTATGTACATAAACAGTAATATATTTCTGATGATATTAAGAGTATATTTATATTAAAAAATTAATTTTATGACTAAAGATTTCCATTCCATCTTTTGATTCAATTTCACTTAAAATTATTTAATGTGTTTTTGGATCTTTGGTTAATAAATAAAGTTACATTTAATATTAAAATCCAAGTGATAGATATTCTCCAAACAAATAACTTTTTGAATGAAAGTGTGATCCAATTTTTTTTTTGGCCATACTTTTAGGGCGTCAATATTTTGGTATATACGTAGAACACCAATTTGTATATACTCTCTCTCTCTCTCTCTCTCTCTCTCTCTCTCTCTCTCTCTCTCTCTCTCTCTCTCTCTCTATATATATATATATAAAGGATCCGCGTGTTTAAACGTGAAACCGGGTCAAATTGGTGGGTAAAAAGGATCCGCGTGTTTATCCGAATTAAAACAGACAAATTGACGTAATTACCCTTAATGATTTCTTTTTATTTTGTTATAACTCCAATGGTATACCCTTGTAATTTCTTACAAAATGAAGGTTTAGTCCATAAACTGTGTTTCAAAATAATAGTAGGGATGTGTATTGTTCAATCTTCAATGATATTTTGTCTCTCAGGACACATCTTAAGGGTGTGATACTAGAAGGAAAAGATGCATTCAGCTCTGCCCATAGCATGGAATGCTTTGAATACATCCGCTCAGACAAAAAATTTGGTGAGTTGTTTAACCGAACAAGGTCAGAAACTTCATGGGTCTATGGTCATGAAGAAGGTTCTAAAAGTTTACAAAGGGTTTGAAGATGTAAACACGTTGGTTGATGTGGGAGGAGGACTTGGCACCATAATAAGTTTAATTACGTCAAACTATCCTCATTTTAGAGGCATCAATTTCGACCTTGCTCCAGTTTTAGCTCGTGCTCCTTTATTTTTTTTTTTTGTCGGCAACTTTCATTGATTAAGCCCATAATGGGCAATATTACAAGGTGAAAAAAAAACGGAGCCCAACAAATTAAAGCCCAATAATAAATCTAATAGTTTAATATACAGTAAAACACAAATAGGTTTAGAACGGGACATGTAGAGATAATTTAGGATGTTGGGGTGGACAAAGAACGACGGAGTCACACCGCCTTCCAATGGCTGAGTCTCCGATCAGATCCAAAAATTCCGATTGTAGAATCATCTTTTTCGCTACAGGGATCCAACGATCTTTAGCTTTTTGCTCCGAATATCACCACTATCCTTCTGCATCTTCCTCCAAGTGATAAAAAAAACAAAAGCCCCATGAATCTTCAGATTTGTGAAGCACCGGAAAACGGAAGATGGCTAGATTTCAGATTAGTCGCAAAACTTTGCTCTCCTAAACTGTTCTTCACCCTCCACAAAATTCCTCCCATCACGATTCTCAAACTTAAAAAGAAACCATCATACAAAGCCAATTACAGCAATTAATAAAGGTATGATGATTTACTCTCTTCTTGCTTGGAATCGAGCAATCTGTTGATCTGAGACCTCTGAATCACCACTCAGCTTTGACCTTCTTAACATGAAAGAGATCTACATAGCTCTGCAAAAGGAACAGAAAACACAAAAAACTTAGCCATAAGGCTAAGAAGAACTCGCATCTAAGCGAGATATTGAAGCCGGACTTAGCCGGAAAGAAAAGCCGACAACAAAAGTCGATGAAATATTATACAACAGCTTCTTCTCTCTGAAAATTTTGAGAGAGAGAAGAGAGAGAAAGCTTTTTATCGGTAGCTCGTGCTCTTTTTATTTCTGGTAGAAAATGAATTTGACAAATTTAGTAACTTTATTTTTTAATTTAAAGTTCTGGTTTCGATATCATATATATATGAACCATTAATTACTATTTTAACGTAAATCAATTTTAGGTGTGGAACATTCCGTTGAAGATATGTTTGTAGAAGTTCCAAAGGGCGATTCGATCTTTTTCAAAGTAAGTTTTACATACACATCATGTGGATTATATAACCATTTTGTTTTAATCTTTAACAAATATATAATTTCAAAGTCAAACCTAATTATACGAGACTTTTTTTTTTCTTTTTGTAAACTAAAACCAGTGGATACTACATGATTGGGCAGACGAAGATTGTATAAAAATTCTAAAAAAAATGCTGGAAGAGTCTTCCAATGAAAGTGAGAGTGATCATATTAGACATGGTTGTGTCAGTAGAACCAACGAGTGATGATATTTCGTCAAACATTATGTTCGACATCGATGCATTCATGCTAACACAAACATCAGGTGGTCAAGAGAGAACTCTTTCTCAGTTTGAAGATTTAGCTTCACGTTCTGGTTTTACTCGTTGTGAGGTCATTTGTGTTGCGTATTCATATTCAGTTAATTGAATTTTACAAATAAATTTGAAGTTTGTGGAATTGTACACATGCATGTGGAGAGTATAAAAGCTAAATAAAAGGATATTTAATTTCTTGTCGTTATCAATATCTTTTATAACTGAATATTAAAAATAAAAGATATTGTTTTTAAAAATCTGCCACATAGGATTTGTTTTATATTAAAAATAAGAAAGAATTACTCAAATGTTATCCAAAAGTTGGTTTATTACTCAAATCTATAAATCTTTTAAAAATTACTAGAATATTTAGTGCCCTGGGTGTAATTACAATTTACCCCTTGGGTTTTGTTTTCCGAATTTGAGTAAAAAAAAAAAAAATACACATCAACAAATTAAAATACACATCAGATATGAATTAACACGTCATTAAGCAGTTTTTTTAAGATCCACAGTTTTGTTTTCTCTCGTTTATATCAAAGAGAGGGAAAGTGAATAGTTTTAACTATTCACAAACCGCGAGAAAAAAAAATTATCGAAACTCTCGTCTCTCGTCGCCGGCGATACTGTCATTGTCCACTCTCTTGCCGTCAATCTCCCGCCGTCATCTCTCGCCGTCATCTCTCACTGTCATCTCTCACCGTCTTTCTTCGTCGTCGCACTCTCTTTCTTCAATTGGCTCTCTCTCTCTCTTCGTCTTCTTCGTCTTCTTCGTCTTCGTCTATCCGGTATGTGTCGACTGTTTAGTTTCGAGTTTTCCGGCTGAATGTGGGTTTTTTCGATGATTTACCGCTGATTGTCGCCGTTGTTAATGACGGCTGATTTGTTAGATCTATTCGATTCGATGGCTGATTTACTTTTTGTTTTATGTTGCGGCTCAGTTATTTTAGGGTTTATGGCTGATTTGTTAGATTTATTCGATTCGATGGCTGATTTACTGTTTGTTTTATTTTGCTGACGGATGAGTTGTGACTGAGATATTTTGTGCTTTAGATCTGAGTTATGTGTTTGTGGCTGAGTTATGTTATGCTTTGTGTATGAGTTTGTTTTATGTTATGGCTGATTCATTTTATGATTTACTTATGAACTATAACAGATGTCGATGGTGATTATTTCTTCTGAAGAACAAGCAAGGGATTACCCCCCAAGACTATACGCTAAAATAGAGTCTAGAGATATAAACACAAATTTCAGGATGAAAGAATTCCCTCAGATTAGGGAATCAATAGGACTGGATGCGTGGGAAGAAACGAAGAAAGTACCTATTGGAATAATCTCTAAGCTAGTTGATAGCCAATTCGTCTGGTCTGGTAAGGTTGTTCATTTCCTACTATGTAACCAGTTAAGGGTACATAAGAAGGAGCTTTGGTTTGTGGTCGGCGGTCAACCTATCAGGTTTGGGTTGAATGAGTTTCATTTTCTGACGGGGTTAAACATAGACCCAATGCCTACTGAACGGTTTGAACTTGAAGAGGAACACAAAGATTTCTTCAGACTTTTGAAAGTGCCTGGTGGGGCAGGTCCAACGCTACTTGAACTCAGGGAAGCATTAAGAGTGTGCCGGGGATGGGTTAACCTTGATCATCGTAAATGGTTGGGGCTGTTGCTTCTTCAACACATTGGACTTTATGGTTTGCATCATAACTCTAGAATTCCATATGAAAGTGCCAAAAGAGTTTTTGATGATGAAGCAATGAAGACGTATCCGTGGGGTCGGTCAGCATTTGAAGCTCTTGTTGATTCCATAAAGATGTTGAACCCTACGGGAAAGTCGTACACCCTCAGTGGGTTTACACCCGTGTTACAGGCTTGGGCGTATGAGTCCATCAAATGCTTTGGAGAACGGTTTGGGAATGCATCAGCTAATGATGGTGGCATACCGATGCTTCAATGGGGTGGAAACCGTACACGTTCATCGCTGGAAACCGCAATTGCTGAAGAGATCAAAGCGCTTGGTGAGGTAAGGTTTATATCTGGTTGAGTGATTGTTTAGTAATGGATGAGTTATGATGTAGTTATGGCTGAGTTATTGTTTAGTAACGGCTGAGTTATGTTTTAGTAATGGATGATTTATGCTTTAGTGTTGGCTGAGTTATGTTTTAGTAATGACTGATTTATGCTTTCATTAGTAATGACTGAGTTAAAACTTACTGATGGGTTTCATAATCTCTTATGTTACAGCTGCGTGTGATTAATATGGTTATGAAGGAAAATGGCTGCGAGCTATTTCATTCGTGGCCAGAAGAAGAAGACGACCCAGCAATCGATCGCCTGATCGAAGACATACATCTGAATACGTTTGTTAAAGGTTTTTGGGATGTTAAGGGGAGTGATAAGAAGAAAAAGAAAAAGAAAGCTGAAGCAGTTGTTGAGTCTGAATCTCCTCCCGCAAAGAAGCGGAAAGTTCAGAAGATGAAAGTTTCCAACAGTCAGGAAACTAGTGAAGGAGTTGCACAGGAGAGGAAGAAGAAAGGAAAAAAGGTAAGTGAGGAGGAAGATGCTGGGGAAGATGATCTCTACGAATTGATCTCTAAGTTATACACAAGGTTTGACACCGTTGATAGGAACATTGAAAATGTATCGGCGAATCTGGAGAAGAAGATGGATGAAAGGATTGAAACCAGGCTTGGATCTTTTGAGACGGACCTCAAACAGATGAAAGAGCTCGTGCTTTCAAAGAGCACGACTGACCAGACTTTAAAAATGGGACAGGAACTAAATAACCTGGGACATGGACAGGAACTTCAGACATCAAAAGGTCCACCAAAAGTTCCGGTAATGTCTGGTTTATCTTTGTTTTATGGCTGATTTTTCAGAATGTTTAGGCTGAGTTATTATAATTTCAATTGTCTTCGCTATGATATACAGGAAAAGAACTCTTTGACTTCTCCTAAGAAGTCTCCAGATGCTAAGAAACCAGCTGATACGAAAACAGGGCCTTCCACGAGGAGAAATGCCAAAGAGTTAGAGGCGTCAGAGAAGGCCAAAGAGTTAGAGGCGGGAGAGCCGGTAATGTCTGGTTTATCTTTGTTTTATGGCTGATGTTTCAGAATGTTTAGGCTGAGTTATTATAATTTTAATTGTCTTCGCTATGATATACAGGAAAAGAACTCTTTGACTTCTCCTAAGAAGTCTCCAGATGCTAAGAAACCAGCTGATACGAAAACAGGGCCTTCCACGAGGAGAAATGCCAAAGAGTTAGAGGCGTCAGAGAAGGCCAAAGAGTTAGAGGCGGGAGAGCCGGTAATGTCTGGTTTATCTTTGTTTTATGGCTGATGTTTCAGAATGTTTAGGCTGAGTTATTATAATTTTAATTGTCTTCGCTATGATATACAGGAAAAGAACTCTTTGACTTCTCCTAAGAAGTCTCCAGCTGCTAAGAAACCAGCTGATACGAAAACAGGGCCTTCCACGAGGAGAAATGCCAAAGAGTTAGAGGCGTCAGAGAAGGCCAAAGAGTTAGAGGCGGGAGAGCCGGTAATGTCTGGTTTATCTTTGTTTTATGGCTGATGTTTCAGAATGTTTAGGCTGAGTTATTATAATTTTAATTGTCTTCGCTATGATATACAGGAAAAGAACTCTTTGACTTCTCCTAAGAAGTCTCCAGCTGCTAAGAAACCAGCTGATACGAAAACAGGGCCTTCCACGAGGAGAAATGCCAAAGAGTTAGAGGCGTCAGAGAAGGCCAAAGAGTTAGAGGCGGGAGAGCCGGTAATGTCTGGTTTATCTTTGTTTTATGGCTGATGTTTCAGAATGTTTAGGCTGAGTTATTATAATTTTAATTGTCTTCGCTATGATATACAGGAAAAGAACTCTTTGACTTCTCCTAAGAAGTCTCCAGCTGCTAAGAAACCAGCTGATACGAAAACAGGGCCTTCCACGAGGAGAAATGCCAAAGAGTTAGAGGCGTCAGAGAAGGCCAAAGAGTTAGAGGCGGGAGAGAAGGTAATGTCTGATTCATCTTTGTTTTATGGCTGATTTTTCAGAATATTTAGGCTGAGTTATTATAATTTTAATATACAGGAAAAGAACTATTTGACTTCTCCAGATGCTAAGAAGTCTCCAGCTACTAAGAGACCAGCTGATACGAAAAGACGGCCTTCCACGAGGAGAAATGTTAAAGAGTTAGAGGCGGCAGAGGAGGCCAAAGAGTTAGAGGCGGCAGAGAAGGCCAAAGAAGTAGCTGCGTTAAAGAAGCCCAAAGAAGTAGCTGCGGCAAAGCAGGCTAAAGAAGTAGCTGCGGCTGGAGGTAGAGGTGGAGGTAGAGGTAGAGGTAGAGGTAGAGGTACAGGTAGAGGTACAGGTAGAGGTAGAGGTAGAGGTAGGGCGCCTACAAATCCTACTGCTGCTGTTGTGGCTGCTGGTGTTAAGCCGTTGAAATTTGTACTACCTGGAGGTTCAGAAGCTGGTGCAGAAGCTATTACAGACGAGTATTTTGCTGAAGCCGACTCACTTGAACCTGAATCTGAGGATGATGAGGAGGAAAAGATTAGGCTTGATAGAATTAAAGCTTTAAGGCTGGAGAGTGTTAAGCTGTCAGCGGATGGGAGTGCATTGAATACACAACAAGATCATCCAAGCTGGATTTTCCCTAATATTGGAGACAACGGACTGACGTGCATGAGGAAGAACTGTTCACCTGGACCTGGAATATATGATCCTCTGGCACCTGTTGATCCGGTGAAGTTGCAGAAACTTTTGGAGTACCTAAAGAAAGCCGAGTATGACCCTTTAGACCCTTTTGCTTAACAAGTTAATAACAGCTTGTTAACATTATATTAACTTGTGTTTATTTGTTTGTTAGGAATATCCCGTTAGGCAAAGGCGGAATGGAAATTGAATTCTATAGGGTGCTAATGACCGAACGAAAGGAATGGCCAGTGAAGCCAGAAGAATATGGTAAATATGGGTGGGTTACTGATGAAGTAAGTTTATCTTAATGTCTTAGTTATTGTTGTCGTTGTCTGACTTATATTACATTATGGCTGCGTTGTTGTTTACTACTCAGTTTTCTGTTGTACAGCACTTGGGCGCGTTTATGAGAGTCCTTAGGTGTAGGTACAAACGAGATCCCTTCCCATTCCACAACAAACGCATTGCGTTTATAGACCCGTGGTTCACCAGTGAAATGGTTCACCGTCATTATCCGTTGTTCAAGTCCGAACCCAAGTTTTTTACAATGACTGGCAATTGTTATGAAGAATTAGTTAAAGGTTTGATTCCATCAGATGAACAAACTAATTTGAAGTGGATAGAAGATGTGGATCACCTGTATATTGCTCCACAAATTGGAGGCGATCACTGGGTGGCGCTGCACGTGGATCTCAACAGAAGGCATATTGATTGCTATGATAGCATCGTGGGACAAGTAACCGGAGAGAGTGAGCTTAGAATGCTGAATGCTTGTAGGGCGTTTACGCGGATGATTCCAGCAATGATGAACGCGAACGTTCCTCACGAAATTCGTACACCTACTTACAAACAGTTTACCTTCAGGAGGAGGACAGTCTCCAAGGTCCCTCAAAACGTACAGGTTGGTGACTGTGGCGTGTACGCTTTAAAGTTTATAGAATGTCTAGCGCTTGGTGTGTCTTTCGATGGAATCTGTGATCAAAACATCCAGGGTATACGTGTTAAAATGGCAGCAGAAATCTTCGATGAGTCACCTGATTTTATGAATCAGTTCACGTAAAAAACATTTGTATTTCTTTTGGTAGGTAGGACTTGCACTTTGGATATGTAAAAAAACCTTTGGATTTCTTTTGGTAGGAATTGTATTTGGAAATGTAAAAAAACATCTGGATTTCTTTTGGTAGGAATTGTACTTGGATAAGAAAGTTCTTTGTTTAGTATCTTTTCAATGTTACGGCTGAGTTATGTACTTCACACGGCTGAGTTATAATTAAATATTGAATAAACATATATGTTATGGCTGAGTTATATATTTCGAACGGCTGAGTTATCTACTTCGTACGGATGAGTGAGTTATGGCTGAGTTATGAACTTGGTACGGCTTCGTTTAGTCTTTCGTGCCGTGCCTCGATATTACTAAAAGTGTTGTTGGGGAAGCCCAAACAATAATTCTGTGCCTGCTCAGATCCACACGCGTAATCAATTTATAAAGTTAGTTTTTTCACAATATATTATACAAAATAATTAAAAAATTGAACTCAAAATTCGAATAAAAAATCTTAAAATTCCGACAAATTGACTAAGTGATGGCTGAGTTATTGACTTACACGGCTGACTTATAAAATATTTGTAAATTTACATTATTATAACTCAACATTTAAATGTAAAATTGAATTATGAATATTACAATTATTATAACCAATAAAAAGTAATAATTATAGAGAAAGATTGATTTTTACACATTCTCACCAAGGATGTGTAAAACATACAACACATGACGTTTAGGGGTTAGGGTTAGGGTTAGGGTTGGGGTTTAGGGTTTGAGATGTAGGGTTCAGATTATTTGATTTTTGGATTTGGTTCTAATGTGTTTTAATGTGTATAGTTTAAGGTGGTAATATGGATATAATAATATTATTACCATTTGAATATTTTTTTAAAAAATCAAAAAATCAAAAAATATTTGGTTATTTCCGGTTATGGGTCGGTTATATTAATATCTAACCATAAATAACCCAAAATATATTGTAATTAAGTAGATTAGCCTAATATAACAGAAATTAAGCCGAATATATCCGAAATTAATTAAACATACCAATTCAAAAATATCAAATTGGAAAATTTATTTTATCGGTCGGTTCGGTTTAGTCGGTTATTTAGGCATTCTAATAAATAACCCAAAATATATTGTAATAAAGTAGATTAGCCTAATATAACCGAAATTAAGCCGAATATATCCGAAATAAACCAAACATACCAATTCAAAAATATCAAATTGGAAAATTTATTTTATCGATCGGTTCGGTTAAGTCGGTTATTTAGTCATTCTAGTTTGAGGGTTGGCTGAGATATCGTCTATGACGGCTGAGTTATAATTAATGATGACTGAGTTATAATTAATCATGACTGAGTTATTAAAATAGATTGATAAAACACCACAACATAGAAAGTTCATATCAATTCCAAAAAAAAAAAAAAAAAACAACGGAGCTTGACTAATCTCACAGATACTTGTTCAAGCTCTCAAACTTCTTCTCCAGCGCGTCATATTTCTTTTCCAAATACAAGATCATTTCTTCTTGAATCTCGATGCGCTTCTTGGTTGCATCCAAGTCCTGCTTCATCTCATTCTTCTCCTCCTGAGTAACCCTAAACTCTTCGCGCACTGCATCAGTCCACCACTTCCTGAAACCGCAGCCTTGACCGGGACCCTTACAAATAGTACATAATTCATATTAGACTAAAAAAAAAGTCAGAAACAGAACACAAAACTCAACAATAAGAGTACAAAAATCTTTACATCTGTGATGTCATACGGACAACTGAAATAACGTTCTCCTCTCGTGGTAGGATCATTAGAAGTGGCAACGAGAAGCACCGCACCGCAATTACACCCGATTGGAACGCCCTTGTCTCGCCTCCGGATTTCGCCGTACCTCATTTTCATATTTATTTCATTACGATTCAGTTCCTACAGTTCCACAAACACAATATTAAGATAATGCTTTGAGATTTCAGATAGTCTAGAGATCTACCTCAGCTAGTGCTTCAGAAGCAGTTTTCTCATCAGCCCTGGAGTTGCCGCCGTATATATCTCTATTTGCCATCATCTTGACTCGATCTCGATTACCGAAGCAATAAATCACACCAAATCCTTTAATTTATACTAAAACAATATATCGAACGACGTCGTTTGACAGTAATATACTTGAAGGCTGAGTTGTGTTCTTTACAAGACTGACTTAGGATAGTCAGTTAAATTAACAACTTTGTTATGGCTGACTTATGCAACGGCCATAATAATGGTTTTACGGCCGAGTTATCCGACGGCCACCCTATTAATTTATTATATACCCGCTCGAGAATGCAAAAAGGGTTGTTAGGGAGACGCAAACAATAATTATGTTTCTTGTTATCATCCATACGCTTAATAAAAATATTTTAAACGATTTATTATTAAAAATAAATTCAAAAATTTGAATTCAAATTTGTCATGTATTTTTATTTATTATTAAAGAAGGGGCCAGTAATTTGACTAAGTAGTGGCTGGGTTATTGACTTAAACGGCTGAGTTATGAGATATTTGTAAAATAAGGTTATTATAACTCAAAATTAAAATTTAGAATGGCAAAATGAATATTACTATTATTATAACCAATAAAAATAATAATTATAGACAAAAAGAGTGATTTTTACACATTCTGATCAAAATGTGTCAAACATACCAAAACATGTTGTTTAGGGGTTAGGGTTAGGGTTAGGGTTTAGGGTTTAGAGTTAGATGAGGTAACATTATTTGTTTTTAATATAACAGTTTGGTTTTGGATATAATGTGTTTGGATTAAGGTGGTAATATGGATATACTTATGGTTGAACCATTTTGAAAATAATTTTTTTTAAAAAATTTTAAAATTTTGAAATTAATTTTTGGTTATTTCCGGTTATTGGTCGGTTAGATGAATATCTAACAATAAATAACCCAAAATATATTGTAATTAGGTAGATTAGCATAATATAACCGAAATAAGCCGAATATAAGAAAACTAGGCAAACATACCAATACAAAAATACCAAATTGGGAAAAATTATTTTTTCGGTTCGGTTCGGTTTAGTCGGTTATTTAATCATTCTAATTTGAGGGTTGGCTGAGATACCGTTTATGACTGCTGAGTTATCTTTCCAGCATCGACAGTTACAATGAGAGGGAAAGTGAACGGTTTTTAAACCGCGGAAAAAAAAACTCTCTGTCCTTATCGTCGGCGAAATCTAACCCTAATTGTGCCGGCGATAATCTGTCTTTTTCTACTCTCCCGCCGTCATCTCTCGCCGTCCTCGCTCGATATCCTCATTCGCTCTTTCTTCTCTTCGTCGGCGCTGGTCTTGTTCGTTTCCGTCTAAGCCGTCTCGTCTTCGAGTTCCGGTATGTGTCTTCCTATTTATTTTTGAGATACGGGTGATTGTCGCCGTCTTGGATGGCTGAGTTTGGACTGAGTTATCTTATGCTTTACGACTGAGTTATGTATTATGGCGGAGTTATTATATGCCTTGTGTTTGCCATATGTTATGGCTGATTTATTTTATGCTTTACTATCAGATGGCGAAGGATATTTCTGAAGAACAAGCAAGGGATTACCCACCAAGACTATACGCTAAAATAGAGTCTAGAGATATAAACACAAATTTCAGGATGTTAGAATTACCTCAGATTAGGGAATCAATAGGACTGGATGCGTGGGATGAAACGAAGAAAGTACCAATTGGAATAATCTCTAAGCTAGTTGATAGCCAATTCGTCTGGTCTGGTAAGGTTGTTCATTTCCTACTATGTAACCAGTTAAGGGTACATAAGAAGGAGCTTTGGTTTGTGGTCGGCGGTCAACCTATCAGGTTTGGGTTGAATGAATTTCATTATCTGACGGGGTTAAACATAGACCCAATGCCTACTGAACAGTTTGAACTTGAAGAGGAACACAAAAAGTTCTTCCGACTTTTGAAAGTGCCTGGTGGGGCAGGTCCAACGCTACTTGAACTCAGGGAAGCATTAAAAGTGTGCCGGGGATGGGTTAACCTTGATCATCGTAAATGGTTGGGGCTGTTGCTTCTTCAACACATTGGACTTTATGGTTTGCATCATAACTCTAGAATTCCATATGAAAGTGCCAAAAGAGTTTTTGATGATGAAGCAATGAAGACGTATCCGTGGGGTCGGTCAGCATTTGAAGCTCTTGTTGATTCCATAAAGATGCTGAACCCTACGGGAAAGTCGTACACCCTCAGTGGGTTTACACCCGTGTTACAGGCTTGGGCGTATGAGTCCATCAAATGCTTTGGAGAACGGTTTGGGAATGCATCAGCTAATGATGGTGGCATACCGATGCTTCAATGGGGTGGAAACCGTACACGTTCTACGATGGTATCGGTAATTGCTAAAGAGATCAAAGCGCTTGGTGAGGTAAGGTTTATATCTGGTTGAGTGATTGTTTAGTAATGGCTTCGCTATGATTTAGTTATGACTGATTTATTGTTTAGTAACGGCTGAGTTATGGTTTAGTGTTGGCTGAGTTATTGTTTAGTGTTGGCTGAGTTATTATTCCCTGATGGGTCTCATATTCTCTTATGTTACAGCTGCGTGTGACTAAAATGGTTATGAAGGATGATGTACGGGAGCTATTTCATACGTGGCCAGATCAAAAAGACGACCCAGCAGTTGATCGCCTTATCCAAGACATACATGAGGATAAGTTTGTTAAAGGTTTTTGGGATGTTGATTCTGACTCTCCTCCCGCAAAGAAGCAGAAAGTCAAGAAGGTGGTAGTTTCCAACAGTCAGGGTGGTGGATCTGGTGAAGGAGCTGAGCAGAAGGTGGTAGTTTCCAACAGTCAGAGTGGTGGATTTGGTGAAGGAGCTGAACAGAAGGTGGTAGTTTCCAACAGTCAGGGTGGTGGACCGGTTGGAACTATCATTGAGTTGGTGTCTAATTTAACCTCAAGGTTTGACACCTTGGAAAAAAACATTGGAGATAGAAGAGAAGAGAGGATGAATGAAAGGTTTGAAACCAGGTTTCGTTCTGTTGAGAGTGATCTCAAGCAGATGAAAGAGCATGTGCTTTCCTTGGGTGTTGGGCAAACTAGCCAAAACAATGTTGAAGACCTTGGGGATGAACTGTTGTCACCAAAAAGTCCACCAGTACCAGCAGTTCCAGGAAAAATGCACCAAAACTACTCTGTCAACAGTCCTCCGGTAATGTCTTAATTATGTTAATCTTATGGCTGAGTTTCTAGATTGTTTAGGTTGAGTTATCATTATCTTTAATTGTCTTCGCTTATGTTATACAGGTAGTTGGCAGTGGTTTGGCTGGGGTCAGTAGGAATCTGAATAAAGAGTTTGATAAAGATGAGTTTGATAAAGATCATCTTCTTAATTTCATTGAGAAGTCTCCAGCTGCTACGAAACCAATTCAACGGACTAACACGAGGAAAAATGCCAATGATGGAAAGAAGGACGAAGAATTAAATGCAAAGAAGGCCAAAGTTGAGGCGGCCGCTGCGAAGAAGAACAAAGAGTTGGCGGCAAAGAAGGCCAAAGATGAGGCGGCGGCTGCGAAGAAGGTCAAAGAGTTTGCGGAAAAGAAGGCAGAAGATGAGGCGGCGGCTGCAAAGAAGGTCAAAGAGTTGGCGGAAGAGAAGGATGGAAATAATCCGCCAAAGAAAAGAGTTAGAAAGACTACTAAGCCTAATCAAATCAATCAATTGGGATCTGATTTGAATGAGGGAGTATCCAAAGCTGGTGCAAACGCTGGTGCCGACGCTGCTGACAGCAGTATATGTGATATGACAGCCAAGATTATGGCTGAATACAATATCCTTGAACCTGAATCTGAGGATGATGAGGAGGAAAAGATTAGGCTTGATAGAATCAAAGCTTTAAGGCTGGAGAATGTTAAGCTGTCCCCGGATGGAAGTTCATTGAATAAACTACAAGCTACACAAGAGAGGACTTTTCCTTATATTGGGGACAACGGACTGACGTGCATGAGGAAGAACTGTTCACCTGGACCTGGAATATATGATCCTCTGGCACCTGTTGATCCGGTCAAGTTGCAGAAACTTTTGGAGTACCTAAAGAAAGCCGAGTATGACCCTTTAGACCCTTGTTAATCACATCTTGTTAAAATTATATTAACCTGTTCTTATTTTTTTCTTAGGGGTACACCATTAGGCAAGTCAACATCAAATATTGAATTCTATAGGACTCTCATCACCGAAAGAAATAACTGGCCGTCTGGTACATTTGGGTGGCTGTCTGATAAAGTAAGTTTAACTTGATGTCTGAGTTATTATGTTTACGGCTGAGATATTATAAGTGATGGCTGAGTTATTATGTTTACGGCTGAGATATAATACATATTGACAGTAGGTGGCAGTGGTATGATTTGTTATTGTTTACGACTGACTTATATTACATTATGGCTGAGTTGTTGTTTACTAATCAGTTTTCTGTTTTACAGCACTTGGGCGCGTTTATGAGACTCCTCAGTATTAGGTACAAACGAGATCCCTTCCCATTCCACAACAAACGCATTGCGTTTATAGACCCGTGGTTCACTAGATCGATGATTGGTGATTATACGATGTTCAATATGAAACCCAAGTTTTTTAAAATGACTGGCAATAGTTATGAAGAGTTAGTTAAAGGTTTGTTACCACTAGATGAACCGACTAATTTGAAGTGGATAGAAGATGTGGATCACCTGTATATTTGTCCACAAACTGGAGGCAATCACTGGGTGGCGCTGCACGTGGATCTAAAGAGAAGGCATATTGATTGCTATGATAGCATCGTGGGACAAGTAACCGAAAAGAGTGAGCTTACAATGCTGAATGATTGTAGGGCGTTTACACGGATGATTCCAGCAATGATGAACGCGAACATTCCTCACGAAATTCGTACACCTACTGCCAGTCAGTTTGGTTTCAGGAGGAAGAGTGCCTCCAACGACCCTCAAAACGTACAGGTTGGTGACTGTGGCGTGTATGCTTTAAAGTTTATTGAATGTCTAGCGCTTGGTGTGTCTTTCGATGAAATCAGTGATCAAAATATCCAGGCTATACGGGTTAAAATGGCTGCAG
>NC_025699.1:28162018-28162383 GCF_000633955.1 Camelina sativa
ATTCGTTTCACTAACAATGATTGAGGACAGCTATGACACATGCAATCATATGACTAAAACAAATAAAGCAAAAGCAAAAGTAAAAGTGCTACGAGACAAGAATTGCTTTATGCCTAAGACCGGAAACACAAAAATAAAACGCGTAACTAGCTTTATGGATCCAAAAGTGAACTCGCAAGAACACAAAGGAACAGAGATATGAACACGAAGAACTAATGCAAATTCTAACAACCTAAGCGAACGAAAGACAATCCTAAGCATAAACCAAAAAGAACAAGCGAGTCCTATGGAGCTAAAAGATGCAAGCTTTAAACTCAAAGATTGAAACTTTAAAGGAACTGAGAGTTCTGGAAAGAAACAACCTC
>NC_025699.1:28166141-28166797 GCF_000633955.1 Camelina sativa
GTCTTAGCAACTCCAAAGTGACCCATTAGACCACCTCCATGTGCTTCCCTTAAAAACAATTCTCTCAAAGAAGAGTGAGGCACACAAAGTTTATTTTCAAAGAACAGATAACCCTCATGTCGATAATACTTTCCAAAAGCAAACTTCTCACAAGATTGAAATATTTTACTAAAATCAGAATCATCAGCATACAAGTCCTTTATTTGCTCAAAACCAAGCAATCTTGCATCCAAAGAAGTAAGCAAAACATACCTGCGAGATAATGCGTCGGCAACGACATTATCCTTACCTTTTTTGTACTTGATAACATATGGGAATGTTTCAATGAATTCGACCCACCGCGCATGACGTTTGTTGAGCTTTTGTTGACCCTTGAGGTGATTAAGAGACTCGTGGTCAGTATGAGTGACAAACTCCTTCGGCCAGAGATAGTGTTGCCACATTTGTAGGGCTCGGACCAAAGCGTAAAGCTCTTTGTCGTAGGTCGGATAATTGAGTGTAGCTCCTCCAAGTTTCTCACTGAAGAAAGCTATGGGCTTATGATCCTGCATCAAAACAGCTCCAATACCTATCCCTGAGGCATCACACTCAATCTCAAAAGTTTTCATAAAATTTGGAAGAATTAAAACAGGGGAATTAGTAAGCTTCTCTTTCAA
>NC_025699.1:28168994-28178561 GCF_000633955.1 Camelina sativa
TGGTAGCCGGGCTTGTCTTCCTTTTGATAACTTGATTTACCTGAGCTGTAGCTGGTCTTAGCGGTGCTGTAGCTGGATCGAGAGTTCTTCCTCTTGATTTGCTGTTTGAACATGACTGCTTTGTGAAGCATCTCCTCAATTTCCACATAGTGCTGGGTTTCTAGACGGTCTTGGATTTCGCGGTTGAAACCTCCCATGAATCGTGACATCATAGCTTCTCCATCTTCGTGAACATCACCTCTTAGCAATAGGGTTTCCATTTCCTTGAAGTTCTCTTCGACGGTCTTGCTTCCTTGAACTAAGTTCCTCAAACGTTGATGAAGATCGCGGTGATAATAACTTGGCACAAATCTTCTTCGCATGACGGCTTTCAGCTGGTTCCATGTATCGATTGGCATGTCTCCGGTACGTCTGCGGCTGGTAACAAGCTGATCCCACCAACTTAGAGCATAGTCGTAGAACTCGGTAACAGCAAGTTTAACTTTGTTGACCTCGATGACCTCTTGACACACAAAGATTAATTCGATTTTCTGCTCCCACTCCAAGTAGGCATCCGGGTTGCTGGTTCCATGAAAGGCAGGGATCTTGCACTTAAGACCTCCCAACGGATCTCTTGGTACTGGACGTTCACGTCGACGCCTCCGCTGACTGCTGTGTGAAGAACTGTAGCTATAGTACTGCCTGGTCTCGTCGTCTTGCACTGGTTCCTCCTGGTTCTGTCTTTGACGCTGATTTGCTTCCGGGTTGGGTTGATTCAAGTGTAGAACGCCAAGTCTTGCATCAAGCATGGTTGACATAGCTGCGGTGACTGACTTAAGGATCTTCCTTTCAAGACTGGATGTAGATGACTCTTCCTCTTCTGATGTCACCATGGTACCTGAAAAGAAAAACAAAGATCCACCAGTAAATAGTTCTAAAAACACGTAAATGAAAACAGATCTGGGAAAATTATGAAAACGAATCCAATAATTCTCAAATTAATTTTCAAAAAAACTAGACTCGTTCCTGGTTCTAAAGCAGTTGAGTTTATAATTTTTGAACGAGTAAAACATTTTATAAAATTCTCGCAAGATGAAACGACAGATCTGAAAATAAGAGAAAAGTGACGATTGGAATTCAAAACCTGTTTACAGAGTGGTTGCTCTGATACAACATGATAGACTCCTGGTGAGGAATCTGCTCCCAAGAACACACTTGCAAGGCTTTGAAGGAGATGGATCGGACTGATGAAGATCAAGAGACCGAAGATGCAATAGATCGGACAAATGGAAGGTGAAGGGGGTTGATTATGCAGCGGATCGAAGAAGATGAAATGGTGAAATGATGCAGCGGATGAAAAGGGGAATGAAGTGAACTTCCAAGAGAGATGAAAATCTCTTAGACTTCAGGCTCGAGTTCAACTTAGATATAACTCACTAAGAAGAAAACAAGTTGAGAAGATATTACACACTTCTCAGATCAAACAAGTAGAAAGAGGTTTTTGATTAAAATGTTTGATGAGAAACAAAGAAGAGATACATGGTCTTTAAATAGGAGAAGGGGGACGAAGGAGAAGGATCTAGAAGAGAAGAGGTGGAGCTCATGCAAGAGTCCACACTCATGCAAGCTCATGCACAAAGTCTTGGAAATTACAAAGCAATAAATGCAAAGTTTGAATGAGAAAGAGATAGAAAATGGGCCAAGGCCTTTGTGGGGAACCTTGGACCACGAATTGGGCTGGCAAAGGGGCTTGAAAATGTTACTTAGGCCTCATTAAAAACCTTGTCAAGAAAACCCAATGGGACAAAACTTGACCAAGGGAAAAAGAGCACCAAAGCAACACTTTACCCTTTACCGAGCACCTTGAGCTGTGAGCAACGTCATAGTGGTTTGAGCTCCTTGGTTCTTGTCTAGCTCCTTGAGTAGTCCAGTGATGGCTTGGTTGAACCTCTTGGACCGTGACCTTGTTATAGGACCCGCCGGAACTGTTAATGCTTCCTCCGCTGCTTCCGCTGGTACAAGCTGCTCCTCCGGTGCTTCCTCTGGTTCAAGCTGCTCCTCCGGTGCTTCCTCAGGTTTGAGCTGCTCCTTAGGTCCGTCTGGTTCGTTTGAGCCGTCCATGATCTCATCATCCTCTCCCACTTGAAAAGGATTTGACCTCAAATCCGAATTATCTACACAATAAGGAAGAAGATCAGAAACGTTGAAACTGCCACTAACTTTGTACTTACCTTGGAGGTCGAGTTGGTAGGCATTGTTGTTGATTCTTTTGAGCACGGTGAATGGTCCATCAATCCTCGGCATTAGCTTGGATGCTCGCTCCTCCGGGAAACGCTCCTTCCGAAGATGAACCCACACTTGATCACCCTCATTGAAGATGACCTCTCTACGCCCTTTGTTCGCATATTTCTCATACAGCTTCGTCCGGGCCTCCAAATTCTCCTTAGCCTTTTTGTGAACCTGTTTAACTAAATCGGCCTTTTTCTTGCCATCAAGACTTGTTCTCACACTCAAAGGTAAAGGCATTAGATCCAAAGGAGAAGTGGGGTTGAACCCATAAACAATTTCAAATGGAGAAAACTTAGTCGCAGAATGCATAGAATGATTATAAGCAAATTCTACATGCGGCAAGCAATCCTCCCATTTTACCACCGAGAGCTCCAAAAGAAGTTTTGGAGGCTCACTCAAGGCTCGCGGTCTGTTGAAGAGTATTTCGAGGAGTTTGAGCACTTATGTAATCGGCTCTAAGTCGAAGACACTGAAGAATCCCTCATGGCGCAGTTCCTTGACGGTTTACAAGACCGGATTGCACGCAAGATCGAACGCCAGCCTTACCAAGGCTTTGAAGAGCTGCTGCACCTATAGGTGCAAATTGAGGGTCAAATCAAAAAGAAGAACGCCGCCGTAAGTCGTACCAGAACTCAAGGAGTTCCAAACTGGTCTCCAAATGCGTCAATCTCGAGCCGGCCACAAGAAAAGCCTAGAACGGCCAACGTCGATTCCCGGTTCAAAACAAAGAAGCCGGCCACCAACGAGCGTCAAGATCCGCGACGCACCACCAATGACGTCCGGAGCCGAGACATTGTTTGCTATAAGTGTCAAGGACGAGGCCTTTACGCTCGTGAGTGTCCAAATGCGCGCAATATGATCAAGCCGAAGCGGAGCTAGAAGAGGCCGTAGCCGAACCGGACGTTGGAGAACTCCAGATGATCCGACGCATCCTCAACACCAGCGCGGAGACCGCCGATGACGCGAGCCAGCATGACAACATCTTCCACACTCGTTGCACTATAAGTGGGAAGGTTTGTGGGTTGATCATCGATGGTGGATCTTGCACTAATGTGGCTAGTTCTAGTCTGGTCAAGAAATTGTCCCTTAGCAGCACAAACGACCCTCGACCTTATAGACTCAAATGGTTGAATGACAAGATCATGATTCATGTGAAAGAACAAGTCACGGTTCCGTTTAGTGTGGGTCCTTACAAAGACCAAGTCTTGTGTGATGTGGTTCCAATGAAAGCTAGCCACCTCCTTTTGGGGCGTCCTTGGCAGTTTGACAAAAGGACCACTCACTGCGGCCACACCAACCAATAGTTTTTTGTTCATGATAATAAGCGTATTTGTTTGAAACCGTTGAGCCCCACACAAGTTCATGAAATGCAATCGAAACTGTCTAAGGATTCAGACTCTAAAACGAACTTGCTAATTCAATCTAGTGATGTTAGAAAGTCCCTTAAGGACTCCAACCAAGTTTTATTGATGGTTTTTTGAGATTTATTGGTTGAAGGGCTCGAAGGTTCGATGGACGCTTTACTGGACGTGATACGAGACGTTCTCCGACGCTTTGCGGACGTGTTCCCGGACGAGTTGCCCGAAGGTTTACCACCGATTCGAGTCATCGAACATCAGATTGATCTCGTGCCCGGAGCTCAACTACCGAACCGGCCCGCGTATCGTGTCAACCCGGAAGAAGCGAAGGAGTTGGAGTGCCAAGTGTCTAAGCTCATGTCCCAGGGCTATGTTCGAGAGAGTCTAAGCCCATGTGTCGTCCCTGTCCTACTCGTGGCGAAGAAAGACGGTTCTTGGTGCATGTGCGTCGACTGTCGGGCCGTGAACAACATCACGATCAAATATCGGCACCCTATACCGAGGCTAGACGACATGCTCGACGAGTTAAGCGGCTTAAGCGTTTTCTCGAAAAATGATCTCAAGAGCGTCTACCACCAGGTCCGAATGAAGGAAGGGGACGAGTGGAAAACCGCATTCAAAACCAACCAAGGTTTGTACAAATGGTTGGTAATGCCATTCGGTTTATCTAAAGCACCCTCTACCTTTACGAGACTTATGAACCATGTTTGAGAGCTTACATAAACAAATTTTGTTGTGGTTTATTTTGATGATATTCTTGTGTATAGTTCATGTTTATCAGATCATGTTATGCATCTTAAATATGTTTTAAACACTCTCCGTGAAGAGCAATTGTACGCTAACTTGAAAAAGTGCGTCTTTGCTGCTAATGAATTAGTTTTCTTAGGTTTTGTTGTAAGTGAACAGGGCCTCAAGGTAGATGGAGAGAAGATTCGATCCTTCGAGGAGTGGCCCACGCCTTCCAGTGTGTCGCACGTTTGTTCGTTCCACGGCCTCGCTAGCTTCTATTGGCGGTTCGTGAAATATTGTAGCACGGTCGCGGCACCTTTGACCGCGGTGATCAAGAAGAACCAAGAGTTCAACTGGGGAGAGGAGAAAGAATGAGCCTTCAAAGAACTCAAACGGCATCTCACTCATGCTCCCTTACTCGCTCTGCCCGACTTCAACAAAACGTTCGAAGTGGAGTGCGATGCATCCGGCGTAGGCATTGGTGCGGTTCTTACGCAAGGAGGCAAACCGGTGGCCTATTTCAGCGAGAAGCTAAGCGACGCCTCCCTCAACTATCCCACATATGACAAGGAGCTCTACGCTTTAGTTCACGCCATGGAGACCCGACAACATTATATCTTGGCCCGAGAGTTCGTGATTCACACTGATCACGAGACATTGAAGCACTTGCGCGGCCAGACAAACCTCAAGAGGAGACGCGCAAAGTTGCTAGAGTTCATCGAGTCTTTCCCGTACGTGATCAAGTATAAGAAGGGCAAAGAAAACATTGTCGTCGACGCCCTATCATGGATAAACGCGTTGATCACCACTATGGACACGAAAGTTTTGGGATTCGAGAGTATAAAGGAAGCATACGCCAATGATGCCGAGTTCGGTGACTGTTTCAAGAATCACGGCAAGGGCATATTCACCAAGTTCTATGTGCATGATGGGTTCTTGTTCCGAGGCTGGCGTCTCTGCATTCCTACCGGCTCCATTCGTGAGTTGTTAGTCTGAGAAGCACACAGTGGAGGTTTGTCCGGGCATTTTGGCATCACCAAGACTCTGGCCGTGCTCCAAGAACACTTTTATTGGCCAAAGATGCGAAGCATGGTCAAGAAGCACTACGGACGTTGTGTGGTGTGCCGAGCGTCAAAGTACACTACTCACCCTCACGGCCTATACATGCCTCTACCGGTGTCAACAGCACCTTGGATCGACCTATCGATGGATTTCGTTCTCGGTTAACCTCTCTTACACCATAAGGACCGCATGATGGTCGTGGTGGATCGATTTTCGAAGATGGCGCACTTTATACCATGCAACAAGAACCACGATGCGGTGCGACTGGCCAACCTTATCTTCAATCAAGTGATCAGACTCCATGGTTTACTGTGCACCATCATTTCGGATCGAGACCCGAAGTTCCTTGGCCATTTCTGGCGAACATAGTGGAAGAAGCTTGGCACCAAACTACTATATTCCACCGCCGCACATCCGCAGACCGACGGCCAGACTAAGGTTGTGAATCGTTCGATTGGAGCTTTGCTTCGGACAGCGATCACGAGCAACAAAGGATAGTGGCTCGAGTGCGTCCCACTCATCGAGTTTGCGTACAACCAAGCCATTCACTCGTCCACCAAGAAGTCACTGTTTGAAGTCACCTACGGTTTCAAGCCTCTCACGCCGATGGATCTCTTACCCTTACCACCAGATGAGGTCGAGAGTCAAGACGGAGCCGCGAGAGCCGAGTTAGTCAAGAAGCTTCACGAGGAGGTTTGGGCAAACATCGAAAGGAGGACCAAACAGTATGCGCGTTTCTTGAACTGTGAACGCAAGCCTATGTTATTCAAGCCAGGAGATTGGGTTTGGTTGCACCTAAGGCCGGAGCGGTTCCAGCAGAAGAGGAAGGACAAGCTTAGCCCACGCGGCGACGGACCGTTCAGAGTCATCGAGAAGATCAACGAAAACGCCTACCGCCTTGAACTGCCAGGTGAGTATAATACGTCAACCTCCTTTAATGTTACTGATCTCGTTCCATTTGACGCTGGTGACGACAAAAAAGTTTTGGGGACAAAACCTTTTCAAGGGGGAGGGAATGATGTGAGCACGAGACTGGAACCTGACCGAGACGCACCGGACGCAATCGAGACAATTGCACCACGCACGGGACAACGGCCGGCCAACGTACCACAAATCTCTTCGGGAGCCACGACAAGGTCTAAGAGCTCTTCCAAGTCCACCAGGCAGAGAATCAACCTTTTTGTCCAAGCGTTCGTCCAAAACCGCAATCCGACCGAAGAAGTTCGAGAAGAGACCATTCGCTCGGCCTTCATCCTTACCCAAGGATGAAGGCAACCAAGTCGTTAGAGCGAGGAATCGTACTCTTTTTCCTCGCTCCGGGTTTGTCCCATGAGGTTTACCAGAGGAGATTTTAACGAGGCGAGGAGCTTTAGCGCAAAAGTTCGAAGCCAAAGACGTTTCCCGCGCCAAGGCCGAAGGCGTGTTTTTTACTTTTACTTATGCTTTGCGTTTTGAACAAACTCTAGAACTATCTCTTTTGTAACGTTAAGTAGAGTGACGTGTGTGGTTGTGTTTGAATCACTTAGGAGAGCGACTGTAATGACCCTCACCGAGAGTAAAAATCTCAGAATAAAAGATCAAGAAAATGGACCGGAAAATACTTAAAAAGAAAGAAGATGAAAAACAAAGAAGAACGACCAGAAGAAGTCCGAGGAAAAAGTCAGGAGTTGAAAAATGACCAAACCAAGACGGAGTGACCGGGAGTACGGCCAGGACCCAAAGAATGATCGAGGAGTCGAGAAAATTGGTCGAGGAGTCGAGAAAAGTTGTCGAGAAAATTTACCGAGAGAACAGTTAACGATCGACCAATGGTCGAGAGGAGTGCTCGATCGTGACGCGCAAAGCCGAGAGGACCAATAGCCATTGACCGAACGATCGAGGAACTGGTCCGAGTGAGTCGAAGAATGCCGGAGGGAACGTCGAAGGTGCCGGACGAAGGATTGAATATTTTTGGGAAAATTCTTATTTCCTAAAAATTTCGACCAATCAGAATTAAGATAAGTGGAAGATTATTTTAATCAAGGAGAAATTAGTGGAGGAATTTAAAAATTCAAGGAGATTAAGAGAGATAGTGGAGGATTAGCTTAATCAAGGAGATTAATGAAGACGTGGTGTTCAAGGTGGCCAAGTCTCACTAATTTTTGCCAAGAGTCTTAAGGGGAAAGAAGAGGACAACATTAAGACAAGTCTTGTGCATCTTTGCCTTACAAAATCTTGTGGCAATTAAGTAACATGCACTAATAAGAGGATTTTCATGCACTAATGAAGAAGAAATAGTGGACTAATTGTCAAGACGCTATTGGGGAGTGAGGAGCACGCTGCACATGCAAGAAGGGAGGAAGACACCTGTCGAATTTGCACTAAGGGAAGCAAGAGAGAATCCGAGCTTATAAATAGAGGGAGTGAGACTCACTATCCAAGTTTCTCATTTCTTCTCATTTCTCTAAACACTCAAACACTTAAGCCTTGCTTTCTCTCAAAGACAACAGAGGAACAAGAGAGATTGTCGAGAGAGAAATCATCGAGTAAAAGAAGGAGTTGCCGTCGAAGTAATCATAGACAAAGGAGCGGAGTTGTTATCGAGTGATCATCGAGAAAACCCGGAGTTAGTGTCGAAATCAAGCTGTCGAAGAAAAAGGAGTTTCTATCGAAGAGACCTTCGGGAGAGAGACGCGGTTGGATCGAGTAAGTCGAGAACGAGAACGTCGAAGGAGCGGAGGACTGTCGACGCAAAGACCGTCTGATCGTGTGGTGCAGTGAATCTGTGTAATCATCGTCGATACGCGAAAGGTGAGTCTGCGGTAATGCATGTAGCATAGATGCAGGTAGTTTTGGTTTAAATTGATTGCATGCCTAGTATGGTAGGATTCATCTTAGTGAAATGTTTAAATGCACATCTAACTTGAATCACCATGCATGTTGAATTCGGTTGCATTTTAAGTAAATTGGGACTTAAAAATTTGGTTAGAATTGCATGCTAAAATGAACCTAGTTTTACTTGAATATTTTCTTGTTAAAATCCGGTTGCATGCATGATAGATGATTAAATAATTTGCATTGTTTTGCATAATTTTAATCGAGGTTAGAACATGCTTAAATTAACCTTGAGGATTTAAATGAGTAAATCGGTTAGGTTGCATGTTAATTTGGACTTAGGATTTAAATGGGTAAATCTTATTTGGTTGCATGCGTATTAGGACTTGTTGCATAATCTTTGCTTAAGTTGCTTATATTGTTTGCATGCATGTAGAATAATCTTAAGTTGCTTGATTTATATACTTGCTCCTTGTTTGATTATTGCATGGTTATTTCTCGCTTGATTTCATGCTTGTATGCTTGATTAATCGTTGCTTGAATTATCCTTGTGTGTTTTATTTTAGCCTAGTCTCTTGAATTCGTTTCTTGAGTCCGAAGCTAGAGTAGTGTGTCGATATTTCTGTTTCCAAAAGCGTATGTCTCGCGAGAGTTCTCAACGACCACTCACGCGAGACAATGTTACGACTGGCTAGCTACCGGTGTAACCGCTACATGACGATGTAGCTAAAGGTGGGATCATGCCGGAGAACTTTGTGGTCTCGGTATGGGGAAGGATTGGAACGGAACAGAATATCGAAGGGCCCTAGGTGTAAAGAGTATAGAGTATTCAAGCGTCACTTGTTTATCGATGGGCCCTAGGTGTAAAGAGTCTAGAGTATTCAAGCGTCACTTGTTTATGTCTAGTCGTCTTTGCATGTTGTGTGTTGTCTAAGAGTCTAAGGTATTTCAAGTATTCTTGTCATATTCTAGACGTCTTAGTGAGTCGGGTAGGAGGTAAGAGTCTAAGGTGTCCAAATAGTTCCTTGTTCCCTTAGGTCGCTTCTCTCTTATAATAGCAATTATTTTTAGATCGTTCGAAGTAAGTCGTAGTGATCTAGTCTTTCTTGCGTGTTTGTTGTTTGATTGCTTCCGCTATAGCTTTTGTTGCGTTACTTTGATAACTTGCTAGTTTGTTTCACTTGCTTGTTTTCTTTGTCTGCTGGGGTAGTCGGGTTGGGAAATAGAATCCTGTTTAGGATAAAGGGGTACCCAGGCTCACTGAGTAATCTTAGATTACTCATGATAATATTTTGGCCTTGCAGGAGAGCTTAAGTGAGTCTAGAGCTGGAGCAAA
>NC_025699.1:28178590-28183307 GCF_000633955.1 Camelina sativa
GTATCCTTGTCATATTCTAGACGTCTTAGTGAGTCGGGTAGGAGGTAAGAGTCTAAGGTGTCCAAATAGTTCCTTGTTCCCTTAGGTCGCTTCTCTCTTATAATAGCAATTATTTTTAGATCGTTCGAAGTAAGTCGTAGTGATCTAGTCTTTCTTGCGTGTTTGTTGTTTGATTGCTTCCGCTATAGCTTTTGTTGCGTTACTTTGATAACTTGCTAGTTTGTTTCACTTGCTTGTTTTCTTTGTCTGCTGGGGTAGTCGGGTTGGGAAATAGAATCCTGTTTAGGATAAAGGGGTACCCAGGCTCACTGAGTAATCTTAGATTACTCATGATAATATTTTGGCCTTGCAGGAGAGCTTAAGTGAGTGTAGAGCTGGAGCAAATTTTAGGGTGCCGGATAGGGTTTTCCTTGTGTTCCTTGTAAAACCCTATATTTTTATAAATGGTTATGTATAAATTTTTTCGACTATATTTATATATTGCTTTAATGATTTGTTTATGATGAATTATTTTACTAAAGTAATATATACGGTTTTCAGGAAAACATGGCAAGTTGCAAATGATACTCGGCCTTGTCCGGGCTAACACAACGCACCAGGCCACGAGGGTTGCAAAGCCTAAGTAACCTCGGATGCGGGTGGAATTGTGCCAGGGAGGACCGGTCAGGAAGTCTGCAGCTTCCGTCCCTCGACCAGATCAAATAGGTGCAATTCCGCAAGTGGCGTCCCGTGGCTGTCCGATGGCCTTCGTGGTCTTAGGACGGTTTGGGGGCGTTACAACGGTGGTATCAGAGCGGTGTTTTCGAACCCGCGAGCACTTGTGCATTTCAAAGTTTTATCGAGTAATGTGTCGCAAGAACATGAAATTTTATCCGGTAGTTTGCTTGTCTAGTTTAGGTTGAACCTTGGAACGAACTAAGCGTCTGACCTTGTTTCTTGTGAGTATTTTTTTTTTAGATGTCTTCAGGTGATTCAGGTTGCAGCGATGGTTCAGGATATGAGGGGCCGAGACATGAGGATTGTGGACATCATAACGGGTTCTTGTCAACGGAATCAGAAAGCAGCCAAGGGCCAAATGATTCGAGTAATGAGAGTGAGGACGGGGTATTCGATACCGACGACACCAACTGGTCCGTCGAGACCGATCCGTCCGAATGTTTGGAGGAAATAGAGGAGTTGGAAGTTAATCAGGATGACCAGACAATAGTGTTGGAGATTGGCGAGCCAAGTCGACTTCAAGTACGAATGGACGCGCAAGGGAAGTTTGAAACTATCCCGGTGGGAGATCATGGAGAGGCGGAGGTGGAGCTAGCCGACAAATTGCAGAAGTTATTATTGGATCTTGTGGAGGACCAAGGTGAGGATATTAGCCCTGAGAACTTTATAAGGGAGTACCCGGAGGTGATTGATAAGATTCTGGATTTCTTGACGGACGTGTACGTGCTGGAGGAAGAAGGAGCTGCAAGTGGTACATGAGTGGTACCCGAGACCGGAGGTCCGAGTGGAGAGCAACCAGCGGAAGAGAAAGCAGAGACGGTTACCCGAATTTTATTGGTACTAAACGAGATGCACTCATCGGAGAGAGGGAACGAAGACGATGGTGAAGTTGTGGTACCGGGAATCAAGGAGGAAGAAGAACTAACTAAGGAAGATTCTAAGTCCGAAGAACCAACGGCGAGAAGGGATAAAGTTGTGGAAGTGATTGACTTAGTGTCAAGTGATGATGAAGGCGTTCCAACTTTGGTAGTAGAGACAAGAGATAAGCAAGACCCGAAACTAAGAGACCGCAAACAAGAAGCTGATGTCAGTACGGAGTTTATGGAGGACGCGAGATTGAGGCCTAGCGCAAGTCGTATAGTGAGAGAACAAGGAGAACCAAGTCAAATTGCGAGCAATCAAGGAGACCAAGACCAAGTTGTACCAGACCCTGTGGAGTCGAACCAGATAGTGCTGAGACGCAATAGCCCCATTCGAGCTGTGCCATTACAGATGGTGTTACCGGGGGAAGAGGAGGAACCAATGGACCGAGATTTGGAGAAGCTCGCTAGAATGTATGAGTTGAGGAGGCAGAACCGAGAACATATAAGGTTCGAAATTGGTGAGAGTAGTTCGAATTTGAAGAAGCCGAGAATGTCGTACCAAGAATTTCAGGCGATGGAACGGCCAGAGACACGGCCAGTGACCTCTCAACCAAGAGGCAGGCTGAGGATGAGGGCCACTGCTCGTAAGAAAATGGTTTACCCGAATCAAGTTCACATGAGAAACACGCCCTACTGCGAACTGTGCGAAGGCGTCGGACATTGGACGAAGAACTGCTGGAGGACAGCGTTAAGACGCATGTGCGACCCGACGAACCAGGATTGTGAGTGGTGCGGAATGCGAGGGCACTTTGCCTATCGCTGCCCAAACCCTGACCGTATGAGATATTGGAGGCAATGTGAAGCATGTGGAGAACCAGGGCATCCGAACAACCATTGCTGGAGGACAAGACCACAACACTTTGTGGACCCGGAACAAGTTATGTGTACAGTGTGTGGAGAGCTGGGGCACTTAGGCGACCACTGTTGGAGAGCAAGACCAGAGCGAATGATATTCCAAGAACCAAGTAGGTGTACCGAGTGTGGTGAGAGTGGACATTTTTCTCCTAACTGTCCATATCAGATTGTGCGCGAGAATTTGAACCCAATCAATCAACGTGAGGAGATGGGAGAGAATCCGATAGGATGAGTCGAACGAGTGGAAGAGAACCCGATAAACCAAGCTGGAACCTCGACGTCTGCTGCCTCTACCTCAACCGAGTCTCCCGCTGAACCGCCACCTGATGAGCCAGTTAGGGAGTGCATATGATTTTGCGAAGCATGTACTAGGCTCAGCAACCCGTAGAACTCTTGGGGAGTAAGGGAAAGTTGTTTTCTTTTTGGGTGTAAGTGTAAGGGTTGGATAGTATTCTTTTTGTTGTCATTTCTAGACCTAACCCGTATTGTTTAGTCTAGGATCCGAACCCTTAGAATTATCGGCTAGGTTGGTGTAGAACTTTTGTAGCTTTTCCATTGGTTTGTAAAAGTACCTTATGTTCTCTAGCCGTATTTCTCGTAGTACTATTTAACTGCTTGCTAATCTTTGCTTGTTTTCATTACTTGCTGTGATTTTTGCTTGAGTTCTATAGGTTTGCATAGATAACTATATTGCATAATTACCTTGCATTATTTAACGTTGTCGATGAAGATTCACATAAGTCACCACAAAGCGCGATCAGACAAAAGAGAAGAAGCTCAAGAAAGAACAAGAGAGTTCGACCAAGATAAGAACAGCCAGTTCAGGTGATTAATTAAAAGAAGGAGGAGTGAAAAGAAGAGGAATGATGAAGAAGGTTGAGGCAAACTCAAAGAAACCAAAAGAATAGTGCAAATCAATCGACAGTAACAAACAAATAAAAAGGGTCAAAGTAAACATGACCAAGAAAGTGCGAGAGAAAAAGTACGTAGTCCAAGGGTAGGACAAAGAGGGTGCAAGAAAATAACGAACAGCAACGGCAAAGCCCTAATATGTTAAAGAGGCGAAAACCAGCCAAAGAAATTGAAAGGAGATAAGATCCTAAGGCGTGTACGGATAAAGAAGTAGGTGAATCGAAGAAGCATCGTGTTAAGGTCAATAAAAGAGAAAATACAAGTCGTATGTTGAAGTATATCAAGGTGAAGTGAGTTAAGCTATAAACGGAAGGAGGAGAGAAGAATCAGGAACAAGCTGAAGAAAGAGAAGCATTGACTCAAGGAAGTTGATGGTGGTCAAGCCATGGTGCAACAAGACAAAAATCTCAATGTATGGAGAACCTAAAGATTAAGAGGAGCAGAGTGAATGCTGGAGATGCAGAAGCTTTCCAAGAAGCAACCGCAAACGGAGTCCGAGTGTTTAAAGTTAAACAGTGGTATGAATGTGGAGTGAAATGTTGGAGAAGAAACAGCCAAAGGAAGGAGGATTTCGGCAAAGATATTAACATGATAGTAATTACAAGGCAACGACATCTGTGCCAGGAGTATAAGCATCACCAGAAGAAGAAGAAGACGTGAGAATTCGGGGACGAATTCTTATAAGGGGGGGGAGAATGTAATGACCCTCACCGAGAGTAAAAATCTCAGAATAAAAGATCAAGAAAATGGACCGGAAAATACTTAAAAAGAAAGAAGATGAAAAACAAAGAAGAACGACCAGAAGAAGTCCGAGGAAAAAGTCAGGAGTTGAAAAATGACCAAACCAAGACGGAGTGACCGGGAGTACAGCCAGGACCCTAACAATGATCGAGGAGTCGAGAAAATTGGTCGAGGAGTCGAGAAAAGTTGTCGAGAAAATTTACCGAGAGAACCGTTAACGATTGACCAATGGTCGAGAGGAGTGCTCGATCGTGACGCGCAAAGCCGAGAGGACCGATAGCCATTGACCGAACGATCGAGGAACTGGTCCGAGTGAGTCGAAGAATGCCGGAGGGAACGTCGAAGGTGCCGGACGAAGGATTGAATATTTTTGGGAAAATTCTTATTTCCTAAAAATTTCGACCAATCAGAATTAAGATAAGTGGAAGATTATTTTAATCAAGGAGAAATTAGTGAAGGAATTTAAAAATTCAAGGAGATTAAGAGAGATAGTGGAGGATTAGCTTAATCAAGGAGATTAATGAAGAAGTGGTGTTCAAGGTGGCCAAGTCTCACTAATTTTTGCCAAG
>NC_025699.1:28183461-28207181 GCF_000633955.1 Camelina sativa
GGAACTGGTCCGAGTGAGTCGAAGAATGCCGGAGGGAACGTCGAAGGTGCCGGACGAAGGATTGAATATTTTTGGGAAAATTCTTATTTCCTAAAAATTTCGACCAATCAGAATTAAGATAAGTGGAAGATTATTTTAATCAAGGAGAAATTAGTGAAGGAATTTAAAAATTCAAGGAGATTAAGAGAGATAGTGGAGGATTAGCTTAATCAAGGAGATTAATGAAGAAGTGGTGTTCAAGGTGGCCAAGTCTCACTAATTTGTGCCAAGGTGGCCAAGTCTCACTAATTTGTGCCAAGAGGACAACATTGAGACAATTCTTGTGCATCTTTGCCTTACAAAATCTTGTGGCAATTAAGTGACATGCNTATTCAAGCATCACTTGTTTATGTCTAGTCGTCTTTGCATGTTGCGTGTTGTCTAAGAATCTACGGTATTTCATGTATCCTTGTCATATTCTAGACGTCTTAGTGAGTCGGGTAGGAGGTAAGAGACTAAGGTGTCCAAATAGTTCCTTGTTCCCTTAGGTCGCTTCTCTCTTATNTGGTTGGATCGAGTAAGTCGAGAACGAGAACGGTCAAAGGAGCGGACGACTGTCGACACGAAGACCGTCTGATCGTGTGGTGCAGTGAGTCTGTGTAATCATCGTCGATACGCGAAAGGTGAGTCTGCGGTAATGCATGTAGCATAGATGCATGTAGTTTAGGTTTAAATTGATTGCATGCCTAGTATGGTAGGATTCATCTTAGTGAAATGTTTAAATGCACATCTAACTTGAATCACCATGCATGTTGAATTCGGTTGCATTTTAAGTAAATTGGGACTTAAAAATTTGGTTAGAATTGCATGCTAAAATGAACCTAGTTTTACTTGAATATTTTCTTGTTAAAATCCGGTTGCATGCATGATAGATGATTAAATAATTTGCATTGTTTTGCATAATTTTAATCGAGGTTAGAACATGCTTAAATTAACCTTGAGGATTTAAATGAGTAAATCGGTTAGGTTGCATGTTAATTTGGACTTAGGATTTAAATGGGTAAATCTTATTTGGTTGCATGCGTATTAGGACTTGTTGCATAATCTTTGCTTAAGTTGCTTATATTGTTGCATGCATGTAGAATAATCTTAAGTTGCTTGATTTATATACTTGCTCCTTGTTTGATTATTGCACGGTTATTTCTCGCTTGATTTCATGCTTGTATGCTTGATTAATCGTTGCTTGAAATATCCTTGTGTGTTTTATTTTAGCCTAGTCTCTTGAATTCGTTTCTTGAGTCCGAAGCTAGAGTAGTGTGTCGATATTTCTGTTTCCAAAAGCGTATGTCTCGCGAGAGTTCTCAACGACCACTCGCGCGAGACAATGTTACGACTGGCTAGCTACCGGTGTAACCACTACATGACGATGTAGCTAAAGGTGGGATCATGCCGGAGAACTTTGTGGTCTCAGCATGGGGAAGGATTGGAACGGAACAAAATATCGAAGGGACCTAGGTGTAAAGAGTCTAGAGTATTCAAGCGTCACTTGTTTATGTCTATTCGTCTTTGCATGTTGCGTGTTGGCTAAGAGTCTACGGTATTTCAAGTATCCTTGTCATATTCTAGACGTCTTAGTGAGTCGGGTAGGAGGTAAGAGTCTAAGGTGTCCAAATAGTTCCTTGTTCCCTTAGGTCGCTTCTCTCTTATAATAGCAATTATTTTTAGATCGTTCGAAGTAAGTCGTAGTGATCTAGTCTTTCTTGCGTGTTTGTTGTTTGATTGCTTCCGCTATAGCTTTTGTTGCGTTACTTTGATAACTTGCTAGTTTGTTTCACTTGCTTGTTTTCTTTGTCTGCTGGGGTAGTCGGGTTGGGAAATAGAATCCTGTTTAGGATAAAGGGGTACCCAGGCTCACTGAGTAATCTTAGATTACTCATGATAATATTTTGGCCTTGCAGGAGAGCTTAAGTGAGTCTAGAGCTGGAGCAAACTTTAGGGTGCCGGATAGGGTTTTCCTTGTGTTCCTTGTAAAACCCTATATTTTTATAAATGGTTATGTATAAATTTTTCTGACTATCTTTATATATTGCTTTAACGATTTGTTTATGATGAATTATTTTACTAAAGTAATATATACGGTTTTCAGGAAAACATGGCAAGTTGCAAATGATACTCGGCCTTGTCCGGGCTAACACAACGCACCAGGCCACGAGGGTTGCAAAGCCTAAGTAACCTCGGATGCGGGTGGAATTGTGCCAGGGAGGACCGGTCGGGAAGTCTGCAGCTTCCGTCCCTCGACCGGATCACCTAGGTGCAATTCCACAAGTGGCGTCCCGTGGCTGTCTGATGGCCTTCGTGGTCTTAGGACGGTTCGGGGGCGTTATAGCGACGTGTTCTATTTCAAAGAGAACACGTCAAGGGCAACGCGTGCGGACCATTGCGAGTCTGCGTGTCCCTAGTCTCTTCTAAACCTAGCTCTATTTAAACCCTCTCTTATTTTCTTGTAGCCTCAGACTTAAATGAAATAAAAACATTTCCAAAGAGAGATTCTTTGACTCTTGTCTCAGTCCTTTCCTTAGAATCAATCCGGGATTGATCTACCGAGAGAACCCTAGCCGACCTCAAACTGGGTTTGCCGTCGCTAGTCTGACCGTATCATGGGGCGAGCCCTTCCTCACATTTTGTCGTTCGATCCACCATCGTCTTCATCTCCTCTAGCCGAGCGGTTCATCGTTTTGCTAGCCGTACCGCAACTCCACCATTCGTACCGAAGCCACTCGACCACGACGTGACCAAAAGTCGAACACCCAATCCGCTCGTTTGTTTGCCGCCATCTTCCGTTTCCATCGTTTGTTTTCACCCTGAAATCGAACCATCGCGTCTTGTCCAAGAGAAGTTGCTCCTAGCTCGTTCGGCCCGAGAGTACTCGATTCCATCCGTACCGCGAGACGTCCGGCGCTCGCATCACCAACGCTAGCCTAACTTCATAATTGCATAAGCAACTTCACAACAACAAATAGATCTCGTAACTATACCAAGTATAGCTCCTAAACCTCACATGAACTACACAAAAAGAAAATAGATCAAGCAAGGATGCCAGATCTAAACCAGCCAAACAAATTGATCTCACATAGAAACGTAGATCTAACTATCAAACACAAGTATAAACATGAACCCTCAATCCTAAACTCATACACAAAACAAATCCTAGTCATGTGCTACTACACATGCTTCGGTACTCACCTTGACCTTAACGTCGAGAAAACAACTTTCTACCCTTGCCCGCTTATTGATATCGATCCGACTAACTTTCTCCAAGGATGGATCTAAACTTCGGACCGGACCAAAAACTTAGAAAAATATTCTAAAAAGAATAAGAGACTAAGGGCAGAACTTAATTACCGGAAACCCAACCACGACTCTCGACTTGACCAACTTTTACCCGACTCGCCTCCAAAAGCTTCTCAATCTAACTAACAATCTAACTATACTCAGGGTGGGATTTTGGTTGAAATCTAATGAAACAAAGCTAGGATTTCGTGGATTTATATAGGGAGAGGAGTCTTAGCTCCCAAGCTAAGGCAAGCATGAGGTGGTGGATAAGCATTATCCAAAAGCTTATCCTTATCCACTTTCATTCTTATCCAAACTAAGGCTTGCGCCAACTTACGCTCAACACACGCCAATCCATCCAAAAGTGTGGCACCTCGTGGTCAGCATACTCCCAGCTGGTGACACACCTACTTACACCACAAACACCTTTACGACAAAGCAGCTTCGCGGCCAAAACTTAACCAAGAGTTCCTCGACCTATTTTTATTGCTAAACTTACGTAATGTGGCTTGTCCTTAACCACTTACTAACCTTGTTGTCTCCATATTCTAACCTGTTCGATCATCACTTGCTTGTCTCGGCCATAACAGCTCCTTCACGGTAGAACTAGTTTTCTCGGTACAATTGATCTTTCCATCGACCAAATTGTTGATTAACCCTCCATAACATTTAGTGGACACTCAATCATGTCCTTTGATCGAATATATCATCTTTCTGTAGCCTTACTGCCCATTGCCATTGATAGTCGGTCCTTCTCTTCTCGATACTTGCCGATAGCTGATGGAAACCTTTAACTCGCTCATGGTTTGATATAAAAATCAATTCAACCATTTTTCTTCGATCAATCCTTCAGATAAGGCTTGGTTCACAGTTGGCTCCATCGAATTTTTTTTTTTTTTTTGAAGTCTCGGCCGCACGTCCACGTTCGCTCTGTTCGTATACTAGGTCAAAATCAGGGGTATTACATTCTCCTCCCCTTAAAAAGAATTTGTCCTCAAATTCTCTGCATCTACAACTGAAGCTTCTCTTTGTCTAATCTGTACTAGTCTTCAACTCTTGAAGTAACCCTCCTCATTCTTCGGTTCTTCTCGCTGTATTTGTTTAAAGTATTTGATAATTACCTTTTTTATCAAATAGACTCAAACAATCCTCCTCTTCTTACTGTGGTTGTAGTAGGAAAATTCTTGTGGGCATCAACTCCATTTGTTATAGCTTCAATAGACACAACTCTTCTACATCTCTTCTTAAACCTTGATACCACTCCGGATACCCTTCCCTTGTAAAGCACTGCTCAGGCAGCCTTCAGACTTTATTATTTCATCTTTAGGTTGCTTCCATTACGACTCTGCATTGTTTTTCAGAATCACTTCTCCATCCTTCAATAGGCTGATAGGTACTACACTTCATCCATTTTCTCCTTCTTCATTATTTTCTTGCAACCTCTTTGGAGTCTTCAACTCTTTCTTCTTCTCTTGTCGGTTCTTGGTCCATCATCTTCATCTTTTGGTTTATCTCGTCTTTACCTTTACATGCCTTGACATAGACATCTCTCTCGATGTACAACTCTCCTCCTCTTTGCTTGTTGTACGGGTCAATACTTGTCTTCATCCTCCTCTCGAATATGGTGTAACCGTTCCCTTTGGTTCACACCTTTCACTCCTCTTCGACTTCATGGTCTTTGTCTTCGTCTTCGCCTTTGTCGTATGATTCCTCCCTTTTTGATGCCTTCCTTGAATGATCTTATCGTCTCACATTTCAATGCTTTCGTGGAAACAACACTTCCTTTGATTCTTCATATACTACCTAGGCTCACAACATGTTCCATTGTGTGTAACCCAACCTTCTCTTTTACTACTCCTCTGTCATATATTTTCTTCTCCATCTTGTCTTTGCGGTTCATCTTTTCTTGCATCTTACAAGTAACTCCTTCCCTTACAACTTGCTTTACTATGTGTATTCCAAATTACACCCTTCGCTGGCAACTGCTACAAACTTCTTCTTCTCTTTGCTTTAGCTAACTTCTTCTTCAGCTAATGTCTTCTTGGCCTCATGATTTCCATCTCACGGGCTTTTACCTTACCCTCCTCTTTCTTGATTATACATTTTTTTGTTTTTTAACATATGCACTCCTTGCTTCCATATTTCACTCCAATGCCTCTGTCTCTTCTTCTAATTATCCTTTCCATCGGATAATTCTTCTTACTCCTCTTCTTCTGTGATTCCAACTTGAATCTTCATCGCTCACCTTCTCTTGATTTTTGAAAATGACAATTCCTTGATAATGAGCTAGTGTCCTTCTAGCCCCTCCAATTAACTTCATGCTTCTCTTCCTTGATGACATTAAATCCTTCCTTTGAGTTAATATACTTTCTTCATGGATCCTTGAATATTTGGACTCCACATCCTTCAAAGTTGTTGTTACAACTTATACATCAACTCCTTTTTTGATACCTTCTTCATTTGGTTGACACGGTCCTTCAAACCTCCTCTTGATCACCTTTTGCCTATACTTGATTAAACTTCACTCTTCACTTGGCAAACTCCTTTTGCAAGTCGAACGATTACTCCTTTTTCTTTGCAAACTTTCTTCAAACTGACACTTGTCCTTGCAGATTATTCTGTTCTCGTGAGTAGAATAACTACTCCGCTCTCGCTTCTTCCCAACAATCTCTAGATCTTCGTACGACTATCTTCTGCTAACTTCTTTGATGAAGGTTCCTTCCTTCATGGCTATTGGCATTATAATCGTACTAGGGCTGTTCCTATAGTAGATTTGGCATTGGCTCTTCTTCTTTCATTCTGACTCTCTTTTCTCTCTTCTGAAATGTGATGTCCTGATCACATGACGCCTTGACAAGCTTATTGATCTATAGGTTGGATCTTGCACGATACAACTTCAACTTTATCCTCTAACTTCACTCTTGCATATGTGATTCCCTATCACATAAACCTCACTATACTTAGCACTCCAACCTCTGCTTTTGCTCCCACACACCCATAAAGCACCACAAAACAACTAACGGGTTTGACCTAAAATTCTAGGGTTCAACTAAACTCTCAGCTTCTAACTCTTAGGGTTCTCAAGGTTCCTAGAAATCCTAGAACACCAACCCTAATAATCTACTAACCAAAACACTCAAAACTCTTAAGCTGACAACACAAACATGGGTTTACCATTCCCAAAGCGTAGTCGCACTTAAGACAAACAATGCAAGCACTACAATACACTATACAACCAATGCTATAATTTCTCAAAATTAAAGCAAGCAACCTACCAAAAATTCTATATGCTAGCACTATAAAAATAATGCAAGCAACTACCACACACAAAAGAGAGTTAGAACCCATACTTACCTTTGTCGAGACCTCATAAGGTCATAGAGGTTAGGGTAATATATTCCTAAGGTATAACACAACTTACTTGTGTCTTCACTTCCTCCTCTTCTGGATTACTAGAAAGGGCGGAGTGGATAGACCAACGACTACAAAGACTGAATCGGGTGAGAACTCATATTCTTCTTCCTCTTCGCTCGATCCTTTCCTCCTCTCCATTAACTTGCTTCACGAAATCTCCTTCTTCTCGGTTGTTCAAGCATACACAATTCTTGAATGATCTTCTTGCAACACGTCTACTAGCTTGGAGACGCCTTACACCATTATAAGCATGCGCCTTGTCGTTCTCCTTCATCAATCACTAGGAAACAACTAATCTTGTCTTGAACCATAACTTCATCTTCTGAGTTCTCCACCACAATTCTTAGCCTTGCCGCGGTCTCCACAACCTTCCTTCTTTCATCCCTTAACTTGAGATATACACCAAAATCCAAAGGTTAAAACCTAACCTATCTTATCCCATCTACCTATAGCACATGGACACACCGGTTTCCTAAAGTTGCCTTTGCGACTCATTTTGACTCGATAAAAAATTTTGAAAACTTGTGTCCCTTGAGCATCTTTAACCATGCTCTCATACCACTCTTTGTAACACCCCCGAACCGTTCTAGGACTAAGAACGAATCAGACGTGTTACTTGTGATGCATGTAGACGATCCAACCGAGGTTATTAGAATGAATCCAATACCTTAGTCAGTCCATCCGTGGGTATCGTTCCTCTCGTACATGGCCTAAGGCTTTTCAACCCGTACCATGTCTGCGAGTTGTGTTAGTCCGGACAAGACTAATATCGAGTGGAACACAAGGCTTTTAATAATTAAAAAATCTTATTTTATTAATCTTCAAAGTACCTTAAATTACATACGTATTAGGCGCCAAGGCCTAATGCCCAAATCGAGTGATACAAAAAATATTCCAAATATTTCTTTACAAAGGCAACAAACTCTACACCGGTGTCCATCGTTCGTGCTTTCCCAAAAGGTCTCCCAACTATGGTTACCTGTAAAACAAAAGTAGAATCTTGAGTAATCTAGGATTACTCATTGAGTCCGGGATCTAACAATCAACAACCCCAAACCCAAACCCCCAAACAACAATCAAGCACACAACACACAATCAAGCTTAAACAAGCAATTATACTCCATACAGAGTATTCACAACGGAAGCTAGCCAACACTACAAACAAAATGGCACAACAGCCATCAAACTAATCCTACCAAACCTAAAGGCCTTTACTACTAATAATGTGACTCTGATTTCCCACAAGGCAATGTCTTCCGATCCTTAGCCACAAAGGCTAGAAGGAACACATCCCATTCCCCAAAACCGTGTACAAGGGACCTGTTCCCTTACGACAAATTTATTACTTTGTCAAGTAGTGCTAGGTGGTAGCACACCGCTCTGAACCGCTGAGACAATCATGACCTCGCCACGCACTAGCCATAGAAATGACTAACACCACACTACTTACTACGATCCTAACATAATGTCAGCACTACTCGCAACAAGGTCTACTAACAAAAAACAAGTCAATCAAGTAAAAAAAAGATTAACTAACAACAAACAATCAATCAAACAAACAAACAACAAACAAACAAACAAACAATCAACCAAGCAATCAATTAACAAAGCAATTAAACTACAACACACACAACGCTTGGGTATCATACCAATAAATACCGATTATTGACTATGAACAACCAAGCAGCATAACGGCTATACCAACGCTAGCCTAGCCTCATAAAATTGCATAAGCAACTTTACAACAACAAATAGATCTCGAAACTATACCAAGAATAGCTCCTAAACCTCACACGAACTTCACAAAAAGAAAATAGATCAAGCAAGGATGCTAGATCTAAACCAGCCAAACAAATCCATCTCACATAGAAACGTAGATCTAACTATCACACACAAGTATAAACATGCAACCTCGGTCCTAAACTCATACACAAAATAAAATCCTAGTCATGCGCTACTACACATGCTTCGGTACTCACCTTGGCCTTAACGTTGAGAAAACGACTTCCTACCCTTGCCCGCTTATTGATCTCGATCCGAAAAAATTTCTCCAAGGATGGATCTAAGCTTCGGACCGGGCCAAAAACTTAGAAAAATATTCTAAAAATAATAAGAGACTAAGGGCAGAACTTACTTACCGGAAACCCAACAATCTAACTATTCTAAGGGTGGGATTTTAGTGGAAAGCTAATGAACTAAAGCTAGGATTTCGTGGCTTTATATAGGGAGAGGAGTCATAGCTCCCAAGCTAAGGCAAGCATGAGGTGGTGGATAAGCATTATCCAAAAGCTTATCCTTATCCACTTTCATTCTTATCCAAACTAAGGCTTGCGCCAACTTACGCTCAACACATGCCAATCTCATCCAAAAGTGTGCCACCTCGTGGTCAGCATACTTCCAGCTGGTGACACACCTACTTACACCACAAGCACCTCTACGACAAAGCAGCTTCGCGGCCAAAACTGAACCGAGAGTTCTTCGATCGATTTTTACTGCTAAACTTACGTAATGTAGCTTGTCCTTAACCACTTACTAACCTTGTTGTCTCCGTATCCTAACTTGTTCGATCATCGCTTGCTTGTCTTGGCCATAACAGCTCCCTCACGGTAGAACTAGTTTTCTTGGTACAATTGATCTTCCATCGACCAAATTGTTGATTAACCCTTGATAGCCAACTCCATAACATTTAGTGGACACTCAATCATGTCCTTCGATAGAATGCATATCATCTTTCCGTATCCTTACTGCCCATTTCCATTGATAATCGGTCCTTCTCTTCTTGATACTTGCCGATAGCAGATAGAAATATTTAACTCGCTCATGGTTTGATATAAAAATCAATTCAACCATTTTTCTTCGATCAATCCTTCAGATAAGGCTTGGTTCACTGTTGGCTCCATCAAATTTTTCTTTTTTTTTGAAGTCTCGGCCGCACGTCCACGTTCGCGGCCCTCCGTCTGTATTCTAGGTCAAAATCAGTGGTATTACACCATTCCCGGCCGAACATCCATCAATTCGTTTACTTAGCTTTGGCTCGTGGCCTTGCTTTGTAAACCTTTATACACAGCGGAATGTAACTTTACCCTTGACCCATCCCTTTGTGACTTAGCCATACAACCAACCAACCCCATAGGCTTAGAAAATTAGAGATAGGGGACTTATAGTCCCTTCGGTGCATGGTGATCAGTTGCGCTATCGGCTTCCCGAACAACTCATGTTCCCAAAGCTTGGCATCGGACATTCCATTAGTTGACGTATCGGTCATACTTTGGTATCTCGATCGACTCGTCGGTCTTTGTATAAGAGCCAGGTCCATTCGAACGATCTGACCTCATAATCGAATCGCCGATCAACCACAGACCAAGCCGATACTTTTGAATGACTTGTCGACCACCCGACCGATCAATCCAACCTACGGCTCCTATCGTCGATCATTTTATCACCTGATCCGCCGAGCGATTGAATCATCGGTCAACCCTCGATCGATCCTTCCATTGGCATGGATCGTCGATGACCTTTCAATTGGTCCGACTCTATGATCGAACTGTCGATCATCCTGCGATCAGTTCGACTCCATCGCCGAACCACCACTTATTCTTCGATCAGTTCGACCTGAATGTCGAACCATGATAAACAGGTTTCCACCCAGGGTATCGATTCCCTATGCAGTTGTAGTACATAGGGTTATCAATCCAAATGGTTGTTTATGCTAGCAGGAAGGATGCAATCAGAACAATGCAAGTCAAGCCAAGCAATTAAGGGTTTTGATCTAACAATCCTAAATAAATAAAAGAAAAGAATATAAACGAGAAACCACACGACCTAAGCACTCGATGAAAGCATTCGAGTACAGGATCGGGTGGGGTGATCGAGTAAGCAAATGAGATATGAACAACTCGAGGTATTACTCGATGCAGGTTATCGTGTACCTGATCGGGTAAGAGATCGAGTAATGAAAGAAAATGCAGGCAATTAAAATACGAAAGCTTCTAAGGATGGGGTAATCGAATCCTAAGTATTCCTAACCGGTACAAATGTCTTACATGCCTCAAGCAAATATTTCCTAGACAATGAATCTCTAAAACCTTGTTAAAACACTCTCGCACTAAAAACAATCAACCTTGATCACTCCCCTACCCAACTCTTGTTGGAGAAACATGACCAAGCAGGCATTAAGATCCGATTCATTATTGTCAGTAAACCCCTTACTCATCTAATCTCTTAGGCTAAGTGAGTAAACCTCTAGCATTGGTTGATTCAAGCATCTCATCTACACCTCTCGGTGGTAAAACGCCTTAGATCTAATCTCAACCTCTCGGTCTGTTGACAGCATTAAGAACACCAATCTAGAAGGAAATCTGTTAAACATATACAATCAACTAAGAAATCCTAACCGATCAAGAACACAAAATCATCTATCCCATCCCTAGAAACTTTACTACACTACTCGGACATAATAACAAGAAACATAACAACAAATAAGAACGAAAATTGCGTTATAATAAACGGTAGAGTAGAGTAGAAAAAATACATGTTAGAAATCTAAAGAAATGATAAAAAGTTATGAAATAAAATCTAAAAACAAAAGGGCAAAGTGTTTGAGTCGCTCAGTTCTCTCACAGAAGCTCTTGCTCTCTGGTTTGAGGGTCTGCGGTGTGCTCGTTTGCGAGGAAGGAGAGGAGGAGTTTATATATGGAAACCCCTTTGACCTAGCTTCCCAGACCTGCCCGATGGTCTACTCGATGGGGTACACGAGGGTGAAGTCGGGATACTCCTCGGGTAGATCTTCGGGTTGTTCTTCCGGCTCTTGGATCCTCCTCGATCGTGTTGGGGTTTGGACTTGTTCTTCCAGCTCAATGGCTCCTTTGGGTACATGCTCGGGTTTGTCCTTGTTTTTCCCCATTTTAGGCTCTTTAGCACCTGTTTTCATCCAAAACATGCAAATGCAAAAATGCAACACCCTAAATGGTCTAAAAGTGAATTCCTACAGTTAAGTGAATTCCAATAGGCACATATCCGACAAGACCGTTTCATCGCTCCCCTTCGATCATGCATTTTCGGACGTGCCTGTCCGGCCGTGCCTGTTTGACAATCCTCGTTCGTCCATGCCTGTTCGGTCACCGCGTCTCATGACAGCCCACGAGCTACCCAGCTGACCCGCACATTGCCCACCTCCTAACAGCTGGCCGAGCTTGGTCGAGCTAGTGGTATCTGCCTGGCAGCTGACCGAGCTGAAACCAGCTGGTCGAGCTGTCCGCAGCTGGCCGAGAGCTGTCCGCAGCTGGCCGAGAGCGGTCCGCAGCTGGCCGAGAGCTGTCTGCAGCTGGCCGAGAGCTGTCCGCAGCTGGCCGAGAGCTGTCCGTAGCTGGCCAAGAGCTGTCCGCAGCTTAGCTAACTTGTTCATCGAGCTCGTTCAGCTCGTTTAGCTCATATTCCAGCTGGTTGAGCTAGTAGCTTAGCTACTTAAGCGCATATGGATATCATTTTCCTTAAAACAAATTGCCCCCCTTTAAGATCGTGGGACGCGGGCGTTACACATGCTTGGGTGACTCCTCATTCTTGCTCTTTTAAAGCTGCAAAGCACTTGTTTTCATCTAAAATGCAACAATGCAACACCCTAAACAACCAAAATGAAAATATCTACGGTTAATAACCTAAAAATGCTAACGTTAGACTCTAGACAATGCAAAACATGAATAAAATGATGCCTAAAAATATGTAAAATATAAATACATTAGAAGTCCAAAGTCTTCATACTCCATTACTCAACTTATGCAGGCAACAACGCATGTCAACCAGCTAGTAAAACAAGTTTGACACATTCACCAAACTCTGCAACTCAACTTACGCATGTTACGATGCGAGGTTTCGGTATAACACTAGTTTAGAGAAGTAGGATAACACGGTTAGTACTGCCGTTCTCTAGATCAGTACTTGGTGATCAATCTAATCACATGCATTAAGATAAAGATGTCCCAAAAGAACTCTAATATAGAACTAAAAATGAAGGTTTAACAACCTAGTTGAAGCGAACCATGAATTATCCTTGAATCACCCCATAAAACCCAACAAAGAAACTATTCGCTCATGATGCAAAGAAACTACGTTGATATTACAAGGAATAACATCAAAAAAACGAATCAACAAACAAAAGGGGTTCAAAGGAAACTTCTCTAGTTGTCACAAAAGTAATTTGTCGTCTCACAAAAAACAATGAAAGTATGATAGAGATTAGAAAGAGTAGAGATTGGTGACTTCGGTGATGGCTTCTAAGGGGAGCTGAAAGAGGAGTCTCTGGTCGTCTCAAGGGCTGCTAACTAAGAGGCTGGTTGAATCACAATTGAGGCACAATGAAGTCACACCTTGAAACCCTAGGTCTTGAAGAATATTTTTTTAGGATTTTTTCTTGGATTAGGGTTTTTTAGGGCTGAGTTGTACTTTTCTTCTTGAGTGCAGGACAAGGGGTGGAGAAGGAGTCTTGGACTGGGCCACTGTGATGGTTTCTGGTCGGGCCTTCAACTAAAGCCCATCGGCTACATACTTATCTTCTTGCCGGTTTATGACACGTTATGGTAAATCGGGCATATCTTTCAAGGGCTAAACTAAATAACTTGATTCTAATTCGTGGAGACATATGACTCTTCCACCATTCCATAGACACCAATCACGTCAAAATATGAGTTTCTGAAGTTCTACAAAAGTGGCCCGTACTGGAAAGTTCTTAATCTGTCCTCAAACATGTTTTCCTTGTCTTATGGTCCAAGTTGCTATAAAACCTGTAAAACCTTTTTGAAACCTGAAATACTTGATAATAGACCTTTTCTACCTTAAATCATATCAAACTCTTCCTAAATGCATACTAAAACTATAGCTAAAATGGGTAAAGTAATGATGTTATCAACTTTCCGAGACTTAGACTTTGCTTGTCGTCAAGCAAACAATCAAAATAAAGTCATGGAAAAGAGGTTTTAAAAACACATGAATTCAATTATCTTTGGGGATATCTTCTTTGCACTCTTCCTCGCCTTGACGTCAAGAACTTATGCTTGTACTTTCCCATGAGAAATATCAACGCTCCTTACTTAATTCCACAATTCTTTGGAGTTTACGGAATCTCCATTGTCATCTCTTTACATAAATTAAAGCAATAATAAAAACTGAATTCTTACCAAGGGAAGATCGATCAAAGGCTTGTCGACTCTCTTCAAGCCAAGATGTTCTACGTATGATTCCTTTCCTCTCCTTTTTCTCACTTCCAAAAAAATTGATTTCTCCTTAATTTTCTAGGGTATCATTTTATTTTTTTCCGATCCCTTCCTCTTTTTCTATGGACAGGTTTCTATGAAATCCGAAGTATGCACAGGTTTACGCGACATCCCTCGGCTCACTTATTTGGGGAAAAGGGCCATTTCCGACCTGTACAATATCAAAAGTGCCAATTTATACCTATACAAACGATCGGTGTCAATTTCTATTTATACTCTATAAAATTCAAATTTCATACCCAATTTTATAAAATAGTGCCAATTTCAAAGTCAATATAAACAAATATTACTCAACAGCTGACTCAGATGACACGTGTTTGAGGAGGTGGCATCGAGCATTGAAAACGACATCGTTTTGATGCTTTAGTTTCGTTTTAAAAAAAAATGTAACTACCTAGAATCGAACCCTGGTCAATTAATCCTTCTATCAATGCTTTAACCAACTGATCCCACAAAGTTATTCGAAACATTAAGGAACTTTTATGTTTATAGCTATATATTTGTGCGATAATCTCTACTTCATCTTCCTTTTTTTTCTTCGCATCTTCAATGGCTGCTGTGTTCTCCATCTAAATCCGCCTCCGTTGGCCCAGTCGCTGAGTGTTTCCGTTTATTGTGGTTTTCCAAGATTTGATTTTTACTTTTTGATTCTTTTAAACTTTGGAGATTCTCTGTTCCTCTCTGATCATCATCATCATCATAAATAGGGTTTCTGTTTTCCAGTCAATTTTGAATGAGGATGCCAAAATTATCAAAACTAGAGAAGTTAGAAAAATTTGATATGTTCGTCTCTCTTAGCAAGCAGAGATCGGTTCAAATACTATGGAGAAGGAAATCAAAGAACCATGGCGGAGCAGCCATCAACAATGCCAACAAAGAAAGGAAGTGGAGGAAGGAGGGAGATCGGTCAATATAGTTATAAACATAATCTTTCCATATTATTTTGAATAAGTTTGTGGGATCAATTGGTTAAAGCTTTGTTTAAAACTCTGATAGGCCAGGGTTCGATTCTACGTTGTTACATTTTTCTTTTAAACAAAACTAAAGCATCAAAATGACGTTGTTTTTGATGCTCGATGCCACCTCCTCAAACACGTGTCATCTGAGTCAGCTCTTGACTAATAATTGTTGATGTTGACTTTGAAATTGGCACTATTTTATAAAATTGGGTATGAAATTTGAATTTTATAGAGTATAGGTAGAAATTGACACCGATCGTTTGTATAGGTATAAATTGGCACTTTTGACATTGTACAGATTGGAAATGGCCCTTTTCCCCACTTATTTGCTACCTATATCCTTATTCTCTTTTTTTTTCTTTTTTTTTTCTTTTCTTTTCTTCTTTTCCTTTTTAGAGTTTCAAAGGAAAGAGAGAGGGAAACATACTTTTAAAGAAGTGCAATGTCTTGTGCGGCTTGAATGTAGAGATCTAGTCCAATGTATACGAAATCCCATGGCTCGATAATTAAGTCTGGTTTAGGTATTATAAAACGTACAAACAATATTAGATCATCCTAATATCCATCGAATAGAGACTTTGGGGATTGTTGAGTCCGCTCATTGTCTTTCCAAACTTTGTTTCTGTTGTTAAGCATAATCAAGAGTCATATGAGTGTTACTCCAAATCAAATAAACCGTTAGAATAAGATCATAATCCCTACTAGTAATGACTCAATAAAAAAGTTAGAATCAAGAAAAAGCGTCAAATCATTGATGTAAAAAGTGTAATAAGGTTTCAAGTCAACAAAATAGAAAGTAGCATTAGTATAGGATGGAACATCCTTCCCCCCAGACTTAAATCACACCGTCCTCGGTGGGAAAAAAAGAAAGAGCTGAGGATGGAAATCATAAAGAAAAGTTTGAGTTTAAGAACAATGTCATCTTGATGGAATGATGCTTGTCAACTCTAAGACGTTTTAATGGTTGCCCAAAAATATTCTAGAGGTCGGCTGTGGAATGAAGATGTTGTGACTAACCGTTTGTAACTTCCTTTGGTTGCTTGACATCGAAGTTGAACTAGGCAAAGTTCATTCGAACTGTGTTTGATATATCTCTAAATGCATTCTCCTTGAAACAAAAACCTAAAACCATAAATAATAATCATAAATAAAAAATATGAAAAACATACATGTGATAGAATGGTGATGGATGGTGATGAGATGTTTGTGGATATCTCATTGAAGTCATAATGAAGAAAAAATTGGTAAACCAAAATCTCCAATTTTGGTGAAAGAAATGCATCAATTTGGTGAAAGAGACTCAAAGCTTTCAATGAACCAACTCGCCGATTAGCTGAACCACAGTCGACATTGAGACTCAGCGACGGTGGAGATGATGATTAAAAAGTCTGATAACCTCATATAACAATTCATTCTCGTCTGATTGGCTTTCCGATTCATTCTCCGTTTTTGAAAATCAGAGATAGTCACGAAAGAGAGAAAAGGAGAAGAAAAAAGAAGCCAATTTTTTTTAATATATTAAAACTTCACTCAACCGCATGTCATGAATAAAAGGTGTTTATTAAACATCTGAAATAAGAGTTGGTTTTTCTTTATTTAACCATTTTTTATTTATTTTTCATCTCATTTTAACATAAGAACCATGATATCTCTCGGCTCACTTATTTGCTACCTATATCCTTATTCTCTCTTTTTTTTCTTTTTTTGCTTTTCTTTTCTTCTTTTCCTTTTTAGAGTTTCAAAGGAAAGAGAGAGGGGAACGTTGTAACACCCCCGAACCGTACTATGACCACCAAGGCCATCGGACAGTCCCGGAACGCCACTAGGGAAACATTCACCAACGATCCGGCCGGGTGCAAGAACGAATCAAGCCCCTTGGCCAGTCCATCGGTGAGATTCCCGACCACATGACATATCCTTACGGCTTTGTAACCCTACAGGCGCGTCATGCGTTGAGCCGACTCGGACAAAGTCTATATCAGTACCACTCGTCCGAATGGAAAGAAATCCGATTACATTACTAAATAAAAGAGTTTAATACAAACGTTTTAACAAAAGGTTGAAGAGTTCTTGGACAAGGCCTAAGCCGAGGTTTGATCCGAAATAAAACATATATGTAATTTTACAATAGACACAAAACAAATCTACTCCGGGTCCTATCATTCACCACGCCCGCTAGTTCCCTCTAAGGTTACCTGCAGCACCAAAAATTTATCATAAGTAATCTAAGATTACTTAGTGAGCTCAGGGTTCCTGCAAGAAATAAACCCCGCTCCCAACCCCATCAACAAACAACATGCAAGCATAAATCTCAACATGCAAGCATAACCCAACATTAAACAAGCGTAGCAATCAACATCCAAGCGTGCTAACAATAACACAACATTCAGAGTTCACATGCGGAAGCTTAAACAACAACATGCAACTTGAAATAAAACAAGAGATTTAACAAGTTTTATTTTAAGTATCCGGCAAGCATCCCTTCCTCAACCTCTCACGAACATCCGCTTTGCAGCCACATAGGCATACAATCGGACTTCACCCCAATGTCACACCGTCGTGTCGACAGCCTCGGCCAGGGTAGCGCACCCAATAACCTCCGAGCTCTTCGTAGCCAACCCTACAACACACGAACATGGGTTGCATGTCACGGTTGCATGTGGTACGGATTGGAAGGATGTCAATACCAAGTTCCCATACGCTTAGCCGGAATCCCTCACGGTCTAAAGACGTATTATAACCTCTCCAAAAACTCATACTTGAGTTCATATGGCTCTCAAGCTCATAAACTCACAAGTATCTCATCTCGTTACCACCCTTGTCACTAGAACATTTCGATCTAGCAACCGGTGTAACCTCACCACACATGCATTTAAACAAGAAAATCACGAAAGAAATTCAAGTAAATGCAACTAAATGCCTCATGAAAACCGCGCTCTAGATGGATGTCTTTAACTCTCCATCTAATCCGGCCAAGTATATGCCTGAACTCACTGTAAACCGTCGATGATCGGTCTCACATGGTGAATCCCTTCTTGCGGCACACTCGGATCTTCTCTTTGGTTAGAATTGATTTCCTTATCGATTTAACCTTGTGGTCGATAGTCTTGTCTTGATCTTCTCTCCTTCTTCTTTTCTCTTCTTCTTCCTCAAACCCGCTCACTCTTTTTCTTCTTTCTCTCTTGCTCACTTTCTCTCTCAATTTTCTTCTCCTTACCCCTTCTTCACTTGTGCGAAAATGAGAGAGATGAGAGCTTATTTATAGAGTGGTTGGGCGGTGGAGGCAGCCAATGCATGTGGAGAGCTCACTCTTCATTAGTGGCTATTAGAGCATGCTTAAACACTTGGAGGGAATTTGAGCTTGCCACCTTGATTCCACTAAACTCTCTTGATTTCTTTAATTCCCACTAATCTCCACCAATGCCACTTGAATTAAATAATTCCTCCACTAAGCTCCACTAATCCCACTTAGATTAAATAATTCCTCCACTAAGCTCCACTAATCCCACTTGGATTAAATAATTCCTCCACTAACTTTTTCATGATTAAAATAATCATCCCTTAAATTCTTGTTGACTTAGAAGATTTTTGGTGGAATCGGTTAATGCTCTCGGTCGACCGTCGATCAGCTCGCGATGACTATTGATTCGTCTCGGCAGCTCTCGGACAATACGCCTCGGACGATACGCTTCGGTACGTCCCGGACGTTACGGGTGACACGTCCCGGCCAACTCGGCCAATTTTTGATCCGTCCAAAAATTTCTCGGATCTTTCTCCACTGATCTTTTTGTTTTCGTTATTGGCTCCCTTTCTGGGTCTTTTGATCTTGAGTTTTCATTTTGTAATTTACCTCTGGGCGAGGGTCATTACATTCTTCCCCCCTTAATAGAATTCGTCCCGAATTCCATAAGGTTCCGACGGACCTGCCTAATCTTCTTCAACAAACAATTGAGGATATTTGGCTCGAATCCTATCCTCATCTTCCCAAGTAGTAACCTTACGGTTCTGCTTTCCCCAAAATATTTGGATTTGAGGAATTCTCCTGTTTTTCAACTTCCGAGTCCTCCTTTGTCCTATTCCAAACGGTCCCTCGGGGTAAGTAAGGTTTGGCTCCAACTCCTCGACAGGTTTGGGCACTATCATGTTAGGATCTGGTACATGTTTCCGTAGTTGGGAAACATGGAAGACTTTATGCAATCGCATAACTTCAGGCATAGCTAGCCGATAAGCCACTTCTCCAACTCTCTTCTCGATCCGGTATGGTCCGATAAACCTTACCGCAAGCTTTCCCACTTTACCAAAGTGATCCTTTCCTTTTTGTGGTGCCACTTTCAAATACACCATATCCCCGACTTCAAACTCCACTTCTCTCGCCTTTTACGGTCTGTGTACTTCTTCTGGCGGTCTTGTGCCTTCTTCATACTCTCCTATATGAACTTAATCTTTTCTGTAGTCTCATCTATCAACTTGTGATTGAAACTCGTCCTCTCTCCAACTTCCGTCCAACACAAAGGCGTTCGACACGGCCTTCCATACATTGCTTCAAATGGGGACATGCCGGTACTCGAGTGATAACTGTTGTTATACACGAATTCAACTAACAGCAAATTCTTCTCCCAATCCGATGACCATTCCAAAGCACACAGTCGGATCATGTCCTCTATGGTTCGGATAGTTCTTTCCGTCTGCCCATCAATCTCTGGGTGAAATGAGGTGCTCATATGAACATCCGTTCCCAACGCTCGATGCAAATCCTGCCAAAATAACGATGCAAATTTTGGATCGCGATCAGAGACAATGTTGGCTGGCACACCATGCAACTTTAAAATCTCATCAATATACTTCTCTGCCAGAACTGGTGCTTGATCTGTGCTTCTCACTGGAACTAAATGGGCTACTTTGGTTAAGCGATCAACCACTACCCATACTGCATCATTAATTTGTCCCTTTCTTATCGGTAGACCGGTAATAAAATCCATCGAGTTAGAGTCCCACTTCCACGTTGGTATGGGCAAGTTGCGAAGCAAACCTGCTGGCACTTGATGCTCTACCTTGATTCTCTGACAAGAGTCACATTGGCTTACCCATTTTGCTACTGATCTCTTCAGTCCAGGCCAATGGTAATATCTTTGCACGTCTTTGTACATCTTCGTGCTTCCCGGGTGTATACTCAATGCTGAGCTATGAGCTGCTCCTAATATTTCTTCTCGTAATCCGTTCTGGTCAGGCACAGTTACTCTCCCATTGAGTAGCAAGGTGTCGTCATCAGCTAAATGATAACCGCTTGCATTCGGTCCTTCCGAACCTTTTAACTCCTCAATAATCTTTTTCAGGTTCTCATCCTGATGTTGTTCTTCACGAATTCGGTGTAGTAGGCTCGCTTGAGTTACAGCTTGTAAACCCAACGGCTCACTAGATTCTCCTTCTAAGGCTAGAAGCCTTACCTTCTTTAACTCATCAGCTAGAAACTCCACGTCTCTCTCGGCATCAACTTGTGCTTTCCTTCGGCTTAGAGCATCTGCTACTACATTAGCTTTGCCTGGGTGATACTGAATCTTTAGGTCGTAATCGGCAATGAACTCCATCCATCTTCTCTGTCGCAAATTAAGATCAAGTTGCGTGAACAAGTATTTAAGACTTTGATGATCCGTAAATACTTGGACAGCTTCCCTATACAAATACGATCTCCATATCCTTAACGCAAACACCACAGCTGCCATTTCCAGGTCATGTGTGGTATAGTTCTCTTCATGATTCCTTAACTGTCTTGATGCATAGGCGATTACTCTGTCTCCTTGCATCAGAACACATCCAACACCAACTCTTGACGCATCTATAAACACATAATAGGGTTGATTTGGCTCAGGTAGGGCTAACACTGGTGCTGATGTCAGTGCTCCCTTCAGCTTCCTAAAACCTTCTTCCACATCCTCACTCCATATAAACGGTACTCCTTTACCGGTGAGTCGTGTCAAAGGTTTTGCAATGGATGAAAACCCTTTCACGAACTTTCTGTAATAACCCGCAAGGCCTAAGAAACTTCTGACCTCGGATACTGAGGTTGGCTTCAGCCAATCCTGTATCGCGGCAATTTTCTCTGGATCGGCGGATACGCCTTGTTCCGAAACTCGATGTCCTAAGAATCCAATCTCCCTTTGCCAGAACTTACACTTGCTGAACTTAGCGAACAGCTTCATTTCCCTCAATCTCTCCAATACCTTTTTCAAATGTTCTGCGTGCTCCTCCAAACTCCGTGAGTATATAAGGATGTCATCTATGAATATTATCACGAATCGATCCAGATAATCATGAAAAAACTCATTCATTAATTGCATGAATGCCGCCGGTGCATTGGTATGTTCAAACGGCATCACCACGAACTCATACTGACCATATCTTGTTTGAAACGCCGTCTTCATCACATCTTGTTCGGCAATAGAGATTTGATGATAGTCGGAGGCTAAATCAATCTTCGAAAACCANCCCATTGAGTAGCAAGGTGTCGTCATCAGCTAAATGATAACCGCTTGCATTCGGTCCTTCCGAACCTTTTAACTCCTCAATAATCTTTTTCAGGTTCTCATCCTGATGTTGTTCTTCACGAATTCGGTGTAGTAGGCTCGCTTGAGTTACAGCTTGTAAACCCAACGGCTCACTAGATTCTCCTTCTAAGGCTAGAAGCCTTACCTTCTTTAACTCATCAGCTAGAAACTCCACGTCTCTCTCGGCATCAACTTGTGCTTTCCTTCGGCTTAGAGCATCTGCTACTACATTAGCTTTGCCTGGGTGATACTGAATCTTTAGGTCGTAATCGGCAATGAACTCCATCCATCTTCTCTGTCGCAAATTAAGATCAAGTTGCGTGAACAAGTATTTAAGACTTTGATGATCCGTAAATACTTGGACAGCTTCCCTATACAAATACGATCTCCATATCCTTAACGCAAACACCACAGCTGCCATTTCCAGGTCATGTGTGGTATAGTTCTCTTCATGATTCCTTAACTGTCTTGATGCATAGGCGATTACTCTGTCTCCTTGCATCAGAACACATCCAACACCAACTCTTGACGCATCTATAAACACATAATAGGGTTGATTTGGCTCAGGTAGGGCTAACACTGGTGCTGATGTCAGTGCTCCCTTCAGCTTCCTAAAACCTTCTTCCACATCCTCACTCCATATAAACGGTACTCCTTTACCGGTGAGTCGTGTCAAAGGTTTTGCAATGGATGAAAACCCTTTCACGAACTTTCTGTAATAACCCGCAAGGCCTAAGAAACTTCTGACCTCGGATACTGAGGTTGGCTTCAGCCAATCCTGTATCGCGGCAATTTTCTCTGGATCGGCGGATACGCCTTGTTCCGAAACTCGATGTCCTAAGAATCCAATCTCCCTTTGCCAGAACTTACACTTGCTGAACTTAGCGAACAGCTTCATTTCCCTCAATCTCTCCAATACCTTTTTCAAATGTTCTGCGTGCTCCTCCAAACTCCGTGAGTATATAAGGATGTCATCTATGAATATTATCACGAATCGATCCAGATAATCATGAAAAAACTCATTCATTAATTGCATGAATGCCGCCGGTGCATTGGTATGTTCAAACGGCATCACCACGAACTCATACTGACCATATCTTGTTTGAAACGCCGTCTTCATCACATCTTGTTCGGCAATAGAGATTTGATGATAGTCGGAGGCTAAATCAATCTTCGAAAACCAAGTTTCCCCTCGGAGTTGATCTAACAACTCATCAATCCGCAGCAACGGATACTTATCCTTAATAGTTATGTTATTGATTCCTCGATAATCAATACATAAATGCATGCTTTTGTCCTTCTTCTTGACGAATAACACTGGGGCTCCCCATGGCGACGAACTGGGTCGTATAAAACCCTTTTCCAACAAGTCCTCTAACTGAGTCTTGAGTTCAGCCAACTCGGCTGGTGCCATGCGATACGGTGCCTTAGCAATCGGGGTAGCTCTAGGCTTAAGATTTATGGTGAAAGGATGGCTTCTTGGTGGAGGCTGAAAGACCCCAACCTGGATGTCCCAGCGTCCGCAGTCACGGCTTCCCCTCGGCCCTATTCCCGGCCGAATATCCTTTAACCCGTCCACTTAGCTTTGGCTCACGGCCTTGCTCTGTGGACCTTTATATGCAGCGGAATATAAATTTACCCTGACCATCCCTTGTGCTTAGCCATACAACCAACCAAGCCCACTGGCTTTGCACATATTAGGGATGGGGACTTATAGTCCCTTCGGTTCACGGTGAACGGTTGCTCTATCGGCTTCCCGTGCCACTCGTGTCCGAAGCTTACCGGACATACCGTCCGTTGATCTATCGGGCATATCTTGGTACCCCGGTCGACTCGTCGGTCTTGGTGTCAGAGCCAGGTCCGATCAAACGATCCGACCCCATAATTGAATCGCCGATCCACGGACCGAGCCGATACTTTTGACTGACTCCTCGACCACCCGACCGATCCATCCGACCTACGGCTCGTATCGTCGATCCTTAGATCGCCCGATCCGACTAGCGATCGAATCACCGGTCGACCCTTGATCGCTCCGTCCATGGACGCAGATCGTCAATGACCATTCGATCGGTCCGACACTATGATCGAACCGTCGATCGTCCTGCGATCAGTCCGACTCCATGTCCGAACTGCCGCTAATCCTTCGATCGGCTCGACCCAATTGTCGACCCGTCGCTCGTGTCATCGTACCGTTGATAGAGAGGTAGCGTGCGCATCAGTTCGGACGA
>NC_025699.1:28208278-28229963 GCF_000633955.1 Camelina sativa
TTTACCCTGACCATCCCTTGTGCTTAGCCATACAACCAACCAACCCCACTGGCTTTGCACATATTAGGGATGGGGACTTATAGTCCCTTCGGTTCACGGTGAACGGTTGCTCTATCGGCTTCCCATACCACTCGTGTCCGAAGCTTACCGGACATACCGTCCGTTGACCTATCGGTCATATCTTGGTACCCCGGTCGACTCGTCGGTCTTGGTGTCAGAGCCAGGTCCGATTAAACGATCCGACCCCATAATCGAATCGCCGATCCACGGACCGAGCCGATACTTTCGACTGACTCCTCGACCACCCGACTGATCCATCCGACCTACGGCTCGTATCGTCGATCCTTAGATCGCCCGATCCAACTAGCGATCGAATCACCAGTCGACCCTTGATCGATCCTTCCGTGGACGCAGATCGTCAATGACCATTCGATCGGTCCGACACTATGATTGAACCGTCGATCGTCCTGCGATCAGTCCGATTCCATGTCCGAACTGCCGCTAATCCTTCGATCGGCTCGACCCAATTGTCGACCCTTCGCTCGTATCATCGTACCGTTGATAGAGAGGTAGCGTGCGCATCAGTTCGGACGAGAATACTCGCCGAGCCGCACCCCCTTTTCTACTTCGGACTTGATGGACGATGGATGGACGATGATGTTCTGAGAGGCTGGGCGTCCATCCCTTATATAGGACGCCAATGGGTGTGTTCCATGAAAGGACACGCCCATTCCTCACCCCTTTTCGATGGGTCGCGTCTCTTTGAAGAGTCGCACCCTTTCCGGTGGTGACTGCTCACGCTACCGAGCTACCACACTCCTCCAGCTCGAGTGTCAGCTGACCGGACCACTCAGCTGGGTCAGCACCGGACCAGTTCACCGAGCTGAGTTGAGCTGATGGCCAGCTCTACCAGCTGACCTAGCTAGTGTACCAGCTGGTGTAGCTCAGCTCAGCTGAGCTAGCTAGTTCATCGAGCTTGTTCAGCTCGTTTAGCTCCTATTCCAGCTGATTGAGCTAGTAGCTTTGCTACTTAAGCTCATCTATCTATCATTTCCCTTAAAACAAATTGCCCCCCTTTAGGATCGCGGGACGCGGGGGCTACAGAGGCAATCCTTCCAACGGTTTGAAACGTCCTCATAGTTCTTGACCACAGTAATGTCCTCAACCTTCATACCTTCTTTGTCATCTCCTCCCATGGCGGTAAGAGTGACTAGGTAAACTTCATCTTCATCGCATGATCTTCCGATCCTTGCTGCCGATGCAAAATATACCGTCTTACTCGGGCTAATTCCATTAAAAACCAGAGGTGTCCCTCCTCCGTTTTCAAATATTACTCTGCTCCTGCTGCAATCTATATGGGCTTGGTGTTCCGATAACCAATCCATTCCCAAAATAGCATCGAACCTATCCAACGGCATCACTAGAGGATTTATCGGGAGGTTTGTATCCTGCAAGACTATCGACACTTCCCTGAACCATGTTCTTGTCTTCAAAGGCGGTTGATTACCAGCTGTGTAGACATTGATGTTCACCTCTTCCTCCTCACACAAGTCTCCAAACTTGTCAGCCACTTCGGGAGTCACAAAACTATTGGACGCTCTCGAATCGAACAGTACATGTGTGGGGTTACCACCAACAAGTAGTGTTCCTAAAACGCAAAGCACATACCACAATGCAATGCAATAACTAATCACACAAGCACACAAACACACAAACAATCACAAGGGAGTCAGAACCCGATCAAACCTGTTATAGGGCCCTTCGCGGCCTGCTGAGGTTTAGGTGGTTCTACTCCTAAAGCAAACACGNTTTATAGGGTCCTGGCCGAAGTCTAGGTCCCAAAAGGCACCTGTCCGACAAGACCATTCGATCGTTCCTGTTCGATCACACACGTTCGGCCGTGCTTGTCCGGCCGTGCCTGTTCGGCCATGACCGAACGTCTGTGTCGGTTCAGTCATGCCTCTTCGGTCATGCCTCTTCGATCATGACGCCTGTTCGGTCACGCCTGTCTGGTCGTGCCTGTTCGGTCACGCCTGTCCGGTCGTGCCTGTTCGGTCACGCCTGTTCGGTCGTGCCTGTTCGGTCACGCCTGTTCGGTCGTGCCTGTTTGGTCACGCCTGTTCGGTCGTGCCTGTTTGTCCCTACCTGTTTGTCACCGCGTCCTCTGACCGACACGAGCTCTCCAGCTGACTCGTACAGTCCACTATTGTCCAGCTGGCCGAGCTCGGTCGAGCTTCCTAGCAGTTGGTCGAGCTGTGCGAGAGCTGTCCGCAGCTGACTTAACTTGTTCGTCGAGCTCGCGGAGCTCGTTAAGCTCATATTCCAGCTGGTTGAGCTAGTAGCTTAGCTACTTAAGCTCGTTTAGCTATCGATTTCCTTAAAACAAATTGCCCCTCTTTAGGATCGCGGGACGCGGGCGTTACAAGTCTACCCCCCTTAAAATGAATTCGTCCTCGAATTCGGTGGGTTTAGTAATTCTCGATCTTTTGGTCGCTGTTTCCCGACCCTCTGGTCGATATGCTATGTGTTCGACGTTTTGAACAATCGCTCGATTCACGGGTGCATCGTGGCGAACACATTCCCGTTCCCAAGCATGCTTTCGGTCTTATCAGCGATTTCATTTCGTCCGAACACATAGCATAATCACATACGTCCCCACAGGATCGCGCATGCTCTGATAGCAACTTGAAAGACCCCAACCCGGACGTCCCAGTGTCCGCGGTCACGGCTTCCCCTCGGCCCTATTCCCGGCCGAATATCCTTTAACCCGTCCACTTAGCTTTGGCTCACGGCCTTGCTCTGTGGACCTTTATACGCAGCGGAATATAACTTTACCCTGACCATCCCTTGTGCTTAGCCATACAACCAACCAACCCCACTGGCTTTGCACATATTAGGGATGGGGACTTATAGTCCCTTCGGTTCACGGTGAACGGTTGCTCTATCGGCTTCCCATACCACTCGTGTCCGAAGCTTACCGGACATACCGTCCGTTGACCTATCGGTCATATCTTGGTACCCCGGTCGACTCGTCGGTCTTGGTGTCAGAGCCAGGTCCGATTAAACGATCCGACCCCATAATCGAATCGCCGATCCACGGACCGAGCCGATACTTTCGACTGACTCCTCGACCACCCGACTGATCCATCCGACCTACGGCTCGTATCGTCGATCCTTAGATCGCCCGATCCAACTAGCGATCGAATCACCAGTCGACCCTTGATCGATCCTTCCGTGGACGCAGATCGTCAATGACCATTCGATCGGTCCGACACTATGATTGAACCGTCGATCGTCCTGCGATCAGTCCGATTCCATGTCCGAACTGCCGCTAATCCTTCGATCGGCTCGACCCAATTGTCGACCCTTCGCTCGTATCATCGTACCGTTGATAGAGAGGTAGCGTGCGCATCAGTTCGGACGAGAATACTCGCCGAGCCGCACCCCCTTTTCTACTTCGGACTTGATGGACGATGGATGGACGATGATGTTCTGAGAGGCTGGGCGTCCATCCCTTATATAGGACGCCAATGGGTGTGTTCCATGAAAGGACACGCCCATTCCTCACCCCTTTTCGATGGGTCGCGTCTCTTTGAAGAGTCGCACCCTTTCCGGTGGTGACTGCTCACGCTACCGAGCTACCACACTCCTCCAGCTCGAGTGTCAGCTGACCGGACCACTCAGCTGGGTCAGCACCGGACCAGTTCACCGAGCTGAGTTGAGCTGATGGCCAGCTTTACCAGCTGACCTAGCTAGTGTACCAGCTGGTGTAGCTCAGCTCAGCTGAGCTAGCTAGTTCATCGAGCTTGTTCAGCTCGTTTAGCTCCTATTCCAGCTGATTGAGCTAGTAGCTTTGCTACTTAAGCTCATCTATCTATCATTTCCCTTAAAACAAATTGCCCCCCTTTAGGATCGCGGGACGCGGGGGCTACAGAGGCAATCCTTCCAACGGTTTGAAACGTCCTCATAGTTCTTGACCACAGTAATGTCCTCAACCTTCATACCTTCTTTGTCATCTCCTCCCATGGCGGTAAGAGTGACTAGGTAAACTTCATCTTCATCGCATGATCTTCCGATCCTTGCTGCCGATGCAAAATATACCGTCTTACTCGGGCTAATTCCATTAAAAACCAGAGGTGTCCCTCCTCCGTTTTCAAATATTACTCTGCTCCTGCTGCAATCTATATGGGCTTGGTGTTCCGATAACCAATCCATTCCCAAAATAGCATCGAACCTATCCAACGGCATCACTAGAGGATTTATCGGGAGGTTTGTATCCTGCAAGACTATCGACACTTCCCTGAACCATGTTCTTGTCTTCAAAGGCGGTTGATTACCAGCTGTGTAGACATTGATGTTCACCTCTTCCTCCTCACACAAGTCTCCAAACTTGTCAGCCACTTCGGGAGTCACAAAACTATTGGACGCTCTCGAATCGAACAGTACATGTGTGGGGTTACCACCAACAAGTAGTGTTCCTAAAACGCAAAGCACATACCACAATGCAATGCAATAACTAATCACACAAGCACACAAACACACAAACAATCACAAGGGAGTCAGAACCCGATCAAACCTGTTATAGGGCCCTTCGCGGCCTGCTGAGGTTTAGGTGGTTCTACTCCTAAAGCAAACACGTTTGCTGGGGTTGCTTGCTTCTTTGCTGGGGGTTCCTTCACTTGCTGCGCTGTCAGGGCATGGTTCACAGTTTGGGCATTCGGTTTGGCCGGCTTTGTTGGACATGAGGTCGCATAGTGTCCTAACTCGCCACAGTAGAAACATGTGACAGTTGACAGATTGGTATTCTTGGTTTCCTCAACGGTTGGGCAAGCTCGAGCAAAATGCCCAAGTTGACCGCACACATATCATCCCCTCGGATCCATGTTGCTCACAGTACGACCTCCTTGATTAACACTCATTTTAATTTTCCCACGGCCTGCACCCCAATTCCTTCCTGCTACTTGATTCACCTTCCGGGTGTTCACAATTTTATTCTGTTGTACAGGCTCCTTCTTTTTCTCCTGAGCCGTAATTGCATTTTCCATTTCGATAGCTTCCTCAACACTTACCGCTCTCTCTTCCACTTCCTCAACACTTACCGCTCTCTCTTCCACTTCCTCAACACTTCGGTATGTCACCGCGTGCAATCTTCCCTTTATCTCCGGCCTGAGTCCATTAAAGTATCTCCGGGCCTTTGCTAACTCATCATCGTTACCCTGATACAGGTATCTTCAAAGTCTTGTAAATATCCTTCCATAAGCCCGAACGCTCAACTCACCTTGTTCTAGTCCCAAGAACTGGTACTCCAGCCGGTCACGCGACTCCGGTGGAAAGTACTTTTGTTCAAACGCTCTTCGGAATATCTCCCACGTTATAGTCTGGAATCGGTAACGAGGAGTTACGGTCTCCCACCATGCACGAGCATCCTCTTCCAAGAAACTAACTGCAACGGTCACTTGAACTCCTCCGGGCATTTTGACATTTCTAGATTAGTTTCCAATTCTTTTATCCACGCGTCTGCTAACATTGTGTTTAGGTCTCCTTTAAACTTGCGCAGACCTAAGTTCCTCATCATTATCACCAATTTAAGAAAGTGATCGGATGGGTCTTCTGCTGATTGATGTGCTTGGTTCCGCTGCTGCTGGATCATGTGATTCAAAAGTTCTTGAATCATGTTAAGCGTCTGCTGGGTCTCGGGTACATTCGGCTCACTCGTCCTTCCTCCACGAACTTGGTCTTCCCTTGGCATGGTCTGATTTAGATTAGTAGGGTACCGACCAATCGGTGAGAATCCTGGCGGATAAACACTATCGGGCGTACTGTATCGAGTTGAACTCGATGGTGCGTACCTCGGCGTCATGCCAGGTACATCCCACTCTGGCATAAACATGTTTGGCTCAAATATATCTGGGAACGACTCTTCTCCTTGCGCATCACCAAAATGCGGACCCCATTCCTTCGGACCAAACTGCTCACTTGAAGCCCTCCCTGTGTCTGGCGAATAGTGCGTCGATCTAGTCCTTTTGGATCCTTGACGAGACATCTGCATCCACGACCAACAAAAAGGGTTTACTTAATCCCATCTATCCCTAAGTGATGAACGAACCGGATTATCCTAAGTGTCTATTGCGACCCTTTTTGACTCGATAAATCTTTGAAAACACGAGTAATATGTAGCATCAAAACCATGCTCTGATACCACCGTTGTAACGCCCCCGAACCGTACTATGACCACCAAGGCCATCGGACAGTCCCGGAACGCCACTAGGGAAACATTCACAAACGATCCGGCCGGGTGCAAGAACGAATCAAGCCCCTTGGCCAGTCCATCGGTGAGATTCCCGACCACATGACACACCCTTACGGCTTTGCAACCCTACAGGCGCGTCATGCGTTGAGCCGACTCGGACAAAGTCTATATCAGTACCACTCGTCCGAATGGAAAGAAATCCGATTACATTACTAAACAAAAGAGTTTAATACAAACGTTTTAACAAAAGGTTGAAGAGTTCTTGGACAAGGCCTAAGCCGAGGTTTGATCCAAAATAAAACATATTTGTAATTTTACAATAGACACAAAACAAATCTACTCCGAGTCCTATCTTCACCACGCCCGCTAGTTCCCTCTAGGGTTACCTGCAGCACCAAAAATTTATCATAAGTAATCTAAGATTACTTAGTGAGCTCAGGGTTCCTACAAGAAATAAATCCCGCTCCCAACCCCATCAACAAACAACATGCAAGCATAAATCTCAACATGCAAGCATAACCCAACATTAAACAAGCGTAGCAATCAACATGCAAGCGTGCTAACAATAACACAACATTCAGAGTTCACATGCGGAAGCTTAACCAACAACATGCAACTTGAAATAAAACAAGAGATTTAACAAGTTTTATTTTAAGTATTCGGCAAGCATCCCTTCCTCAACCTCTCACGAACATCCGCTTTGCAACCACATGGGCATACAATCGGACTTCACCCCAATGTCACACCATCGTGTCGACAGCCTCGGCCAGGGTAGCGAACCCAGTAACCTCCGAGCTCTTCGTAGCCAACCCTACAACACACGAACATGGGTTGCATGTCGCGGTTGCATGTGGTACGGATTGGAAGGATGTCAATACCAAGTTTCCATTCGCTTAGCCGGAATCCCTCACGGTCTAAAGACGTATTATAACCTCTCCAAAAACTCATACTTGAGTTCATATGGCTCTCAAGCTCATAAACTCACAAGTATCTCATCTCGTTACCACCCTTGTCACTAGAACATTTCGATCTAGCAACCGGTGTAACCTCACCACACATGCATTTAAACAAGAAAATCACGAAAGAAATTCAAGTAAATGCAACTAAATGCCTCATGCAAACCGCGCTCTAGATGGATGTCTTTAACTCTCCATCTAAGCCGGCAAAGTATGTGCCTGAACTCACTGTAAACCGTCGATGATCGGTCTCCCATGGTGAATCCCTTCTCGCGGCACACTCGGATCTTCTCTTTGGTTAGAATCAATTTCCTTACCGATTTAACCTTGTGGTCGATAGTCTTGTCTTGATCTTCTCTCCTTCTTCTTTTCTCTTCTTCTTCCTCAAACCCGCTCACTCTTTTTCTTCTTTCTCTCTTGCTCACTTTCTCTCTAAATTTTCTTCTCCTTACCCCTTCTTCACTTGTGCGAAAATGAGAGAGATGAGAGCTTATTTATAGAGTGGTTAGGCGGTGGAGGCAGCCAATGCATGTGGAGAGCTCACTCTTCATTAGTGGCTATTAGAGCATGCTTAAACACTTGGAGGGAATTTGAGCTTGCCACCTTGATTCCACTAAACTCTCTTCATTTCTTTAATTCCCACTAATCTCCACCAATGCCACTTGAATTAAATAATTTCTCCACTAAGCTCCACTCATCCCACTTGGATTAAATAATTCCTCCACTAAGCTCCACTAATCTCACTTGGATTAAATAATTCCTCCACTAACTTTTTCATGATTAAAATTATCATCCCACAAATTCTTCTTGACTTAGAAGATTTTTGGTGGAATCAGTTAATGCTCTCGGTCGACCGTTGATCAGCTCGCGATGACTATCGATCCGTCTCGGCAGCTCTCAGACAATACGCCTCGGATGATACGTTTCGGTACGTCCCAAATGTTACGGGTGACACGTCCCGGCCAACTCGGCCAATTTTCGATCCGTCCAAAATTTCTCGGACCTTTCTCCACTGATCTTTTTGTTTTCGTTATTGGCTCCCTTTCTGGGTCTTTTGATCTTGAGTTTTCATTTTGTAATTTACCTCTAGGCGAGGGTCATTACAAAAATACTTTTAAAGAAGTGCAATGTCTTGTGCGGTTTGAATGTAGAGATCTAGTCCAATGTATACCAAATCCCATGGCTAGATAATTAAGTCTGATTTAGGTCCTATAAAATGTACAAATAATGTTAGATCATCCGAATATCCATCGAATAGGAACTTTGGGGATTGTTGAGTCGGCTCATTGTCTTTCCAAACTTTGTTTCTGTTGTTAAGCATAATCAAGAGTCATAAGAGTGTTACTCCAAATCAAATAAACCGTTAGAATAAGATCATAATTCCTACTAGTAATGACTCAATAAATAAAAGTTAAAATCAATAAAAAGCGTCAAAATCATTGATGTAAACAGTGTAATAAGGTCTCAAGTCAACAAAATAGAAAGTAGCATGAGTATAGAATGGAACATCCTTCCCCCTAGACTTAAATCACACCTTCCTTGGTGGAAAAAGAAATAGCTGAGGATGGAAAAACATAAAGAAAAGTTATGTGGATGAGTGAAGGTTTAATATATTGTTAGTTTTTCTTCAAAATAAGAGTTAGTTTTTCTTCATTTAACCATTTGTTATTTTCTTTTCATCTCATTTTAACATAAGAACCAAGCTAAATACTCCCATTGAAAATAATAAATCATGACTGACTGAGTCCGCGTCAGAAAAAGGGGCCAACTGGTCCGCGGCCGCCGTGGCTGCTAAGAATCTCGCACGTGTGGAGCATTTCCTTGGGATGAATCTTTCTTCCGCTTCTGCTTCTACGTTTTGTTTTCTCTTATATATTTTAAAGGAAGAAAAGTATATTATAATTAGTTTAAAAGTTCACTTTCTCAGATCCCGATTCCTTTCCCTTGGAACTTGAATTTGAACAATCATCATCTTCTTCGTTCTTCTTCCACGCTCTCTCCAAAATCCAGATGGATAGATACAATACTTTATCAGATTTTCTCAAGGAGTTCTACATCCCTACGTACGTCCTGTCGCAGGAAGCAGAGGAGGAGGAGGAGGCTCTCCCCACCTTTCAACCACCTGCGAGCCCCGTCCTTGTCTTCATCAACTCCAAAAGCGGTGGTCAGTTGGGTGGCGAACTCATTCTCNCATATATATTATTTTAAAGGAAGAAAAGTATATTATAATTAGTTTAAAAGTTCACTTTCTCAGATCCCGATTCCTTTCCCTTGGAACTTGAATTTGAACAATCATCATCTTCTTCGTTCTTCTTTCACGCTCTCTCCAAAATCCAGATGGATAGATACAATACTTTATCAGATTTTCTCAAGGAGTTCTACATCCCTACGTACGTCCTGTTGCAGGAAGCGGAGGAGGAGGAGGAGGCTCTCCCCACCTTTCAACCACCTGCGAGCCCCGTCCTTGTCTTCATCAACTCCAAAAGCGGTGGTCAGTTGGGTGGCGAACTCATTCTCACCTACCGATCTCTTCTCAATCACAATCAGGTCTTTGATCTTGGCCAAGAGACTCCCGATAAAGTGCTCCGCAGAATCTATCTTAACCTGGAGAGGCTCAAGGATGATGACTTCGCTCGTAAAATTCGGGAGAAATTAAAAATCATTGTAATAATAATATTTTTTTTTTCTTTTTCATTAATTAAGCCAGAAACATCTCTTGTCATTCACCCCATCTTTATTATGTAATTTAAGGTTGCAGGAGGTGATGGCACTGCTGGCTGGCTCCTTGGGGTTGTATGTGACCTTAAACTATCGCACCCTCCTCCAATTGCCACTGTACCTTTGGGTACAGGAAATAACCTTCCCTTTGCTTTTGGATGGGTGGGTTACAACTTACACACTCCTCACTTCTTCCTCAGTTACTTTGGGCTGGCAATGTTTTTCAATACCTGCGCTTTGCATTGCTTTTCTACAGGGAAAGAAAAATCCAGGAACAGATAGGAATGCAGTGGAGTCGTTTTTGGATCAAGTGTTGAAGGCAAAAGAGATGAAGATTGACAAGTAATGTAACAACATCTATCAGTCTCTCTGTCTGTGTCCACAGTTTTAGCTAGTCTTTACTTTTGGTGAATAACTATAACTGCTGGATACATTTCTGCTTCAAGTTGGCACATACTTATGAGGATGAAAACTCCTAAAGAAGGTGGTTCTTGTGATCCTGTTGCACCTCTTGAGTTACCACATTCTCTGCATGCATTTCACCGTGTTTCTCCAACAGATGAACTTAATAAGGTAACCTACATGCTGTCCTTGTTTTTTTTTTCTTTCTTTTTTTGTTTTGTCTCTTATATAGAAGACACCCTTCGATTTCTCAGGAAGGCTGCCACACATTTCGTGGCGGATTCTGGAATTACTTTAGCCTCGGTGAGATATCTTTCCCCGCCCCCCATTGCTCCTCTGCTTCCTTCTAACTTTGGATTTCCAACAAGCCATAATAAATTAGCACTCTATCTAGGTTTTCCCTACGGAGTTTTGATCTTGCAGTGTCAGATGGTTGATGACCTAACAATCATAACTTATTGAATATCTATCTTATTATTTGGATTACAAACCGCCATGAAGTTATACGGTTGTTTGTATGGAAATTTAATCAACAAAACCAATTGATGATACCCACATGGCAGTGCTAACTATTGTGCTTATGCAGGAATGGATGCTCAGATATCTTATGCGTTTCATTCTGAGAGGAAGCTGCACCCTGAAAAGTTTAAGAATCAGCTGGTTAATCAGGTACCTTGTTCTTTTGAATTTTGACCTTTTGGATTACACCTTCTCTTTTTATACTCCTTCCTTCTCTGGGAGCTATATACTTAACAAAGAATAAATATGTTGCATTGGCTTCACACTCCCTTCTCACAATGCCAGAGTACGTATGTGAAGCTTGGTTGCACGCAAGGATGGTTTTGTGCCTCTCTTTTCCACCCTGCTTCACGGTGAGTAATATGTCGACATACTTTTTGTTTCGCTGTTTTCTGTTTCTGAGTTTCAGTTATTCACATTTTTATTGGTTTCTAAAGTAAAGGATTCTTGGACATGAATGATTATATTGCTCTCCAACACTACTGCCTTAAAGTCTTCTAGTATACTGTTATAGTGTCAGTAATTGGAATTCTGGTGCCCATGATTCTTTTCAGCATATATGTTCATTTTTTGCTTGGGTCTCATTGTGTGCTAACCAATATAGAAACATGTAATTTTTATGCTGGTTTTATATTTTCGGTTAAGTTGTCCACATTTCCAGTCTTTTGGTTGTAATTTAATTTCTGTCTATATATGATTTTGCTCTCTTGCGCATCATTAAGGAAAACTATATGGGTTCCCCTGCAGGAATATAGCTCAACTTGCGAAGGTTAATATTGCAACTAGAAATGGCCACTGGCACGACCTTCACATACCACATAGGTAATTTTTATTCATCCAGTGTCTATGGTCCTGAGGGATCACTAGATTCAGTCCAGGATTACATGTTGGATAGTTGGGGATTTTTCTGTGTGGGACCTTTAACTATATTTGGTTACATCTCAAGTATACCAAAGCAATGCCCTTCTCTCTTGCAATACGCTGTTCATGCTGGAATATAAACTAGTCCAATCCCGACATTTGTTTCTGCTCTTTTAGCATCAGGTCAATTGTATGTCTGAATCTGCCCAGCTTTTCTGGAGGATTAAATCCTTGGGGCACACCTAATCCCAGGAAACAACGCGATGTAGGTCTTAAAAACTCTTGATATTGCCTGAGTGCTACACATAAGTTTATGTATCTATCTTCTCCATGGTAAATATAATATGCATGTTTCTTTGTTCTGACACAACAGAGAGGCTTGACTCCACCATTTGTAGATGATGGCCTCATTGAGGTTGTTGGGTTTAGAAATGCTTGGCATGGTCTTGTTCTTCTTGCTCCAAATGGAAATGGGACACGACTTGCCCAGGTAAGAGTTTTACAAATTAAAAGTAATAAGGACACACACACCACACATAGAGAATGATGATGATTGAGTTCATACAAATGATAACTTCTGTGGCTAGGCAAATCGCATTCGCTTCGAATTTCACAAAGGTGCAACCGACCATACATTCATGAGGATGGATGGGGAGCCCTGGAAACAGCCACTGCCACTGGATGATGAAACTGTGATGGTAGAGATTTCACATCTTGGCCAAGTGAACATGCTTGCAACTCATGACTGCCGGTCCAGAAGCGTGTTTGACCCTTTAACACCCCGCCATCAGGATGGTGCGGAAGAGTATGATGATTATGAAGACGAATCAGNTCATTGAGGTTGTTGGGTTTAGAAATGCTTGGCATGGTCTTGTTCTTCTTGCTCCAAATGGACATGGGACACGACTTGCCCAGGTAAGAGTTTTACAAGTTAAAAGTAACAAGGACACACACACACCACACATAGAGAATGATGATTGAGTTCATACAAATGATAACTTCTGTGGCTAGGCAAATCGCATTCGCTTCGAATTTCACAAAGGTGCAACCGACCATACATTCATGAGGATGGATGGGGAGCCCTGGAAACAGCCACTGCCACTGGATGATGAAACTGTGATGGTAGAGATTTCACATCTTGGCCAAGTGAACATGCTTGCAACTCATGACTGCCGGTCCAGAAGCGTGTTTGACCCTTTAACACCCCGCCATCAGGATGGTGCGGAAGAGTATGATGATTATGAAGACGAATCAGTGGCTGAAGGCGAGGAATTTAGAAAATTTGGTGCTGCGGATACCTTCAAGATTCCTGATGAGGTTGATATTTCTCAACTTAGTTAGACAGTTAACCATTTTCAATATTTCACTGTTGATTCTATGCATTTTCAGTATTTCTTTCCATTTTTTTTGTTCGTTCACGCTTAATATAATGGCCGAGATAATGGATCTGGATTTATAGCAACGCCGTTTTTCCCTTCTGTGTAACACGCATGTACTGCAGCAGTTAGCAGGACAGTGCAAAGCCGCCAAAGGCGAAACTGTTAGATGTTCCAACTGAGGAGTCTCTGTTGCAACTCCTTAACATAGGATCTGACCTTTTCTTATAGGGAAAACACAGTAATGAAAAAGGCAGGGCATCAAGGAGGAGGAAGTCAAATGTTAATGGTTGGTCACATTTTCTGTGAAGGCAGCACCTAAATCTTAAACAAGCTTGTCATATACAAAGTAACAGGCTAACAGCACAACACTAATCTTTTCAATATATAAAGGACAATTTTTGGGTTCACCCCAGAACCTCTCTTATTCACCCCCACTTAATTAAGAAAACAAATTATTAATTAAAGATACAAAATCTGTATATCATTCAATTTTAAAGTTATTAATTCTAAACATTATATTATAGTTTTAAATTATAATATGTAAATCTAAATTACTTTTTTTATAAACCCAAACCGACATATAATTTTGTTAAATTGCGTAATTAACCCTAATCATTCTTTTATAAATCCAAATTGAAATACAATTTTGTTTAATTGTAAAATATAAACCCTAACCAGTCTTTTATAAACCCAAACCGACATATAATTTTCTTTAATTTTAAAATCTAAACTCTAACCACTCTTTTATAAACCCAAACCGACATATAAATTTGTTTGATTGTAAAAAATCTAAACTCTAACCACTCTTTTGTAAACCCAAACCGACATATAATTTTGTTTAATTATAAAATCTAAATCTTAAACACTATTTTGTAAACTCAAACTGACAAATAATTTCGTTTAGATAATAGTAAAATCTAAACCCTAATTACTCCTTTGTAAACCCAAACCGACATATAATTTTGTTTAATTGTAAAATCTACACTCTAATCATTCTTTTATAAACCCAAACTAACATTATTTCCTTATTAAAAAATCTACAGAATTTGTTTCATCTTTTTATTTTTATTTTAATTTATTTTATAAATATGATATGACATGACGTATTGTTTCCTTAATTTGTTTTATCTTTTTATTTTTATTTTAATTTATTTTATAAATATGATATGACATAACGTTTTGTTGTATTTTAATTGGTTAATTAAATGGAGTTCACCCCAAAAAAATTTCATATATAATTACCACATGGAATAACAATATGAAACTCATGTAACCGAAAGGAAAGGCAAACATATTCACGTCTGAAATGTTATTAGAAATGAGCAGATTTTATATATATTGGGCAGNTATATATATATATATATATTCGGCAGAGTTGTTGCTAAAAACAAAACAAAAAAACGGAACAATTTGATTATTTTACGCTTTCCATTCAGCTAAGAAAGATGGGTTATACAGAGTATCTCCGAGACACTTGGAGATTGTTTCATTAGTCTTCTGGGATTCGGCTCTTTCCCCTTGCTTCTTCTTCTCCCTGTGTAACCAAAAGTACAAATATCCGAGTTAGGGTCTTTGACATCGTGCAATAAGCACCGTATATTCTAAAATTAGTGTAGATAGATAGGATTCAGCATCAGTATCCAGTACCTTTCGACGTACTCCTTAAGCAATTCCTTGGCTTGGACAAGCTTTGACAGCAGGTTACGATACACATCCAGGTCCCGATCCACGCTTTTCTTGTTGATATTTAGGGATGTACAAAGCTGTTCCATGAGACACTGACAAGGATCAAAATTACCTCTAGGAAAAATGTGAGATGTGAGAGTTGCACATTGCCGGGGAACAAAATGGAATCACCTTGTCCAACACAGTAGGATCAGTGGCACTGGCAAGCTCAAGCAAACGAAAGAGCCCAACAGCGAAGAACCTGCTGTAACTGAAACCCTCCTTACTCCCAGCTCTTCCTGCAATGTCCTTCAGAAGTGATTCAACTTCTCCTTCCTTAGAGGAAAAGTCAACAAGGGAAGCAGAAGTCTGACTTCGTGCCCATTCCTCCATCTTCTGCGCATCAATTCTGAAAGAAGAGGGACGAAAACTTGAACAAGAAAGAAGAAAGAGAGAATTGGACAAGGAGAAGATGGAAGGGAAGGCAGAGAGCAAGCTAACCGGTATTGCTTAGGATCCTCATTCAAGGCTTGGATGTAAGCTTTAAAAATGGCATCTCGATCCTGATCGCTCGGATATCCATCCATGAGCTGATCATATACAGTGACAAAGCCAAGTGCAAAAACAGGATCATAACGATAAGTCCTCTTATACCTCATCAAATGCTGCTGTACAATGAGCTCCTGCAAAACCGTGTTGTAGATACTCGGGATGGGTCGCTTGTAAGCTTTTAGGAAATTCGACTTTGTCTCTGATACAGGAGGCACATCATCTGACAAGAAAAAAAAACAATCCACCACAAACATTTTTCAGACTAAAGCTAGTAATGTATGAGCAAAAAAGTGAAACCTGTATAGGAAGAGCAAGAGCAAATGCGAAGCTTGATTAATTTCAAGCAGATGAGAGAGAGAGAGAGAGAGAGAGAGAGAGAGAGAGAGAGAGAATTCACCGGCGGCGGTAACACTGGACATGCAGTGGATAGGAGGAGATCTGGAAGTGGAACGGTAAGTCAAAGAGTGGCGAGAAAACTTGGTACAGATGCGAATTGCGGAGGCCAGAGGACGAGAAGGCGCGAAGTTGGGGATCTTGTCCGATTGTCCCAACGCTGGGAAGGAAAGAGAAGAGATTGCAGTTGCAGCCATTTGGGGGAAATTGAAAGAGAGAAAGAAGAAGAGTTTGTTTGTTGGGAGGGAAGAGTTTCTTGCTTTTGGCCTTAAATCAATAAAAAATCTCTCTCTTTCTCAAGTGATAGTAGCCATTGGAAGGATGATGATGGCTCTCCTCTCCTCTCCTCTCGTAGTTGAATCTTCCTGATTTTGGGACTTCTGGAGTGGCTTGGCTTATCCAACTCCACGAGTTGTCTGTCGGTAATATGACACGTGTCCACGTTAGGCCTAGGCCCATTTACTTTGCATTTTTGCTAAAGCCTGGTCAAAGCCCATAAATTAATGCAGGATGTCCCCTTCTCACTCTCTCTCTTTCATCAATTGTACAACAAAGTCGTTTATTCGTCCGAATTCAACTTTATTCTTATTAGTACACTGATCTTCTCACTCTTTTTCAATGGTAAGAGTCAAGATGAAATAGAAAGAAAAAAAAGCACCATAGATTTTGTTTTATATATGAAAATGCTAATGGTTCACCCCCATTTTTAAGATCCACATATATTCACCGATATAAAAAAAAACGATGTCGGCAATGGAATCAAAACGTCGGGAATTAATGAAAAAAAAAAACTCAAGCAAGCCATACAACATATTCTAACAAGTGAAGGTGAAAAAGCTTCTAAACAGTATCAGACAAAGAGTTTTGTGGGGCGTCATGATCGTCCTTGTGATTAGAAATTGGCAAGTGGTAATCATCCCACAGAGGGCTTCCAGGTGCCCATTCTTCTGGAATTGCTTTGAACCATGCCTCGGTCCACCCCGCCATCACTCACCCCTACCACTGCCTATGACAGCGCCCGAATCATCCTCTCTTTTCTCGCCTGCCTCTTCACTAGCAGTCCCCGCCATCTCGCATCTTTTCTAAATTCTAATGCACCGGAGTTGACTCTTGTTTATTGAGAAACAACTCTAGGAAATTGAGCCTGGCGGTCTCACCCCTCAACTTGAAGGCCTCGCGGTCGTAGGCCATAGCGGCTTCCTCTGTCGTATCGAAGGCCTCAACTTGTAATGGGATATTATTCGCTCTGAAATCATATCCCACATATCACGATACAGAGTTCATTAGTTTCCATATTCTGCATTGTATATTCTCTGCAAATCTCTGTTGTTATTACTACTTGCTGGCTACGCTTATGTATTGATATATATATCTGTACTCATACACAAAGATGAATAACACACAAACATTTATCTCCTTCCTCTGTTATTACATGGTATCAGAGCCTGAACCATTTTCTAAACGACAATGAGTCACACTGCTGGTGATTCCGATCTCAATCCACTGAACCCGACCTCGACAATTCCGGCCACCACGACCGTGGAAGTTCGCCGCACGATCTCCCCGTATGACTTGACAGCCGCCGACAATCCCGGTGCTGTCATTTCTCATCCGTTATTGAAAGGTACGAACTATGACGAATGGACCCGTGGGATGAAGACAGCTCTGGCTTCACGCAAGAAGTTTGGCTTCTTAGATGGCTCAATTCCTCGTCCCGCTGAAGGATCTCCTGACCTCGACGATTGGTGGACTATCCAAGCCTTGCTAGTCTCGTGGATACGTATGACAGTGGAGCCGTCTCTTTGTTCCAACATTTCACACCGCGATGTTGCGAAAGATTTATGGGATCATCTGAAGAAATGCTTTTCCGTCACTAACGGTCCCCGCATTCAACAGCTCAAGGTCAAACTCGCATGTTGCAAACAGAGGGGGCTTGCTATTGAAGCTTACTACGGGAAGCTGAACCGTATTTGGGATAGCATGGCTACTCACCGTCCTTTACGTGTTTGCCATTGTGGCAAGTGTGAATGTCACTTGAACTCTCTTCAAGAACAAGATCGGGAGGAGGATAAAGTCCATGACTTCTTGTCAGGTCTCGATGAGTCGTTCCATACGGTGAGGTCCACTTTGGTCTCCCGCATTCCCATTCAGCCCATGGAGGAGGTTTACAATGCTGCTCGTCAGGAAGGAGACCTCCGCAACAATGTTATGAAGCCTGAAGCGGTCTCTGACGTCTCTGCTTTTGCTGTTCAACAACACCGACCGCGTCACCAATCCACGGTCCGAACTGATACCACTACGCCTGTCTGTAAACACTGCAATCATGAAGGGCACTCTTCTGATAGCTGTTTTGTGGTTGTGGGTTACCCTGATTGGTGGGGTGATCGTCCCTGCAGCCGTACGATGCAAGCCAAGGGTCGTGGTAGTAGTGGTGCTCTCTCTTCTGCTTGTCGCGGTCGCTTGACGAGCTATGCGAATGTGGTTGATGTTCCACCAGTTCCATCTTCGTCACAAGCCAACTATGTTATCACGGAGAAAGACCGTGACGGTGTTAGCGGTTTAAGTGACATCCAGTGGCAAAATCTTTTGAAGCTGCTCAATGGTCGATCCACTAATGGGGCTAGTTCTAGCAACGAACACCAGTCTGGTAAGTTGTCATCTCCTTCTTGGATATTAGATACAGGCGCTTCTCATCATTTGACCAACAACTTTGATATTCTTACAAACGTAAGAACTATGGAACCAATGTTATTTTAGCTGATGGTCGTGAACGGGTCTCGTGCCAAGTAGGCACTGTTTTGTTGGGATCTCATCTGTCTTTGAAGTCGATATTTTATGTTACAGAGTTACAATCGGATCTCATCTCTCTAGACCAGTTAATGGATGAAAATAAGTGTATTGCACAATTGGCTGATCAGTTCCTTGTCATTCAGGACCGCGGTTTGAGGATGATAATTGGTGCGGGTAAGAGAGACGGTGGAACCTTCCGTTTTTGCAGAACAGAGTCAGTCGCACAAGTCACAACGCAAGAGACAAAGGATTACACGCTGTGGCATCAACGGTTGGGTCATCCGTCTGCAAAAGTAGTTGGTTCACTTCCGCATGTTTCTGCTTCTGTTGATTCTGCTATTTCCAATAAGGCGTGTGATGTCTGTTTCCGCGCCAAACAAACACGTTCTTGTTTCCCAATCAGTAATAATAAAACAACATCTGTTTTTGAGCTTATTCACTGTGATATTTGGGGTCCTTACCGCACTGCATCATCCTCCGGTGCTCGTTACTTTCTTACTGTTGTTGATAATTACTCTCGTAGTGTTTGGATATATCTTCAACGTACTAAAACTGAAACTGCTGACAATCTCAAAGGTCTTATCTCCATGGCCGCAAGACAATTTCAAACACAAGTGAAACGGGTACGAACCAACAACGGAACTGAGTTCACAAGTCTTAGTGCCTACTTTCGCAGCCAGGGAATACTACATGAGACTTCTTGTGTTGATACTCCTCAACAGAACGCAAGAGTCGAGAGGAAACATCGACACATTTTAAATGTTGCAAGAGCGTTGAGGTTCCAAGCACACTTGCCTATCACATTTTGGGGAGAGTGCATCTTGACAGCCGGCTATTTGATCAACCGCACTCCTAGTTCTGTTCTCAATGGTGTCACTCCTTATGAGAAGTTACATGGGTCTCCACCTACGTACGATCACCTAAAAGTTTTCGGCAGTCTTTGTTATGCCCATAACCATCGACATCAAGGTGACAAATTTGCATCAAGGAGTCGGAAATGCATTTTTGTGGGATATCCATATGGTAAGAAGGCCTGGAGATTCTATGATCTTGATGCAAATCAATTTTTTCTTTTACGGGATGTTAAATTTTGTGAAACAGAATTCCCGTATGATCACTCTGTTTCTCCCAACAGCGAACTCGAAGAAGATGAAGAAAACATTCTATGGGCCTCTTATTCACTAGGCCCAATAGAGGATGAAGGTGATAGGCCCAACGGTCCAGCTCTATCCTTGGGTCCATCTTTTCCGCTTAATCAATCCAACGACAACCCCGATCCTGAACCAACATCGCCATCGTCGCCGGCCTCTGATCGCAGCTCTCCTGTTCGTGATGGTGCCTCCACCTCGCCATCCGTACTCACACCAACACCGACCACAAATGACTCTCCCACACCATCTCCAACCTCGCGTTCGGGGTCTTCATCTTCTCCGTCCGTGGTTCTCCCTGTTCTGAATCCGGATCCTGTCCCTCTCCGTCGTGGTGAGCGCCAACGAACTCTTCCGGCTAAATTACAGGATTACCAGATCAATACAGCACAAATGCGGTTGTTAGGTACTTCAAAATCCCTCTACCCCTTTCATAATATGTGAATTGTGCTCGCTTTTCCGAACCGCATCGTGCCTTTTTGGTTGCTATCACCACCGTTGTTGAATCGACAAGTTATAAACAAGCTCTTCAGCGCCAAGTTTGGAAACAGGCAATGCGGTCTGAAATTGAAGCTTTAGAGGCAAATCAGACTTGGACGATTGAGGATTTACCTCCTGGGAAGAAAGCCATTGGTTCTAAATGGGTTTACAAGATAAAACATAATGCAGATGGAACCATTGAACGTTACAAGGCACGTCTGGTGGCTCTCGGTAATCGTCAAAAAAAAGGAATAGACTATGGCGAAACTTTCGCACCTGTTGCGCGAATGCAAACAGTACGCATGTTTCTCGAAGTCGCTACAGGAAATAACTGGCTGGTTCATCAGATGGATCTCCACAACGCCTTCTTACATGGCGATCTTCAAGAAGAAGTGTACATGAAGCTTCCTCCAGGATATTTAGAGGCTGATAGCAACAAGGTTTATCGTTTGCATAAATCGTTATATGGTCTTAAGCAAGCACCCCGCTGCTGGTTTGCTAAGCTGACCACCGCCTTGCGAGAATATGGTTTTGTTCAGTCTTTATCCGATTACTCGTTATTTGTTTTTGATAAAGGGGGAATCCGAATTCATCTACTGATATATGTTGACGATATGATAGTCTCTAGCAACTCCATTGAAGCTCTCACTGTGTTCAAAGGCTATCTTGCTACCTGTTTCAAGATGAAAGACTTAGGAGCTCTGAAATATTTCTTGGGTATTGAGGTCTCTCGCAGTTCACGCGGTTTTTATCTAAGTCAATGTAAATATGCTCTTCAGCTTGTCACCGATGCTGGTTTGCTTGGATGCAAACCCGACACTTTTCCACTCGAACAGAATCACAAGCTCGCCGTCTCCACTTCTCCTTTTCTGTTTGAACCAGAGCAATACCGTCGCTTGATTGGTCGTCTCATTTACTTGGCTGCAACTCGACCAGACTTGGCTTATTCAGTTCAATTCCTTGCCCAGTTAATGAAAACACCTCGAGAGGATCATTGGGAAGCTGCTATAAGGGTTGTTCGATACTTAAAAGGCAATCCTGGTCAGGGAATCTTGTTAAAGGCACAGTCAAATTTTCAAATCACTAGATGGTGTGATTCGGATTATTCTGGTTGTCGCCTAACACGACGGTCTGTTTCAGATTATTTCATTCAGGTTGGCACATCTCCTGTCTCATGGAAAACAAAGAAGCAGAAAATAGTGAGTATGTCTTCCGCTGAAGCTGAATACCAAGCAATGGCTTATATCACCAAGGAACTCATTTGGCTCAAGCATGTTTTGCATGATCTTGGGGTTTCACATCCCCAACCAATGCGTCTTCATTGTGATAGCCAGTCCGCTATTCATATTGCGACGAACCCGGTGTTTCACGAGCGTACAAAGCACATTGAAAACGTCTGTCATTTTGTCCGTGACGAGATTCAGTCTCGCAATATTCAACTAGTTCATGTTCAAAGCAATGCACAGTTAGCAGACATCTTCACCAAACCTCTCGGCCGATCAAGTTTTGAAACATTTTGTGGGAATCTGGGCATTCTTGATCTGCATGCTCCAGCTTGAGGGGGGGGGGGGG
>NC_025699.1:28230541-28249600 GCF_000633955.1 Camelina sativa
GTAATGGGATATTATTCTCTCTGAAATCATATCCCACATATCACGATACAAAGTTCATTAGTTTCCATATTCTGCATTGTATATTCTCTGCAAATCTCTGTAGTTATTACTACTTGCTGGCTACGCTTCTGTATTGATATATATCTGTACTCATACACAAAGATGAATAACACACAAACATTTATCTCCTTCCTCTGTTATTACAATGTCCTATTTCGCGGCATACGGATCTCGGCGACCCATTTCCCCTAATGGTGTTGTCTGATCCCTCTATATAGCTTGGTGGCGCTGAAGGGTTGAATCGGCGGTGGCAGATCACCTTCTTGACTTAACATTTTCATCATCATCATTCTTCCGCTCGGGCTCAGCTTCAGAATGTCTCTCCAGTACTGCAAGAGTAGTTGTTGTTGTTGTACTAAACATGGTTGCACCTGAAGTTTAGGACCGAATGAGATCATTTGTTGTTGTCTTTGTCTTGAAAGGTCACTCCGGTATAAAAACGGTTGTTGATTCTGAATTGTTGGAGAGAGGGAAAATGGAAAAGCCACCCTCGAAGAAGAGACGAAGACAGAGCATGTAGTTGTTGGCGGCGGCTGAGGAGTAGCATAAGGATTATGTCGGTCGAAGGTTCTGGTCTTCCTAAGACTACTTTGAGACAAAGAGGAAGCATCACCAAACCACATGACCGAGCCAGAACTCGAATCTTTATTCTTGCTGCTACTAAATTGGAGCTCCTCCTCCTCCAACTCTATCTCCAGAGCCGGCCAAGAGGTCAAGCAAGCCAAGCATTGGCTTGCAGCCGTGCATATTAAAAAGAAAATTTTGGCCATTTTCTATAAAAACTAGTTGTTAGCTCACGCTACGCGTGAGTTTTTACATAATCGCTATTCTATTTTGAAAAAGTAATATAAATTAACATGTTATTGTTATTTTGTTTTTTCGATGTACATCAAAATTTAAAGACTACGTAATATGAATTTAAATAAAATAAATAAATCAAATTTTTTTTGATGATAATATAGTGCAATTAAGTCATATTGTATCTTACATGCCATATGCCATATATGTTTGTAGTTGTAGTCATATTTCAAAATCATTGTGATATATATTCTCATAAAATTTATTTTGTGGTGTTAGTTATACATATTTATTTATTTATGGTGATAGCTTAAAGAGATTTAAAATAATTTAATTAAGAAAAAATCAAAATAGTAAACAGTAGGTTTACAACATCTCATACATATATAACTAAGTGAGTCTAACCATAGACTATTAGACTAATACATTTTCCATAAAAATAAAATAAAAAAACAGCAACTACCTTATTAGGTTATTATCTTAAAGTATTTAATTGTGTCTAGACTTTGATTTATATGAAATTATAATATTTCATATAGGAAAAGATAATTAAACTATATATCATATATTCAATGTATATCCTATTCAAATAAACTGAAACTTTTATGAAGTTAAGATATCATTGGTTAAATGAAGAAAAAATGATGATATTGTAGAATTTATAATATTATGGGAGATTTGAAATATGAGGTCATGAGGGTTATAGTGAGATATGTGTCTTTTTTTTAATAGATAATACAAAAATTGATGTATCAAAGGTAATTATTTGAGAGTTACAAAAGTGCAATTAAGTGCATACTAATACATTTTTAACATGTTCTATTATATTAAACTAAATTCATTGAGAACACTACTATATTATTATGGGAGTTACAAACAAACTTTTATATTTTTTCAAATCCTAAAATTAAAACCTATTTAATTTAAAAGTGAGTGTTGGTGAATCCATAATTTGATTAAAAAGTATAATATGTTATACATTGATGTTTTAAAGGAATAGGAACATCTAATTCTCAAATAAACTTGATTTTTTTGTTAAAACCAACATATGTGAATTTAAATTTAACTATAGAAATTTAAATAATAAATATGAATAGATTAGAAAGGCAAGAACTATAAAAGAAATATTTTATTTTTATATAAATAAAATAAAAATTGAAAACAATGTTAAATATATATAATACTTTCTAAATTAAAATATAGAATCAAACTCTTACAACACCATATGAGATATAACAACATTTGATATTGGTGGGAGAGGAGGAGAGAATTATTACTTATAAGATGATAATTTAAATTAGATAATGGAGATGAATCTTTAAAAATAAGAACAATGTAAAATATATATCATATAGTCTCTTATATTAAAATTTAGCATTAAAACTTTACAATGATATTTCATTTATTTTCTTGTAACCCATGCAACAAAAATAAGAAATCAAAAACAAAAAAACAAAAACAAAAAATGATTTGAGGTATTGTGGAAGAGAATGAGAATGAGAGAATGTGAAAATGAGAAAGTAAAAGAATGTCAATATGAAAATATGAGAGAATGAGATAATACTTATTTATATGATAAAATTGATGGAAGTTACATTTAGAATTATGGAGTTACAATAATAATTTATTGTGTTTGAATAAAATAAAGTGGTAGAATATGATTAATGAATAATTTATTTTATTTTAATGTGTGAATTAAATGTATTGTGTTAATTGGGTCTTAAATATTGTTTAATTGCTTTAAATGAGTTTTAATATGTGAGTTAAATATTGTGTTAAAGCAATTAAACAATTACAAAGCAAATAAAAAAAATAAAAAAATTAGAAAACATTAAATGAAAATCAACCAACAAGGAGAGACCAAAACCTTACTTTTATGTATATGATTTTCCTTAGGCCAATGGTTTAGTTGTACTAATATTGGCACCGCTACTCAGGTTCGACCCCCATGAGCTGCAAAGTTAGTTTTTTTTTTTTGGCTTGCAGCCCTAAAAAGTTAAGTGCCGGCTCTGTCTATCTCATCCATTTTATCCGCTTCATTGGTACCAAGGCTCCTGATGGATTTTCCCTTGTTCTTAGCAGTAGCCATAGATGATTCTCACTATCCCTTTTTCAGTTAACAAGAAAGAGAAGAGGAATCAGCATAGTGGCGTCCTTTTTGTCTTTGAGAAAACAGAGCAAGAATGGGAGAAACAGCGAGATTTATTGTGTGGTTGTTAACACTTTGTAAATGGCAAAGTAAATTTCTCATTAGAGTAAAATGTAACTAATACAAGTGTATTTATACTAGAGTGTTGAGACTAAGTAAAAGGAAGCTTAATCTCAACTTAACCAACTATACAACCTTATATGCTAATATACCCCCCTCAAGCTGAATTCGCAGTAGGCAGGAAGAGGCTTGAAATAGATAGTCTATGCAGAATCGAGTGAAACGGTGCTGGTTGCTTAGGACCCTCAAGATGTCAGCCAACTGATACTCGGTGGCAACATGTAGAACCTTGAGAAAGCCATTTTTAATATGATCTCGAGTGGTATGGCAGTCTATCTCAACATGTTTGGTCCATTCATGAAACACCGGGTTCTTTGCAATATGCATCGCCAACTTGTTGTTGCAGAAAAGCTTGGCCTGCAATTGGCGCAAATCCTTCAGCATTTGATGGAGCCAGAGTAACTCATTTGTAGCTTGTGCCATGCTCTTGTATTCAGCTTCGGTGCTACTCAAACTCACAACATTTTGCTTCTTGGATTTTCAATAGATTAAAGAAAAGCCTAAGAAAACACAGATGCCAGTAACAGACCTCCTAGAATCCTTACAACTTCCCCAGTCTGCATCTGAGAATACATTCAAGCATAAATCAGTAGAAGTAGATTAAAAGAGTCCTTGAATTTTGATGTTATAAATCGACAATATAAATAATAGGGATCTTAATGGGAATAAATCGGAACTGGTCCTTTTATTAACGTAAAATTTAAGGAAGAGTTTACAGAAAATGACAATTAAAGAGCTAAGCGCAGTTAATACTAAAATAATAGCTATTCTCTCTCTAATTGCCCAAAAAGTGGATCCCTAGCTCTGACAATGACATCTGGTATATATAGTGGGTCATTGACCTAGGACTTCTTCTGTCTCTCTGCAAAATGACGATTTTGTCCCTGCGACCAAATGGGCCAGATCCAAGACTTCAGGCTCAAAACTTCCTCTGTTTGGGCTTCTGTAAATGTTGGGGGCAAAGCCCATATCCAACAATGGTCCCCCCTAGTCCGATGTGCGATGGCTTGCTTGAGCCCGTCGGATCCAACTATGCGTCTACAGGTCTGCCTTATGGGAAGAACAGAAGATTTCAGGAGTTTTGACACCTTCCAGAGGGTTCCGGGATGAATAGTGTGTTGCACACGTTTTTTGAGGTATCTGAGAGATTCTGGGATGAATAGTGCATTGCGCACGTTTCTCGAGGTCCGTGAGATTCTGGGATGAATAGTGTGTTGCGCACGTTTTTGAGGTCCGTTGGACTTCAAACGGGAGTTTTGCGTGTTATGCACGTTTCCCGAGGCTCGGGAAGTGGAAATAGCCTTAAAACTAGAGTTTTTCTTTTTTCTTTGGTCAACGCGTTGGTCCCTCATATAAATACGTCTCCTTGACCTAGTTTTTACTTCTAACTTTCTTCTTCTCTCCAAAAGGTAAATTTCTTCTCTCTTTCCCTTATCTCTTTCCTTTAGATTTTTTTTTTTGATTTTGGCTTGTAAGGGCCATGGTTTCTCGCCGCCGACCATGCCTTGTCGTGCTGCTGTCTCGCCGCCGACCACGCCTTGCCGTGCTGCTGTCTCGCCGTCTCACCGCCGACCATGCCTTGCCGTGCTGCTGTCTTGCTGTCTCGCCGCCGCCTGAACCGGCCAGTTTGTTCCGCCGGTGCTACCTTTTTTCCGCCGAGTGAATCCACGCCGCACTGCAGGATCTGGCCGGGACCGTGAGGCGTCCCGGCCTTGCCTTCCCTACTAATCTGCTCTATGCTGCCGCTTCTCCATTGATGGGCGAGTTCTATGCCGTTTCACCGTGACTGCCTGATCCGGCCGAGCTGAACTGGTCGAGATGTAGAGCCAAACTGGTCGAGATGCAGAGGTCGCGTACGAGTGCTTGCTGGAACGGCGGATTGCTTGCTTGGTAGGGCGCGTGCGTCCTGGTATGTTGTGGTGGCAGTGGAACCGGAAGACCTGCTTCCAATACCATTGTGCTGTACCGGAATTGGCCGAGACCGTGAGGCCTCTCGGCTCCACTGCTTCCTTTGCGGGGTGGTACCATCGTTTTCGTGCGCGGCTTCAACGGTTGCACTCCGGTGTGGTGATGCGAGGTCACGTGTGCGAGACCGAGCGAGAGACCGAGCGAGATAGTGTGTGAGCGAGACTGAGTATGCGAGACTTGGCGAGGTGGATCATGTTTCTCGGGTCGTGGCGAGGTGGATGTCGTACGGCGGCGTGCTTGATGCTTGATGTGCGTCCAGCCTGCTGGTCGCGTCTCGCAGGCCTTGGCGAGGTGACGTGATGTTGTCGTGAGATGGTCTGGCAAGATGGCGAGATGCCAAGATGGCGTGGTGAGATGGATTGCCGGGGATTTGTTCGTACGGTGGCGTGCTCAATGATTTGTCCTCGTTGTGGGTTTGAGGGCACGGGATCGAGAACGGCGAGGCCGTGCCAGTAGCGAGATTGAGGTCGAGCTGATTGCCTGCATATGAAGCTTGTTGTGCTTGTTATTGCGAGACTGCAAGGTGGCGACGTGTGGGCGCGCTCGAGACTCCCTCTGCGTACTTGTTCAAGAGCAAGCTTGAGTCGGGATAGCGAGGTTAAGATCTTGGAGTGCAAGGTGACGTGTGCCAGACCGTATGCGAGACCGTATGCGAGACCTGACGAGGTGGATGCGTCACGGTGCAACATTTCTTGGTTTGGCCCATCGACGTATTCGTATTTGCGAGATGGTGTGGTAGCGGATGATGATCTCTGGCGAGATCACGACTTTGCGTACGAGACTTATGACGAGATCAGGGGCTTGTGTAGGAGACTATGGCATGCTCGACTTGGCGAGATCGAGGTCATGCTTCGGGAATTGGCGTGTTTGCGAGGTTGAGGTGATGAACTCAAAGCTTGGCGAGATCAAAATTCTTGGTGGCGAGGTTCACGGTGTTCTCGCGAGATACGCGTAACGGAGCTGTGTAGCGAGATGGGGAGTTCGGAGTCAAGATGGCGCGCTCGTCGACGTATTCGCGGGATGCGGCAAGTTGGAGAATTGGGCAAATTGTCGCGCAAGAGTTGTCGTGATGGGTTCCGTACGGTGGTGCATTCGAGCTGTCATCCTCATTGTCGCGAGATTGAGAGTGGGTGTTGTACGTATCGTGCGGGATGGCACAGGACAGTACGCAATATGGTGCGTGGTACGCAGTATGTTGGAAGCCGCAATTCAGGTGTGATCGATCTGTCTTGAATAATGTGGTATTTTTATGTTGTTTGTCGCTCCAATACTGACTGGTTGCTTGGTTGGTTTTGCAAGGTCTCGTGCAGTGGCTTTGGGAAATGATGTCTTCGGCGATGTTCCGGAAGAGCATGGAGATGACCAGTATCGTGCATTAGAGAGAAGTCTCGACAATATTGGAGCGGGTCATCCTTCCTGTTGGAATCCGTCGGGGGGAGGGGGCATCTTGACAGATCTCACAGAAGAAGATGTTCGGGACCTTGAAGTCATGTTTCCTACAGATGCTGACGACCTTAGCCTAATTCCACATCCTTCAAGTCAGCATCGCGGGAAGGTGCTCGAGTACGAAGAACGAACTGGCCCGGAGTGTGCCCCCAGGTCTCTGGTCGCTGGCTTGGCTGTAGGCAACGGAGTTACGAGACGTCGCAAAGATCGTACGGGAGATGAGGAACGCATCCCCCGCGATGCAGGGAGGACCCTATGCGATGCCACACAATCTGCAGCTTGCGGTGCCGAGTACAAACGAACGTCCGTGGGACTGCTCAGCAGGTCACCTCTGCGTCTACGTGGATTTTTCTTCTAAGTGCGGGCTTGGGTTCCCGATTCTGGAATTTTTGACAAGTTATTGCGCGCGTCGGAAGATCGCATTTTTGCAGCTATCGATCTCCACCATCCGTATCGCTGTGGGGCTTACGATAATCGGCGCCTCGATGAAAATCAAGATTGACGTGGACCTCTTCGAACTAGTTACGCAATTTATGCATGACAAATTGGGGCTATGTTGTGCTTGCTGTACGCCAGGTCTCACGATCACGTGTGGCTAGAGGAATCACATTCACGGTTGGCGGAGGCGGTGTTTCTTCGTATAAATAAACAACATTTCGGTCGAGGATCCCGACACGACCTGTCCCCCTGCTTGGAACTTTAATCCCGGTAGCCATTGCTGGGTTGGGTTTGTGTCCTTTTGGTTTTCTTAACTCTGTTTTCTGACCGTATGTTTTATTTTTGCAGGTAATCCGCCACCCTCTGCTGCGTGTGACTTGGGAACTGTTGACAAAGCTGCTGCTTTTCTTACGAGTAGGACTTTGCGGTGGTCGGACGTTCTTTCACACCTCGAGACTTGTAAGTTTTGTTGGCCTATCTTCGTCTTCGAGATTTATGTGCTTTCTTGCCTAAGGATCCTATTTATTTTGCAGGTTCACGGACTGGATTGCAAATGGGAGACTGCCCGATTTCGTGCTATGCTGACTTGTTCGATGCCTAGGACGTGCTGGCTGTTGCAACCGAGGTTGTTGCACCAAACGCCAAGACCGGCATGGAGATCGTTGCTATGGAGCGCGAGGATGGCGAGATGCCCGTTCTCGAGGGTGAGCCTAGTCGTAGGTATTTTTCTGCCGAGGTTGTTACGGCTCATGCTACGAAGAAACCTTCTTCGGTGTCTCGTAGGAGTGCTCCAGCAGCTGGTGGTGGTGATCGTTCCCCGAAGAGGTCGTCACGCACGAGTCCTAGGAGTGATGCTGGAGGAAGCTCTAGGCGTCCTCATCACGCGGAGGATGGTCATGGGAGAGTCGACCACCATGCTGAGGATGGTCATGTGAGGGTTGACCACTCCTTTTCCTTTCGCTACGACGTGAATGACCAAGCGTTCACTGGCGATTCACGAGCTTGCGCGGACCTCGCCAGCAAGATTCATGGTGACTTTGTTCCGCTTCCTGCTCCTGGTGACTTGGCTTGTCCAAGTACGTACGAGGAAGCCGTTCGTCGACAGTTTCGGGTTAGGATCCGATCCTTTAGCTCGCTTTAACGTGGATTTTACTTAGTCGTAATCGGATTATTTTACTTGATTTCTTAGGCGATTAGCTGGATGAATCGTCTCACTGGCGACTACGAGGACAAGGTGCGTGCTGCTAGGAGGGAGGCCTCGCTTGCTCAGGATGCATTTGTTCAGGCTGAGCGGTCGAGCAAGGAAAACGCAGCAATGGTCAAGGAGCTCACGGTTTCTCTCAAACAGTATCAGCGAAAGCTCACTTCCGAGTCGGCGCGACTTAGGAAAGCAGGGAATGAGCGCGGAGAGCAGGAGTGCGCTAAGGCTGCTGTCGTGATTGGGGCGCATCAGGAGCGTATTGACTAGTGGTAGTAACGTTTGAGGTTGGCGGAGTTCCACGATCTTGGAACTGGAGTGCCATTCATCTCGAGTATCTGATAGACGCCGGGTTTGACGATCTTGGAGATTAAGTATGGACCCTCCCAATGCGCACAAAGTTTTCCAGCGTTCTTCTCCCTTGTATTCTCCTAGACTTTGCGGAGGACGAGATCACCCTCGGAGAAGTAGCGAGATTTAACTTTCTTGTTGTAGAATTTTGCGGCAGCTTGCTGGTAGTTCTGGATGCGTAGTAAAGCTTGGTCGCGCTCTTCTTCAATGAACAGGAGTCTGTCACACAACATTTTGTTGTCAGGATCATGAATGAGCATGGAACGTCGGAGCGTGGGGATTCCTACTTTGGCCGGTGCGAGTGCCTCCATGCCGTAGGCGAGAGAGAATGGTGTTCGACCGGTAGACGTGCGTGGAGAGGTTTGGTGCGACCATAGGACGCTGTCGAGTTCGTCAGCCCATAGACCTTTCTTTGCATCGAAGTGTTTCTTGATTCCGGCGATTATGGTTTTGTTGGTTGCCTCTGCCTGTCCGTTGCCCTGCGGGTATCTTGGAGTCGATTTACTTAGGCGAATCCGCCAGCCAGCACAGAATCCTTCGAATTGTAGGGAAATGAATTGTGGGTCGTTGTCACATACGATCTCGTACGAAAGTCCATGCCGGCATATGATATTTTTCCAGACAAAATTTTGAACTTCGTTTGCTTCTAGCGAGGCATACGATTCTGCTTCGACCCACTTTGTAAAGTAGTCTTTCATGATTAAGAGATATTTCTTCTGGTTAGATGGTGTTAGCGGACCAACAATATCTATCCCTCATCGCATGAAGCGGTAAGGCGGTGACGTTCGCAGAAATTCGGTTGGAGAATGGATGAATGGTGCGTGGCGCTGACACTTCTCGCACTTGGCTGCAAAGGCGGTGCAATCGGCGACCATGGTCGGCCAGAAATGTCCATTGCGACGGATTCAAAGTGCTAGGGCACGACTGCCTGAGTGGTTTCCACCAGCACCTTCGTGGACTTCTTGCATGATGTTGTTGACGTCCTTCACATTGACGCAGATGAGAAGAGCGTCATTTGATTCCCAATGAAACAAGCTGCCATCCAGCATTGTGTAGTGTGCGCTCTTAACTCGCAGAAGCCTTGCTTCCCATTTGTCTTTTGGCATGATTCCATCCGTGATATATGCTATAATCTCAGTTTGCCAGTCGTTGCGCGAGGAGGCATCGGGTGTTGGTACGGGCGTAGCTGGGGTGGTTGAGTTCGCGGCTGTTGGGGTTGGTCTTGTGACTGCTAAGGCAATTGCTAAGACGTTATTCGGGTCTGTCACTGAGTGTGCGGCTTCGAGAAACGTAGTTGGAGCGAGAGGCAACAGGTTGACGTCAATGCTTGGTTGATCAATGCTTTCTACAGGTATCACTCGGCGGAGATCAGGATCTGATGTGGAAGCGAGTGCCGCAAGTGCATCAGCTGGAGCATTGTCGCCTCGTGGAATTTTGACGACCTCAAAGAACTCGAACTTTTGGGACAAGTCACGAACGACTTTGAGGTAGGCATCCATGCGCGCGTGTCTTGTTGCATAATCTCCACTAAACTGATGCGTTACCAGCTGAGAATCACAATAAGCTTGGATCTTCTTGACGCCGATTCCGTGTGCGAGACGCAGTCCATTGATTAGTGCTTCATACTCAGCGTCGTTGTTAGAAGATGAGAAAGCAAGGCGGAATGACTGCTCCAAGATTTCACCTGTTGGCAAGGTTAGGCGTATGCCTGCTCCCGAGCCCATCTTTAATGAAGCGCCATCTACGTGAAGTGACCATATCTCGGGAGGAGGGGTGTCAGCTTCGAGGTTGGGAGAGAGTTCAACGAGAAAATCTGCGAGAACTTGTGACTTAGCGCAGGTGCGGTTCTTGTACTCAATGTCGTATTCGCTTAACTCTACTGTCCACTTTGCCAGGCGACCTGATTGACTTGGGCTGTGAAGGATTGGGCGCAAAGGCTGATTCGTCAGGACTTCAACAGTGTGAGATTGGAAGTAGGGGCGGAGCTTGCGAGCTTAGATTACGACCGCGTAGGCAAGCTTCTCAAGAGTCGGATATCAGAGTTTGGCCCCATCGAGAGTCTTGCTCACGTAGAAGATAGGATGTTGTTCTCCTTGATCTTCTCTTACGAGTACGCCACTTACAGCCAAAGAAGAGATGGCAATGTAGAGATACAAAGTTTCTCCTTGCTCAGGTTTGGGTAGGACCAGCGGAGATGATAGGTAATCTGTCAATTGCTTGAATGCCAATTCTCACTTCTCATCCCACTCCAAACGTTTATTTCCGCGGAGGAGCTGGTAGAACGGCAAGCACTTGTCCGTTGAGCGAGAGATGAAACGATTTAGTGCGGCAATGCGTCCAGTAAGGCGTTGCACCTCACGGGTATTCCTTGGAGATGGAAGGTTCATGATCGCCGAAATCTGCTTTGGATTGGCTTCTATACCGCGCTTCGTAACAAGGTATCCCAGGAAATTGCCGGAAGTAACGCCAAAAGTGCACTTCGCCGGGTTCAGTTTCATGCTGTACTTGTTGAGTATCTCGAAACGCTGCTTTAGGTGTGCGACATGATCTGCGGCCTGAGCTGACTTGAGGAGCATATCATCAATGTACACTTCCATTGTTCTCCAAAGTTGACTTGCGAACATGCGGTTCACTAGTCGCTGATACGTTGCCCCCGCATTTTTTAATTCAAAGGGCATGACTCTGTAGTAGAAAGTGCCTTGTTCAGTTATAAACGCAGTCTTCTCACGGTCATCCTTGTGCATCATTATCTGGTTATAGCATGAGAACGCATCCATGCGCGGAAGAGGAAAACTGTCTTTCGGACAAGCATTGTTGAGGTTTGTGAAGTCGACGTACACTCTCCACGTACCATTCTTCTTCTTAACCACGACCGGGTTACTCAGCCAATCTGGATAGCGAAATTCAGTGATTGATCCCACATTTACCGCGGTTGTGCGTTCTGCATCGAGCTTTCGACGTTTTTGCTTGACGGACTTGTAAGTTGGATCAACGTTGAGCTCGTGGCTGGTGATGCTAGGGTCGATTCCAGTCATATGGTCTATCGTCCAAGCAAAGGTGGTTGCATTTTTCCACAAAAACTGAATGAGTTCGTCCCTCAAAGCTGGAGATAGCTCGGCACCTATTCCGACACAACGTTTGGGATTGGACAGATCGATGTTGAATTGGATTACAGATTCCTTCAGAGGAGGTGTGTGTGGATCTCGTGGCGGAGTTGATACGGCAATCACGAATGCTCTTGCATTGCGCATCTTTTTCTCGACAATGAAGCAGGTTCACGCCATCAGGGGATCTCCATGCAGCGTGTAGATACCGTACGCGTTTGGAAACTTAACGCACTGGTGGTAAGTTGAAGCAACGGCGTGCATCTTGTGAAGCCACGGTGTGCCTTAAAAGTGCCTTAAAAGTGCCTTAGAAGTGCCTCAAAGCAACCCCAAAGAGCCGACGACCAGAAGAACAGCCACGACCAGCAGTCTTCTCTCGTCCATCTCTTGAAGCTTTGAAGATCCACCAAACTCTTTCTACTCTATTTGCTTTGTACTTTGTTTCTAAGGAAGAAGATCTTACAACTTTGTTTGACAACCATTGAAGTAATATCTAAAACCCTTTTCTCTATTTATTCTTTTATGTTTATGAGTTTATTAAACCTTGCTTTGATGATTCCCTTAAACATGCTAGAGTATTTTTCTAGTTGGGTTTAAAGGGATAAATCAAAGGGCGGAGATGATCTTAGTTTAGGTGGCAATTTTTAGGGTTTGTTAGATTTAAATTCTGTTTATTCTATGTTTTAATTCTAAGTCTTTACTTAGTACTTTAAGTTAGCCTCATGAACTAACTATGATCTAAAGTGTGTGTGCTTTGCCAAAAGCTTGCATGTCTGCTTGACCTAGCTTAGATGTGTGGGGAGACATAGGAAGCACATACCCCTTACCTATGGAATTCCATGGATGTTAATCGAACCTGTTATAAATGCTTTGATCTATGCGTCGTAGTCTGCGACAGTTGAGTTACGGGGTGTAGTGATCTTAGACGGTTAGCTTGAGAACTTTAAGTTAATGGTTTATTAGTGTTTCGTAGTCCAAGTTTTAGATAAACAAACTAACCCTAAACTTTCCTAGATAGATAGATAATTGAACCCCTGCGATTCCCCTTGATGCCCAATGCTTGTTTTATTATTTTTATTTGTTATTATTTACATTCATTTGCTTGCTACAACCGTGAAAACCACAAACCCCCATTTTTATTGAGTCCTAGCCTTACTTACTTCCGTTGGATTCGGTTGAACAACAACTCTCTCTCTCTGTGGGATCTATTCGGTTAAATACTACTACCGATTAGCTGTGCACTTTCAGCAGTTGTGTGGTCTTTTAAGGTAAAAGATTTGAAGTGAAAAACCACACACATCAAAGCTTTTTGGTGCCGTTGCCGGGGAGAGATTGTTGTTTACAAGAGTCTAGGAACTAGAGTAACGTCTAGGACACCTTGCTGTTTAATTTTTCTTTTTGTTTTTTTATTGTTTCAGGAGACCTTGAGGATGAACCTCGACGCTCTCCCAGGAGATTTAGAGAATCTCACTATTGCACAGCTTACATCACTTTACCGACCAACAGACGGAGACTCATCCGGTCCGCAAGCCCACTCGATGTATGGTTCCCGCAATGGTCGTTCTCTACCAGCCCATTCAGCTCACTACCAAGCTGACCACTCATTCACTCCATACGACGCGGATTTTCCATGCTTTGCCATGAATCAAGAATTTGATCCACAAGAAGTCAAGAATGTTGATGTCATTGAAAACTTTTTCTTTGACACTCGCAAACCAAGAACTTCAAGGAGCTCTCACACCTTAGACAAGCTCATGAAGAAGATGAAAAAACTTATACCGATCGTCAACAATCACATAGATCGACTTCTTGAAGCTAAAGAAGGAGAAGAAACGCTCAAAAACATCAACTGTTGCATGACATATCAGATCCCTAGTGAATAAGCTACCGAAAATTACAATTTTCGACAATTTCGCCATCAAGGAGAAGCTATCTACCGAGGTAACCCTAGAACCCGACCATCTCCAGTNTGGGGAGACATAGGAAGCACATACCCCTTACCTATGGAATTCCATGGATGTTAATCGAACCTGTTANTTTATGAAGATTGGGAACCTGTCCCAAGTCACCGTCCAAGTCGCTTTCAAAGACCTTATCCAAGGAGAGCCGCAACCAATTTAAACCGCTCACACCAATACCGAGATCTTTTCCGACAGCCACACCAAGTCTATCAAGACAATTTTCATGAGTCTACACAACAAAATGCTGAAGAAGAGATGATGTTGAACTTTATAAGTCGGATGACAAACACTCTAGATGAGACTGTGAGGATGATACATGGAAATCTCGACAAAATCCATTCTGATCTATCGGGAAGAATGGATGAATTTGTTGTTGAAGTTAAAAGAGTAGAGGAGGAAAATTTTAAAACTGTTGAAGCCTTGGAAAGGAAGCTCCTTTTTCTTGAAGAAGAAAAAGTTCAACAATCAAAGGAGATAAGAGAGAATGCTAAGGATATTAGCAATTGCGACATGAAGATTAATGCCTTGGAGAGCCGCTGCTACAACAATTCTGAAACCATTCGTAACAAGACCTTCGGCCTGTGCAACCATATGGAGAAGTATGAAGAGAGAGCTAAGAAAACCGAAACCAAAGTGGAAGAGATTGGTTAACAAGTTGATACCTTGGGAGACACTCTAACCGAAGAGTTCACTAGTTTTCATGTTCCACTACTTGAGTCTAACATTGGAGCTAAGCAAGCTGCCATGGAAAAGAGAATCAAGTCTATTGAGGAGAATCTAGAGAGCTCAATCTCGTGTGTTGCTGGACACACCAAAGAAGAAAACCCGATCGATGGAGAAGAGGAAGGAAGAAAAAACGAAATTCTTGATGAAAAAGGAAAACTTTCATGTTTCCTTTTAGGAAAAGGAACTCTTGGACTTATAAATATAGGAGGGAACCCTAACCCTCCTCCACAGTATCGACGTGAAGGAAGCTGCTCAAGAACCCGAAGAACCTAAAAAAGAGTTTTTCAGAGATAAGCCACAAGTTCCGATGGAGACCAAGAACCCTACACCCGATTCGCAAGAGATTTCTCAAGGAGAAGAAGTTTCGATCCTTACCAAGGATTGTTTTACTGTAACAACTCTTGAAGCCTCACCACCACACGACATCTCACATCTAGGAGAAGAAGAATCAAGCTCTGAAACTATACCAACACCCCATGTCGCTTGTAACACCATCACAACCTTCAAAGGAGTTCAACCTTTCCAAGAACTTGAAGAAGGGGAGATTTATGAAGAAGAAGATGAGCCATTCGAGGGAACACAGTTTCAACATCAACCACGTGGTCTCACCCTCTTGAACAACCGCTGGTACCCACGCATGATAAGCCTAAGAGATCTAGGCGATTTCAACCGAGCAGTTGGGAGACTTCCCCAAGGTACCACTTTCGCAAAAGCTTGTTTATTTATCATATTGACCGATTCTTTCTTGAGAGTTGTGAGTCAAGGAAGGAGATGAAAGAGCTCTATGATCAAGCCCTACACTATCCACGGCCGTTCAACACACTACATGAAGTGGAGAGCCCTAGCCGATTCCTCATCACTTGTTCTATCAATGGATTTAAATTTGAAGATGCATTATGTGATTCCGGTTCATGTATCAACATCATGTCAACCGATGCTGCAAGGAAGATGTGCTTGAGACACTTACAACCCTCGGACATACGGATAGGACTCGCAAACTTCTCATTCACAATACCCGAAGGAATGGTGCAAGACATTCATGTGAGAGTTGGAATCTACAATGTTCCAACCGATTTTCAAGTCATCAATGCTGAGAAAGGGAGGTTTACACCACTTATCCTTGGAGGAGCATTCCTAGCCACCGTTGGAGTCGTCATGGACTGGCCTAACCGGAGAATGACTCTCACCAACATCAATGGAGACATTTTCTATGAAGCTAAACCATTCAACCCTCCAACTCGAAGGTGTAGAGAAGAAGATTATGCAAGAGAGCCATCTGATGCCTACAATGGAGAACCAACCAAGAGAATTTGTCTAAGGACAACCCACTCTCCTCACCCTGTTTGAGAAAGCAACCAAAGTCGAGCCAACGATGTTAAACAAGAGCGCTTCTTGGGAGGCAACACATGTCTAGTAAGTTTTTATTTTTAGGATTTATTTTCTTTTACTATTGATATATTTACATTTTAGTTTCAGGTTTATAAAAAAAAAAATAGAAAACAGAAAATCCAAAAATAAGGAAGAAGAAGTTCCCATGGATTGGCAATGCACCACATGACTAGTGGCAAGCACCACCTACTGACCGGCCATGTTCAACATGTCCGATGCAAGCCGAAGGCAACCGATTAATCAAAATCCTCATGTGATCGATGCCGAGAGTCCCCATTAGCCATACCAGACATAGCCGATTCCATGTCCTGCACTATGTACCGCGTACCATTCTTACATACCGCGTACCACGCCCCACCGTACCTGCTGCTTATGTCCGCGGCCATTCATCCGTGTACCGCGAGACAACTCCAAACCACCACCATCCTCACAACCTACCATCACCATTCTTTTATTTAGGTATGTTTTTAGCATTTTTTATTTTCTCATTATTATTGATGGTTTTAGGTTTTTGTTTCAAGGAGGATGCATTTAGAGATATATCAAACACAATTCGATTGAACTTAGCCTAGCTCAAACTCGATGTCAAGCAACCAAAGGAAGTACACACGGTTAGTCACCACATTTTCATTCCACAGCCGACTTCTAGACAATTTTGGGCAACCATAATACGTCTAAGAGTCGACACAACATCATTCCATCAAGGTGAAATTCTTCTTAAACCCTACACTTTTCCTTATGATTTTTAATCCTCATCTCTTTCTTTTTTCCCACCGAGGACGGTGTGATTTAAGTCTGGGGGGGAAGGATGTTCCATCCTATACTAATGCTACTTTCTATTTTGTTGACTTGAAACCTTTTTCCACTTTTTACATCAATAATTTTGACATTTTATCGAGTCACATTTTTTTTTATTGAGTCAAAACTAGTAGGGGATTATGATTTTATTCTAAAGGTTTATTTGATTTGGATTAACACTCTTATGACTCTTGATTATGCTTGACAACAGAACCAAAGTTTGGAAAGACTGTGAGCCGACTCAACAATCCCCCAAGTCCCTATTCGATGGATATTCAGATGATCTAACGTTGTCTCTAACTTTTATAGGACCTAAACCGGACTTAATTTTCAAGCCCTGGGAATTGGTATACATTGGACTAGATCTCTACATTCAAGCCACACAAGACATTACACTTCTTCAAAAGTATGTTCCCCTCTCTCTTCCCTTCAATACTATAAAAAAAAGAGAGAATAAAAGATGAGATGGTTTTGATAAGTTTAGAGAGATAGGTAAATTACATGTGACCTCATTATTCTACTCTTGAGTCAAATGATCACACAAAGCTTGGAAGCGAGGGGTAGGTAAATTACCGATGACCCCAGTATTCGCCTACACCTTTGATTAAAAAAAAGAAAGAAAGGGAGGTGAGAAAAGGGAGAGGAAAGGAATCATATGAAGAAAGTCTTGGCTTGAAGAGAGTCTGCAAGCCATTGATCGATTTTCCCTTGGTAAGATTTCACTTTTTATTATTGCTTAATTTATGTAAAGAGATGACAATGGAGATTCTGGAAACTCTAAGAATTGTGGGATCAAGGAGAGTTGTCTTGTTTTATTTGGAAATAGAAAAAAATATCAATTTTTATTAGAATTTTCAATTTTCTTGGACCAATTTTTTTTGTTTGTGTGTGTTTAACCTTCTTCATTTTACTTACAAAAGACAAAAAATATAAGTATAAATTACAATATAAATAAATTTATATAGAAATTAATTAATTTCAACTTATATTAATTTAGTTTTAATTGATAATTATTATTAGATATGTAATCATAAATCATAAATTAAAATAAAATTAAAGAAATATAAAATAGTAGAGTAAGGTGTTGAATCTGTTAACCATTGTACATAGTTTACACGAGTAAACCATGAAGTTTACACGAGTAAACCTTGAATGGGGAAAAGCATGAAGTTCTCTTATCACTTTATAAATCAAATATGTGGCTATTCAAGTGCAGATCATGGGTGAAAAGCATCAAGTCCTCTTATCACTTTATAAGTTACCATTGAAGATAGATATTATTTTTAACTGCAGTTTATTTGTCTTTTTGTGGTTAATGCATGAGAAATACATGCATAAATTGTATACCATTTTTTATGCTCGCCACCCTTAATCTGGACCTGAACAGCTAAATATTTGATATACCTTTATTCTGCATGTAAATCTGTAACCGCTAATAACATGAACAGCTAAATATNCATAATTTTGGTCTATCGATGCTTGTTAATATTTATGAGTTTAATGGTTAAGGTGTGGGCTTAGCGATATCCTCTTTCGTTTTGGTCGGGATCTCGTTATTAATTTATGATTCCCGGTTATTTGTTAGTCTTGTAAATATACAAACTATACATATGTACGTATACTACATTGGGAAGGTACGTACATTTAGTCGAAAGGCTGCGCCGTTTCGAGATTTCGCTCTCCGTAAATATTTAAATTGCTCTCAACCTTCGTCAATTCCTAACACAGTTTAAAGTAAGAGATATCCAAAATCTGAGATCACCATGAGCTTCAGAACCGATCGTATTGCTGAACTGGACCGCGAGAGAAGGAATTGGTGTTGGTGTATCCACGCCAAGGTGTTGAACGCTTGGTCGATTCACGAATGCTTTATAAAACGAGTTCTCCTCCTTGTGGACGAAGAGGTTAGTTGAACAAGTCTTTCTTATTTCGCTAAATCCAACAGTTTTTGATGTATAACAATTTATCTGTTATGAAGGGTTCCACAATCGAAGTGGCGTTTCTACAGGGTGAATACCCAAATATCCCGCCAAACCCTGAAATCGGTTCCTGGTACGATATTCGGGAGTTTAAATTAATCAATCCAACTCTCAAGGAGAGGAATACTCATCACCCATACCAAATCAAGTTTACGCATGAGTCAACCATGGATGTGATCCAACCTTTGAATCACAAAAATTACTTCCGCTTCGAGGATATCGATGATATAACTCGTGGCAGAGTTACTCATCCCGTTTCTTTCGGTATGTTTTATCTATAATTTCTTTAATATGTATATATTAATGTCCGTGGAATTATGAACTTGCGATGGTTGCTGAGATTCATTTAGTGGTCGTTTGGTCAGTTGAGGACATTACTTTTAAGTGTATCATTTGCAAAAGTACAAAATAAACGTTACATCCCCATTTTATTTTGCCCCCGTTAGATGTTTGTGGGTGCATCGTAAATGTGGACGTCATAAGAAGACGTTACGATGGCAGGTGTATTTAAGTTGTCTTCACTCTCATGAATGGCAGGTTAAGGACCTATTATGCTATAGACATAGTAATATAC
>NC_025699.1:28249660-28258949 GCF_000633955.1 Camelina sativa
AGAAACTAGTATAAATTTCCAGGATTTTCGCCAAACTCCCCAACCACTTCTCACATCGTAGGTTTTAATAGTGGGCAGGCGGCAGTTTCCGTCTATTTGGTTCTGCACATACTGCACATATTGCTATTAACTCCCAAAAAATGGCGACTTCTAGCCGTAAGAAGACTGATCTGCCAGACGAGATCTTGATAAAAATAGCCAAGCATCTCGTAGTTGATGGGTTCTGGCGAGCAGGCCCATTATTAAAGGCTGGTCGGAGAGGAGTGGATACGGTGCTTGCCCGAGAAGTTCTGAAGGTTGCCAGCATCTACCAAATCTGTGAACATCCTTCTTCATTCCAAACGACAAGGAAGCCAAATGGTGAACTCCAGGAAGAAGGGATTCACAGGCGTATTTTCGAAAAATGCTTGGACGCAGGGAACGGAATAGCAATCTACAACGAGGGGCTACGGATCATTGCCGAGGAGGGAGACATTCAGCGTGGTATCGCACTACTAAAAAAAAACGTTCCCGAAGATGCCGAGTCCACTCTTGCATGTGGAATTTTCTCTATGTTATATGGGGACGAGCAGATGGCGGTTCGTTTTCTTCACCAATTTGATGCACATCACTATCCACTCCAATCAGAGGGAGTACGGCTTATCGGGGAAGATCTGTTCCAACGGTTGAGTATGTTTAAGACGGCGCGTAAAAACACGTACAAAGATTCTTTTGTATATCCCTCCAGTTCGTTGATCCCTTTCCCGGACTGTGCCATGAGTAGTTGTTTGAGATGGGGCAGGTTATCGACCGACACACGTTATTATGACATCATCTGTGTAAATTGCGGAGTGTGGTGGGTGGCCAAATCTATATGTGAAATCCTCTAGGTGTATTGTCGGTTCCCTTCTGTGTTGCGTTTCACCTCGCCACGTATGTTTCATTAGATAATTAAATTACTATGTAATGAAGATGTTAATTAACGTGTATGCCAATATCTGTCGTTTTGGTCTTTTTGCTCCTTTGGTTCCGAAAAAGTGTACTAGATGTCGTATTGCTCCTTATATTCCTAAATAAATATCAACAGTGCCGTATAGACGACGTGTGCTTAGTTTCACCGGGCAAACACACCAACAAATATCAACACTGCCGGCCCAACCTATTTTTACCATTAACAAACATAAGAAAAAAAAAAGAAAAATACAACTTTACAAAGCCTCGAACTCGTGACACTGAAGGACACTCAAGGCCAATCCTACCACTGTACCACCGCACCGTTTTTGATATTGAATCCCCTAAAATCGCTAATATAATCTGTAGCATAAAGCCCTTGATATATCGGCACTGTATCAAGCTTACGACGCCGTTCGTAACTTTTGGAAAACGACACAACTTGGAAAACTTCATGTTGTTTTACAATACATAAAACGACACAATAAAGAAAATTCTATAAAAGGCCAACCGAATATAATAGATATATTATAAGATTCAGGGAAATTAGGGTTCATTGAACTGATTTGGGGGAAACAGAGAGAGCTGCTGCCGTAGATGTTGGATTAGATTTTGAGAGTTGGATATTCGGTTAATAGTTTAAAGTTCCTCTTTTCTTTATTTTCACTCCTTCAATTACGTTATCAGTTTCGTTCTTAATGTCTGCTTTGGCAAACATGAGTCCAGTCGAGTATGACGATGTGGAGTATGAGATCCCGGCTGTTTGTTACTGTGGTGAAACGCCAAACCTACAACCTTCTTTTACAAGGACAAACCCAGGGAGGCTCCACTACACTTGTAGAAATAGAGAGGTAAGTGACTTACAGTTTCCCCGAGGTTGATTAAAGATCAGATTTATTTGCATAACTAAAGTTTCGTGTAGAAAATTATTTTTAAATTAATGCAGGATGGGGACTATCACATTTTTAAATGGTGGGATGAAGCTATGATGGAGGAACTGAAAACAGTGAAGGAAGATCTTCTAAAGTTAACTAGTTTGAATCAGATGCGTGAAGCGCTTCAGGCACAAAAAGAGGACATTGCTAACATCTTAAATATGCACAAGGAAAATCAGATGGAGTTGGAAAGGATGAAGGCGTTGATTGCGTACAAGAGTGATGGATTAATTATGGAATTAAAACTGACCAATGTGTTTGTTGCGACTTTGTTTATATTAGCAACAATGACCTATTTCTTAATGTAGTTTGGTCGTTTTATTAGAGTAGTATTTTGGGTTGTGGGTTAATTTTTTGAAATCAAGTTATAAACGTTATATTTGGTTTAGTCACATATTTTTTCGTCTAAAAAAAAGACTGTTTGAAACCTTGTCGTGTTAATATTATCGACCAAACCCTTCCAATTAAACATAAACATTTGTACACGTTTGTACACATACGTCTAACATTAAAGGTTGGCAGTATTAGGAAGATGCTTACCAAATTAAAATAAATATCTATAATTAACCATGCGTATTACACACAAACATTTTACATCAAATTATTCCTATCCACGTTAGATAGATTGTTTGGATGTAGGTAATGAAGCTAATATAAAGAGTTCAACAACGTGGTTTAGAAGTTTGTAATGTAAGCAACATTGACAAATGGAAACATAGGCTACGAATCGTCTTCCCTCCGCTCGCGCTGGTCGAAGGATTCCAACCGGAGTTTGAAATCTCTAACCTCAGGGAAGGGTGGTTCAAATATCACTTTAGAAACACCCGGTTGACTAACCACTTCCATCCCTCCTGCGGTGTGGAAAAATAAGGAAAAAAGGGTAACCAAAATTAGTTTTATGCAGTAATCTTCTATTTAAAAGGTGATTGAATTGTTTTAAATATGTTTGCCTAATCCGTACCTCCATCCTTAAACTTGGGCCTCCAGAATCGCAAGACTACAACTGGTTTGCCTCCGCATAGCCAAAAATTGCGGGCTAAATCATCGACCATTTCACATAAGCCACACATTGCAAGTGATGACCCCTACCCAAAGAGACACCTTACGTTAATAGCACGGTATATCTTTAAAGTGTGTGAAAGCTAATAATCACCAAAACGACTCACTCGAGATTCGTCAATGAAAACCGTATCAACCGGGTTCTCTCGGCAAAACGTGGAGCAGTTGGATCGTCCACCAATATTCTTCGTTCGACGTGAGTAACTTGCCCCATCGTCTCTATGGTTTCATTTCATTGGAATTATGGTATTGGATATGATATTAAAAAACGGAACAACACAATGCAACGTTACCTAAGCAGCAGTTCTGGGTCTAAGGAGGCCATCGTTCGTAAATTTGGTCGAAGGGGATGTAGTCGATGTAGTGATTGGTCGACAAGCAACGAATGTTGTCCACAACCGTGTCAGCAGTGAATTTGATCCGGTAGTTGGAAGCCACGACCTTCACAGCGTATGTGTTGTCAGTGACGACGAAATTCGAGAAGGTTTTCCACAAACCCTTCTCAATCCCCGCACAGAACTGGGGCAACAGGTCCTCGCTGATTGTTGCCTGCATCTTATCTCCCTAAGGTTGGGAAAAAAGTTCAACCATGATCTACATGAATCTTTTAATATTAAGTGCATATAATATGATGATGAGACGAGTCACTTACGAACACATCCGAAACAACCATTTCGAAGGTGACGATGTTCGCTTCTCTCTTTCTCCACTTGCGGATGATCTTAACAGAAACCTTCCAATCAGAACGCCACGTCTGGAGATCGGATAGCCTGTCGAAATGCACCATGACTTTGTCGCACTTATGTTTACTTAGTGATGTGACATTTTGGTTTTTGAGAGACGAATACATACTTCACCGGGTGTGTATTTGTCTTCTTATATAATCAGCAAAGAAACACAAATGGATTATCCATATTGTGGTTTTTTAAACGTCGTGACTGCAATCCAGACAGATACATAGCATTTAGATAATTAACACGTGTAACTGCCAGTTAAGCGAAGACGATACATCGCATGCACCACTTAATTATGACCCTATAGTCGACGTTATATATAGCCGGAAAATATATTGGTTCATTTAACAAACCAATTCAATGTAAAACTTTATAAAACATCAAGGAATAGATCTCATCTGGTATAAACTGACAGATAAAGGCTGATATATAGTGCAAATGAACCAATAACGTTGAAAAACAGTATATTATGAATAAAAATAATTAAAGACAAGCTCAGCCATTGCACTGTGTATAAATAAAAAATTATTTTTAAATAGTTTAGTAGTGGAGGCAAAATCTTCTTTCTTGCTAATAGACGGAAAACTGACGTCTCAGCTGCGACGGCGGAATCTTCTGTCCGATAGGGTTGTTTTACCTCCCAATTTCTTGAATCAAGGTGTTTAGATCTGGGATAAGTACTACAAAACGACACTCCCTACAAGTCGGCGACGGAACATTTAAGGAAGAAGAGATTACAGAGGTCGGGTGAAATCAGAAAAAGGCGAGTAGTTTCGATCCCTCTATCATCACCGGTGTTGAATCAGAAGGTAAGTGTTTGTCTTGACTTCCTACTTTAAATTGGAAGAGGGATTGTTCCCCCAAATTCTATATTACGTTGGAAGAGTATATAGCAAATACAATTAAGTATCGATTTGAGTAGCCCAGGATGTGAAATCAATGAATAGTTTTGTATTTGCGGCGGGCAGAGGCAAAATAACCCTAATCGTCAACAGAAGTGAACTTTGGTAGACATTGGTATTAGGGTTAATTGGTTTAGTGTACGTACATATTAATATGGTATTAGGGTTACTTCGTGGTGATAGGATGGATCCCGAGGCTGTAGAGATCGTTCCTCAATTGAGCTTGGATCTACCGAGGAGGTTATTTGCTCTTGACCGTTACCCTCTCAAAACCAAGATAAATGCGTATTCAAAACCGGAATATCTTTCTACAATATCGAGGGTGCTGAGTGGAACAAAGGAAATGGAAAACTTGTTAGAGTCTCCATTTGGGCAGCTTTTTCGTATCCCTGCTAACAAGATCTCGTTCTCCGGTAAACTTGTTCATGGATTTGTTTGCCGTCAATTGGTGACCAAAAAGCGGCATGAGATGTGGATTGTGTTTGGTGGCAATCCAATCAAGTTTGGTTTACAGGAATTTGCAGAGTTGACAGGGCTCGAATGTGGGAATTATCCTAAAAAGAGAGATGTGGAAAGAGCTACAAAAACGGATAAAGGATGTAAGACTGTTTGGGAGGTTCTATTCGGGGAAAACATGGAACCAACGATCTCCGAGTTGGTAAAAAGGTTGGAGACTGAGGAAATGGAATCGTGGCAGAAACTAGCTTTAGCGCTGATTATAATAGTTGATGGAGTTCTAACATGCGCCACGCAACCAGTAAAACCAGATCCGAAGACAGTGGAGATGACCAAGAATATTGATTTTTTTTTAAAATATCCATGGGGAAGGTTGTCATTTGAACGGACGCTGGAGACTATAACAGGATTTAAATGTCCAGCAGACGTAGACAGCTTAGTAAAAACTTTCAAGCAACAATCAGTTGCTGTTCATGGATTTCCTCTAGCACTCCAGCTGCTGGCTTTCCAATCTGTCCCTGCAATTGCAAGATTAGTACCATCTGACGTTCAAGATCAGGCGTTTAATCAAAGATCGATCCACAATCTGGCTAAACTGCGGCCAATCAAGACAGCAGACATCTTCGCATGCGAGGCTGCTAAAGAGGTATGTACTTATCCCTTGTCTATCAGATATAATACGTTAACGACCTGAATCTATAAGTTCCGTAAAATGTATATATTTTTGTAATCATATTATAGGTGGTTATTAGACGGATGGTTGGTAGTGGGGAGCATTGTGATAGTCGAGAATTGGCGTGGCGTGACGAAGAGGAAGACCATCAAGTTGACAACATTGAAAATCTTATTAAAGCAGGCCACAAATGGGATGAGGCAATATGGATGGGAGGTGATGATAGGTGTCCAAAACAGACACGTCCCGAAGAGAAAGGTATTAAAAACATTTATACATTACAAAGGGATACACTATAAAGTTAATTTTTTAAAAAATTATGGTTAATTAGTGATATAGTTACAGTTGACTGTCGGAAGAGGAAAAGAGCAGACACCGCAACAATCGACAATAAGAAAGAGAAGAGCATGAGAACTGATGCGCGACCGGGGGGTACGCACATTGTTCATGAACGTTTGAAAGGTTTGCGGCGGAACTAANAGGAAACAAGAAGCACTGATGAAGGAAAATCAGGCAAACATGGAGATTTTCGTACGTACAGAGATCCGCAAGGAGATAAGAGCTGCACTATTGGAGGTTAAAAGAAACGAACATGGGGAACCTTCTTACGCTTCGCATACAGTTTCAGAGAAGAAGTATTCAAAAAAAAGAAGAGGGAAAACTATAAAGTTTCGAAGAATAAGTTCAATAATGGTTATGAAAATAAAGGGAGAGAAGGTCAGAAACAGGGGATGCGCTGACACTGCTAAGGTTGATATGACAAATAGCTTAAGGGTTGTAATTTTTTCACTACTTACATATATTAAATTATGTTGCTATCGTGGTGTGCACAGGGTGATCGGAATACTGATGGTTCGAAGGATGCCATAGATGGTCAACACTCTGTCAGTGGTGATTCTTTAGTTGGAGGCCAGGTAATGGACAACAAGATCCTCTTTAGAATGCGACTCAATCAACGTAATGGGGGTGTTTTTGCTTATGCACCTATCATATACGCTTTATATATTTGACCGTAGGATACAACCCGTACTCATATTAATGAGTGGGTAACCGATAATAACGACTGTGGCATGAACGAACCATCCCCGGACAATGGAGTTAATGAGTGTCGCCAAGATTATGACGCGGGGGACATTGCTGTCGAGCTATCACCAACTAAAACCGTATCCGATGTAAGTATTTGACACGGAATGGAGATTACAACACTATATTCGTAATAAAGCATTGTCCACCTTTAATTGAACAGATATTGCTGCAGCTGAATACTAAAATGGAACCTGATCTGCATTGTAACAAAATGGTAGGTCAGGAAGTAACCATAAAAAGGATAACCATCTGTGGGTCTCATATATATTCGGTTATTTGTTTATCTCCTCTAATCTACACGTGTGAAAAATTGAGCTTGTACCAAGTTCCTACTACGAACACGCGTCTTAAAAGTTTCATTATTTTGAATAGGAGGATGGGGAAGAACTGCATCAAGAAGGCGGGAAAGTCGAGTGGTTTAACAGTAACGGAGGGGACATAAGACGTCAGGAAGGCGAGTCAGATGAGGGTTGTAACAAAACCGAAATACCTGTAGAAAATGAAACTGCAGTTGACGGTCAACAAGAGGCAAGTGTCTAACTTTGATGATTTCGAGTATTTGTGACATTAGTGTACGTAAGTATGAATCTATGTACGTACATCTTATTAGGCCGAAGTCCAAGCACTACAAAAGGAAAGCGATGGCGAGGAGGGCTGTAACAAAACTGATGGACATGTACAAATAGAAACAACAGTTAACCTCCAATAGTGCAAAATTATTTTTTATTTCGAATATTTGCCATATTTATAGTGTCTACTTAGATGGTCCAGTGTACGTCACAACTAATCTATGTACGTGCATCTTATTAGGCCGGAGACCAAGCAATACCCAACGAACGCGATGTCGAAGAGGGCTGTAAAGAGACTAGAGGTCAACCAGATCAAAGTCCCGGGGAGGAATGTATTCCCGGTGACTCAGACAATTTAGTGCCGCAGTCGGTTATTATTGTGGATGAAACAGGACGCGCAGAAGAAGTGATAATGGAGATACGTGCGAGTCAACCATCCGAAGCCATAGTGATAAAAGCAGGGTCGGTTTCATACGACCCTATGGAAGATGTTGCTGATGGGAAATTCGCCAAATTCACCGAGATGATAAAACAAGATAATGTGTAAGTGTAGTATATATTACTCCGATGACATATTGATATGCTCAATCATTGATATAGGATATTCATAATTACAAAATTTCGCAGGGTACACACCTTTTTCGGATTCCGCAAGGCAGATATCCTATTCTTCTCTACTCTTATATCGTCCCAAAAATGGGTCCATAGTCAGGTACATATTTTAAACTTTAACTACACGATTTTGGGGTGTTCATGGTTTCTTGTTGGATTTAAATCCGACCGGTTTGCGTTTAACTGCATCTGCAGCACATGGAGATGATTGCCCTAACGCTGTGGCACAAAAACGGAGAAGAAATGATAAAACAAAGGACCGTAATTTTGGACTCCGTTCTCTTTTACGAGTTGACAAGAAGGTTCCAAGCATTCAACAGGAGCACGGCGAAACGGAATTTCAGATGGGACAAAGTACTCATTGACATCGTCAATGGGGAAAGGATGCACCACGAACCAAGGTTGAAGTGGGTTACAGATGTCGACGTTATATATGCTCCAATGAACTGGAAATCTAAGCATTGGGTAGGAGTGGGCATAAATCTTATAAAGAGACATGTTTCCATTTACGATCCTTTGATGACCTCCTCCAGAGAAACTCTTGCAATGTCCCGGATCAAGCCGGTGTGTGAGATGATACCGTACCTACTTCAGAGGGTTATCGATGTCAATTACCCTCTCCATCCATTTACCGCTGAAAGGGTTAGCCAAGTAGGACAAAACTTGAGGATGGGAGATTGTGGACCTTATACTATGAAGTATTTAGAACTGTTGAGCATGGGCAAACCGATGACTGATTGCTTGAAGATCACCGACAACAATATTGACAATTTCCGAAAGAAGTTCGCGATGGACGTCTACGAAGCTGGTATTGGTCCAATAAATTAAGTAGCGAATAAACAATCTTCTTGGTTGTACTTATTACTTTCACGCAGGTGGTCCATATGATCCGCCACAGTCTGTTAGGATGATTATGGTTCGCTGAATTTGAATACAATTTAATTGCCTCGCTCATCATATCATATGATTGCCAGTAGGGACAAGTTAGTGTGCTCAAAAAGGATAGAAACTAAGCACCAACGATGCACGCATAAATCAAGTCTATAACGTTAGAAAATTGATTGTACGTACACTAATGAATATACGTACGTGTGTACACTGACCATAAATATACGTACGTGTGTACACAGACCATAATAAGGCCGTTACTTAGTTGATGGTACGTACACATATGAATATACGTACGTGTGTACACAGACCATAATAAGGCTGTTACTTGGTTGATGGTACGTACACATCTGATAAAGGCCTAACATATACTAATACTGGTTAAAAAGACGTCATAATGATACATAGCTAGACCCTCCAATATACAAAAAACACTACACCTGAA
>NC_025699.1:28259323-28259685 GCF_000633955.1 Camelina sativa
TGCTTATGCACCTATCATATACGCTTTATATATTTGACCGTAGGATACAACCCGTACTCATATTAATGAGTGGGTAACCGATAATAACGACTGTGGCCTGAACGAACCATCCCCGGACAATGGAGTTAATGAGTGTCGCCAAGATTATGACGCGGGGGACATTGCTGTCGAGGTATCACCAACTAAAATCGTATCCGATGTAAGTATATGACACGGAATGGAGATTACAACACTAAATTCGTAATAAAGCATTGTCCACCTTTAATTGAACAGATATTGCTGCAGCTGAATACTAAAATGGAACCTGATCTGCATTGTAACAAAATGGTAGGTCAGGAAGTAACCATAAAAGGGATAACCAT
>NC_025699.1:28261696-28284803 GCF_000633955.1 Camelina sativa
AACTCCAAAGGTTTAGGTACTAAATGCTTCACCTGAAGCTGCATTTCAGATACCATAACTTTTAATAATCTATCACAAAGAAAAAATGCAGACAAATAATGTATACGTAAATTGAAGGCATACCTCCCCATTATTAAGGAGCTTGTNTGACCTTATCCTTAATGGCTAACGGATTCCTAACACAACTAGCAACTTTATAACCATCCTTGTCCGAATGCTTTATCTGATATAGCCATGACTTGAAACAAAAGACATGTATTTGACGTTATATACAAGACATTTGAAATATAATATGACGATGTTAAAGTAGAGACAAAGTATACAAATTGCTAAATTGTGTGTACGAAAAAAATCATATATCAAAATAATTACAAAATTATACAACTTCACAAAACTGAAATTAATATTGTTTCCTCGAATAGATAAATACAAAGACTTCATACTGAACAATAGATATATAATAACAATTTTAGCAACTTGTACGCAGATCATACCTCCTCTATTTTTTGTTCGTCATTTCTTAATGTAAGAGGTCCTTGCGTATGCGCTCCTCCATCTGTTGTGTTGATAACAACTTTCTTCAATAGTTGAACGTCACTCTCAAAGTTACCCATCCTACTCTCCATAACTTGAAGTTTGAACACAACTTCCGCTATTGCTCTAGAAAACGATATCTGAATATTATCCATTTTCGCCCCTAGTGTTTCAACCATAGTAAATAACCTTCCACTACCATCTTCACCCTGCACACCTGAATGCTTATCTCCAGACGCCTTCTCTGCTGAACATTTGTCCCCAACACTTTCTTTCTGCTCCTTCGCATTATTGGGGACATTACGGATGCTGGTTGGGGCTGTTTCAAGGAAATCATCGTCACTTACCCCTGCAACATGTTGCCTCCTCTCCCTCTTCTTCGTATGTTCCCCCTTCCTTTTTTTTACACAATCCCATTCTCTTTCATCCACTTCGCCATTGATCACGTCTAACAGCAGATTATCCAGTTTCTTCTTCAAACCTTCTCCTACACCATACACACAATACTGTCCTGGCCAATCTGGATATATGAACTCCAAAGGTTTAGGTACTAAATGCTTCACCTGAAGCTGCATTTCAGATACCATAACTTTTAATAATCTATCACAAAGAAAAAATGCAGACAAATAATGTATACGTAAATTGAAGGCATACCTCCCCATTATTAAGGAGTTTGCTCCCGGATATGAAGGCTTCGATATCCTTCCTTGGCCTCCCTCCTCTCCACCTTAACAGAGGCAAATCTACACCTTCTCTTACATTCCCGTAGCTAGCCCCCAGCACCTTCACGCTCTCAAATGCCCATATCAGCAATACATGGACACATCCATGGAGGGTATAAGCATTGTTAGGTAACCCAAGGACTTTGATGGAATCAACTAAACTCTTGAATCCAACCCTACCCCATTGAAAACTCTCAAATGCTTCTTCATTCAACGCCCTTTTAGCGTATTCCAGAGGAATCCGACTGTTCCTTGATAAACCAAGCACTCCAACATGAACAAGATACAACCGAGCTATCTGCGTCTTCATTTCATCAGACCACCCACGGCAGCTTCTCAAACCCTCAACTAGCTCCTCCCAGTTGGGTCCATTAAAAGCTTTCACCTTTAAAGCCGCCCATAAAGGTGTATGATCGACTTCAAACTCTGTTTCATCAATCTTCTCACAATTCAAACCACTAATTTCTTCATATTCATATAGAGAGAACCTCAGCGGCTTTCCTCCAACCAAAAACCATACCTCCGAAGGAATGTTTATTGCCAATTGATTGGATAATAGATAATGGATGGTCTTCCCACAAAACAGGTAGTCAGATTCGGCTAGATCCAATAGAACTCCCAGCTGCGAATTCTTTCTTATTTTGTCATACACCTCATCACCAACAAAGCCTTTCAAACCACCAAGATTGGACAAACTACAATCGTGGTGCATGCTTCTCATCGGCAGTGGAAAATTACCAACCCCATACAACCTACTTGGATACCTCTTGCTTGACCCCATATCTACGACAGAAGCTTTAGTTTAGTTATTAATTCAATATCACAAAACATTTGTTGCTTAGATTAGCAACGAAGCAACATGAAGTCACACAAATATCTTCCGAAAAACAGAGCTCAACAACATACAGAAAACTAACATACAATATACAAGGCCTACTATGTAATACTCGGGTATAAGAAAACAGTAAGCAATAGAGACTAAACCACGATATAGAAATTTACCTCTGAGCAAATCGCTTTATTTCCCTCCTCCTCTACTTCAAACCACCTCGCCGTCAACTCGCCGTCAGTGGTCCTCCAGCCAAACGTCCTCCACACAGATTCTTTTCACGCCGCAAGCTATCTAAAAATAGCTGATCTCAACCCAACAATCGTAAGACAAACAACACAAAGATTCAAGGGATCGACTTAGGTTTATGATCTTTTTATTTTCCCCTTTTAAGATCTTCGTTTTAAAAGAGAATGGCATAAATCGTAATAAAACACACAACTCAGATATAGAAGTAATTTGCAAACTTTTATGTGTTATTCTAGTAAGACAGAAATCTTAACGTGTTAGTCTAGTAATAAACCTACTTTTATGCAATATTCTAGGTAATTTCCCTATATTTAATATATATTTTTTAATAAATTCATAATTTATTAAACTGAATTACAATGTAAATTTTGTGCTAGAATAAAATAATTATATCAACAATACATATCTATAGTTGACAAAACCATAGTACAAATATTTTGCTACTATTGATTATAATATGGTACATAAAAAACGTTACTAATAATTTTAATATAACAATAACATAACGCTATTACGGAGATACAAATAATAGCATAGGAAAAAACGCTATTGTATGTGTCCCCTCTAAGATAGCTCCGGCAAAGACAGCGTTTACGAAATTGCTATTAAAACGATATAATAGCGTTTTTCGTGGGCTAAGAATACACATATTTCTTGTAGTGGACAAGCGGATCGTTGTTTGGACTTGCATTGCGCGCGTCCTCTTCAGTAAACGTAATAGGATCAGAGGATGTTTTGAACATGTTGTTGTGGGAGGGCAGGTTGCGCTTTGTTTCTGTTTCGTGACAGTAGGCTTGGATCGACCGAACTGAGTCGTGGCATGTTGACAAGCCGCCCATGATCATGTTGATCCTCCGGCGTGGAGCTGGTGGTTCATCGCGCTCTTCCGCGTCATGTTTTCGTTTTGGGGGAGGAGGTAGGCGAGCGATTTCCCGTGCTCAGTCATTTTGTGCCGAAGCTTCTTCTTCTCACTGCCTGTCGTGCTGCTGCTCGTCTCCCAGACAGTACTGGTTGTCTTTGTGTGTTAACCTTTGTCCGTTCTCGTTCTACATCATTATTTTACCCATTTTAGCTATAGTTTTAGTATGCATTTAGGATGAGTTTAGTATGATTTCAAGGCTCTAATGTCTATTATCAAGTATTTTAGGTTTCAAGAAGGTTTTACAGGTTTTATAGCAAAAAGGACCAAAAGGCAAGGAAAATACGTTTTAGAAAAGTTTCAGAGCTTTACAGTACGGACAACGTTTGAAGATTTTCCAGAACTCACATTTCGACGTACTTGGTGTCTATGGAAAGCTGAGAGAGTCATCTTTCTCCTCGAAGTGGAATCAAGTCGATCCATCCAACCATCTGGAAGTTATGCCCGAGTTATCGAGACGTACCTTAAACCGACCTAAGAAGAACCATCAAGCCCATGGGCTTTTATTTGAAGGCCTGACCACCGACCACCACGGCGGCCCAGTCCAAGTCTTCACCACCGTTCTAGAAGCTTCCTATGCCGCTCTTGCCATGCACTTATCAAGAGAAGACGTTTTTACCCTTACAAAACTTAAACCTAGATAGAACCCTATAAATACTCTTCTAAGCCCTAGGGTTTAGGGTGTGCCTTAAAAGTGACTTAGAAGTGCCTCAAAGCAACCCCAAAGAGCCAACGACCAGAAGAAAAGCCACGACCAGCAGTCCTCTCTTGTCCATCTGTTGAAGCTTTGAAGATCCACCAAACTCTTTCTACTCTATTTGCTTTGTACTTTGTTTCTAAGGAAGAAGATCTTACAACTTTGTTTGACAACCATTGAAGTAATATCTAAAACCCTTTTCTCTATTTATTCTTTTATGTTTATGAGTTTATTAAACCTTGCTTTGATGATTCCCTTAAACATGCTAGAGTATTTTTCTAGTTGGGTTTAAAGGGATAAATCAAAGGGGGGAGATGATCTTAGTTTAGGTGGCAATTTTTAGGGTTTGTTAGATTTAAATTCTGTTTATTCTATGCTTTAATTCTAAGTCTTTACTTAGTACTTTAAGTTAGCCTCATGAACTAACTATGATCTAAAGTGTGTGTGCTTTGCCAAAAGCTTGCATGTCTTCTTGACCTAGCTTAGATGTGTGGGGAGACATAGGAAGCACATACCCTTTACCTATGGAATTCCACGGATGTTAATCGAACCTGTTTTAAATGCTTTGATCTATGCGTCGTAGTCTGCGACAGTTGAGTTACGGGGTGTAGTGATCTTAGACGGTTAGCTTGAGAACTTTAAGTTAATGGTTTATTAGTGTTTCGTAGTCCAAGTTTTAGATAAACAAACTAACCCTAAACTTTCCTAGATAGATAGATAATTTAACCCCAGCGATTCCCCTTGATGCCTAACGCTTGTTTTATTATTTTTATTTGTTATTATTTACATTCATTTGCTTGCTACAACCGTGAAAACCACAAACCCCCATTTTTATTGAGTTCTAGCCTTACTTACTTCTGTTGGATTCGGTTGAACAACAACTCTCTCTCTGTGGGATCTATTCGGTTAAATACTACTACCGATTAGTTGTGCACTTTCAGCAGTTGTGTGGTCTTTTAAGGTAAAAGATTTGAAGTGAAAAACCACACACATCAACGTCTCTACTCTTATGCTTATTCAAAATCAGCCTTTGAAGCGTTTTGCACTCTTCGGTTGAGTGTCCGTTGAATCTGTGGAACTCGCAATACGAGCGCTTGCCTTTGTAGCCGGGATTTTCGGACTCGCGTTAGTATTTGTTCCAAGGCTTATGTTGCTGCTGTTCTTTTCCATCAATGGCAAACATCGTTGCTTTCCTTCCTTTCGCTACGGGCATAGTCCCTGTTGTAGTGTTGGCGTGGCTCGTGGTACTCGTCTACGGCTCTGCCTTTTGAGCTCGGGACCTTCTCTGGTGCTTTTTCTGTCGCGCTCGGTTGATTGGGGTTCCTCTTATCTTTGTCTTCCTCGACTTGAATGTATCGATTGGCACGTGCAAGTACTTTGCCTAAGCTTGTGATCGGCAGGATTGTCAGGTCGTCCTTGAATCTGGTGCCATGGGCGAGCGCGTTTTTTAACGCACCAATTACGGAATCGTCACTTATAGCAAGTTGGAACACGACACCTTTAAACCTTTCCATGAAAGTCCGTAATGACTCGTTAGGCTTCTGATACATTCTCCACAGGTCGGCATTTGACGCAGATGTGCGCATGAAGCACTGGTGATGCTGAAGGAATGCGCATGTCAATGCTTCGTATCCATCGATCGAGTTCGGCTCAAGTTTGGACAACCAATTTAGTGCTTTGCCGGAAAGACTCTCGACAAACAACTGACAGCTTCCCGCGTCTGATTCCTCAGGTGAGAAATACGACCGATTGATGTGGATCGTCATTGATTTCAGGAAGACGGTGGGGACTCCCTTTCCATCATATGGAATTGGTCTATTCTTGTTGTTGTCCGGATTGTGCCTGACTCTGACTCCTGAGACCCTTGCAGTGAATGGTGAGCGTCTTGCTTCCACCAGCACGGTTTCTAGCTCTGGTGCTGCACTTGTTGCCCGGTGCATCTGAGACGTAATCTTCTTCAGCTGAGCTTGCATCTGTTGAAGTTCTTCCCGTAGTGCGCGATTTTTGGCATTCTCAGATTGATTTGACCCAGCACGCTGATCCGCGAGCATCTGGTTGGTCTAGAAATGTACTCTTGGCTTCTCGCCATTAGGTCCAACGACGATCGACGAGAGACAGGGCCTTCCATTAGCGTTGTGCTCAGTGTGTGGAATGGTAGCGGCGTTGTGCTCAACTCGCGGTATGTTGTGCTCAGCTCGCGGAGTGTTATGTTCGGCTCGCTGAGTGTTGAGCTCAGTTTGCGGGGTGTTGTGTTCAGCTCATGGAGTGCGTGGCGCCAATGCGTCTTCATTTTGTTCGTGTCGAGGCTCCGATTGTCGCCTTTGATGCCTTGCGTGGTTACTTCGCCCTTGAGATTCTATCTGCGCCGCTTGACCGCNCGCTCATCCGATCCAGGGTTCTTCGTACAGCTTCATCGAGCGCGGCTTGATTGATGGTCACATGTCTGGATGCTCGACGGGGGTGAATGTCGCGCGTAGTGCCCATAGCTTCGCGGTTGTTCAGAGTGTCGCCAGCAGCTACACGATCAGGAAGGATAACTCCGGTTAAGCCATTTGTTAGAGCGATGCGCGTAGCTCTACAGCTTCACGAACAGGGGACGTAGCGCCTACAGCTACGCCATTGGTTGGAGCGACGCACGTAGCGCCTACGGCTGCGCGGTCAGTGAGTGTTACGTCCTCGCCCGTAACTGCTTCGGTCATGTTGACACCTTGGAGCTGGTTCATCCTCGCACGGGTGCGCCCCCATACGGTGCACCTGGGAGACACGTCGCGGGTTGCGGATGAGTCAACGCCTTCATTGCTGGAGAGATCGGTGTGAGACATGCTTCTGGTTTTCTGAAAACGCCTTGTCTTGAAATTCTTTTCGTCAAAATGAAAGGATTCCGTTCAGCCCCACGGTAGGCGCCAAATTGTTGATGTTATAAATCGACAATATAAATAATACGGATCTTAATGGGAATAAATCGGAACTGGTCTTTTTAGTAACGTAGAATTTAAGGATGGGTTTACAGAAAATGACAATTAAAGAGCTAAGCGCAGTTAATACGAAAATAATAGCTATTCTCTCTCTAATTGCCCAAAAATTGGATCCCCAGCTCTGACAATGACATCTGGGATATATAGTGGGCCAGTGACCTAGGGCTTCTTCTGTCTCTCTGCAAAATGACGATTTTGCCCCTGTGGCCAGATGGGCCAGATCCAAGACTTTAGGCCCAAAACTTCCTAAGATCTTCTGTTTGGGCTTCTGTAAATGTTGGGGGCAAAGCCCATATCCAACATTGACCTGGATCGTTCTTCAAATATTTGAGGACATGATGAGTAGCCTCAAGGTGGACGTCTGTTGGGCATGAAAGGAACTGGCTCAGGCGATTGACAGCAAACGTAATGTCTGGTCTCGTGATGCACAATTGTCCTATTAGTTCTCTATAAAGCATACCATCAGTCAACATGATGCATGTGTCTTTAGTAAGAACCTTCTTATAGTCCATAGGAACTGATTTTGGTTTGCAACCCAATAAACTTGTATCAGCTAGAATATCAAGACAATACTTGCGCTGACTCACTGATATGCCACTTGCATTTCGTGCAATCTCAAGACCCAAGAAGAAACGAGCTGGACCAAGGTCTTTAGTCTTGAAATGCTTTGCCAGAGATACCTTAAGCTGGAAAACAGCATAATCACTGCTACTCACAATTAGAATATCANGTCCTCGCCCGTAACTGCTTCGGTCATGTTGACACCTTGGAGCTGGTTCATCCTCGCACGGGTGCGCCCCCATACGGTGCACCTGGGAGACACGTCGCGGGTTGCGGATGAGTCAACGCCTTCATTGCTGGAGAGATCGGTGTGAGACATGCTTCTGGTTTTCTGAAAACGCCTTGTCTTGAAATTCTTTTCGTCAAAATGAAAGGATTCCGTTCAGCCCCACGGTAGGCGCCAAATTGTTGATGTTATAAATCGACAATATAAATAATACGGATCTTAATGGGAATAAATCGGAACTGGTCTTTTTAGTAACGTAGAATTTAAGGATGGGTTTACAGAAAATGACAATTAAAGAGCTAAGCGCAGTTAATACGAAAATAATAGCTATTCTCTCTCTAATTGCCCAAAAATTGGATCCCCAGCTCTGACAATGACATCTGGGATATATAGTGGGCCAGTGACCTAGGGCTTCTTCTGTCTCTCTGCAAAATGACGATTTTGCCCCTGTGGCCAGATGGGCCAGATCCAAGACTTTAGGCCCAAAACTTCCTAAGATCTTCTGTTTGGGCTTCTGTAAATGTTGGGGGCAAAGCCCATATCCAACATTGACCTGGATCGTTCTTCAAATATTTGAGGACATGATGAGTAGCCTCAAGGTGGACGTCTGTTGGGCATGAAAGGAACTGGCTCAGGCGATTGACAGCAAACGTAATGTCTGGTCTCGTGATGCACAATTGTCCTATTAGTTCTCTATAAAGCATACCATCAGTCAACATGATGCATGTGTCTTTAGTAAGAACCTTCTTATAGTCCATAGGAACTGATTTTGGTTTGCAACCCAATAAACTTGTATCAGCTAGAATATCAAGACAATACTTGCGCTGACTCACTGATATGCCACTTGCATTTCGTGCAATCTCAAGACCCAAGAAGAAACGAGCTGGACCAAGGTCTTTAGTCTTGAAATGCTTTGCCAGAGATACCTTAAGCTGGAAAACAGCATAATCACTGCTACTCACAATTAGAATATCATCTACATAAACCAAGGCAGCAACATAAGAGGTAGTTGTCTCCTTAATGAACAGAGTATTATCTGCATACGCCTGTGAGAAACCATCATCAAGAAACACTTTTAACAAGGATTTTTACCATTGTCGTGAGGCTTGTTTCAAGCCATAAAGAGATTTGTGAAGCTTACACATGGGATTCGGTGGCAATGAAGTGTCTGGAGGTGGTGTATAACCCCGAGGTAATCTCATGTATATTTCTTCCTCTAGCTCACGATGGATAAATGCATTGGTAACATCCATCTGAGTAAGACTCCACCCATTCTTAGCAGCTAAACCAAGGACCAATTTCACACTAGCTAACTTTGCTACAGGAGAAAAGGTTTCAATATAGTCTAGCCCCTCTTGTTTTGTGAAACCCTTTGCTACTAGACGAGCCTTATATCTTTCTATGGCGCCATCAGCATGGTACTTGATCGTATAAACCCACTTACACCCCACGACATTTTTACCTGGAGGTAAGGAGACAACACTGAATGTCCGATTAAGTTCCATAGCTTCAAGCTCCACATCCATCGTCTTAGTCCACCGTACATATATTATGGCATCCTTAAAGGTTGTTGGTTCTGTTTTGATAGAAATGGAAAGAACATAGGAATGATAGGGTGGTTTGAACATATAATAGGATAAAACCAAAGATAATGGATAGGGTGCAGTAATATGTTTGGAATGTGTAGAAAAACAACGGTTAGAATGTTGAATGAGAGAGCAGTGGTATCAGATAAGTAACCTAGAGCCTTCGTCGTGCGTCTCGGTTTGGCATTAGATGGTGAAATGATTCATGTTCATGTAGTGATTGTTTATGCTATCCCATTTGATGTACTAGAAACGAATGTGTGTAATGCAGATGATGCAGGTGTAGAAACAATAGGCATATCTAATGCAACAGGAACAGGAGATGGAAGAATCAAGTCACTAATAATGTCAGAGGGATGGGGAGCATGACTAGAATGAAAGGGAAACTTGTTTTCATGGAACACGACATTACGAGACATAGAAATGACATTAGTATCCAGATTGAGCACCTTATAGCCTTTACACCCTGGAGAATATCCTAAGAAAACACATTGTTCTGCTCTATGACTAAACTTTGTTCTATCCTTTAGCAGTGTCGAGACATAACAAAGACAACCAAAAGTACGAAGTGAATCATAAGAAGGTGGCTTTTTATTTAACAATTCATAAGGAGATAAGTTCTTTAAGAGCTTGGATGGTATTCTATTGATCAAAAATACAGCTGTCAAGACACAATCACTCTAATAAGCAATAGGAATATTAGATTGAAACAATAAGGCTCTAGCAACATTGAGAAGGTGTTGATGCTTTCTTTCAACTACAGAGTTCTGCTGTGGAGTGTATGAATAGGAAAATTGATGAATCATGCCATGTTGTCTAACAATGTCAGTAAAAGCTAATTCATGAGCAATATCTGTTCTGATTGCTTTAATATTTGAATTATATTGAGTCTTAACATACTGAATAAAAGCTGGAAAATGTTGTAAAACGTCATTTTTATTCCTCATCATGTAAACCCAAGTACATCTAGTAGAATCATCTACAATGGTGAGAAAGTAAGTATATCCTTCTACAGACTCGATTGAAAAAGGACCACAAACATCTAAGTGAAGCAAATCAAAAGGTGAACTAGACAAACGATTATGAGACTCAAAAGGTAAACGTCTTTGTTTAGCTAACGGACAGATAGAACAATGAGATTGTAATGACAACCCAGATTTGGAAATATGCAAAACATCATAAAGCTGTTGTAATTTGTCAGTAGACAAATGTCCTAGGCGTTGATGCCACAGATTTCCATCCACCATCAAGGATCCAGAGAAGTTCAAAGAAGTAGGAGACTTAGACAAGGCGAGAGATGATGCATCAAGTTGTAGAATATACAGATTATGCATAAGAGTTCCTCTACCAATCGTCAAGCCCTGAATAAACTCCTGAATAATGCAAGAGTCAATATAAAAATGTGCAGAACAATGATTATGTTGCAATAAAGAACTAACAGAAATCAAATTGAATTTGAAAGTAGGCACATGTAAAACATCAGTCAAGATAAGAGATGATGATAATGGGACAGTGCCAGTATGTGTGATATCAAAACTAGTATCATTTGGGAGAGAAACAATAACTCTATAAACTAGAACAGTTTCACCAAATAGTGACAAATCAGAATACACATGAGTAGTGGCTCCACTGTCAATTATCCAAGAACCATGAGGAAGGTTTGAATATAGGGAAGAGAGACACTGGTTTGAAAAGTAAGAATATTATTTTCTAAACGAAGAGAAGTTGATGGAAAAGGAATAATACCGGAGGTAGGTTGGACAGCCATAACACCATGATCGGTAATAGACGCAGTTGATGGGGAAGGAGCCGGACTCTCTGAAATTCGAACATGTGCTGTTAGATGTATAATAAGATCGTGTACCTGAGTAGGCGTCATGTTGTTCAAGTCTACGCTAGAGACTGTTGAAGCCGAGGACGACTGAGCCTAGGAAGAGTTTGTTATCATCGGGTCACTTATAACATTTGCCACAATATGTGGGTGTTGCTGACTCTGAGATAGTCCTCTAAGTTGAGAAGATTGTAATGGATCAGAATGTCTCTAAGACTGATAGTTAGAGAGAGAGAGTTCTTGAAGCATGGAATGTAACCTGGAGGATAACCATGAAGCTTGAAACATTTGTGAAGCACCATGTTGAATACTATTCAAACGCTGCTCAATTTCAAAGACTCGAGGAGCATCATCCTGCTTAAAATGCGCCAACACATTCTTCCAGATTCCTTCAGCCGTGGGAGTGAACAACAAACTTTGACTAATCTCCTTACTCACCGAATTCATTAGCCAAGTCGAGACCATTTCATTGCATCTGGACCAAGATCCACAATCTCGATGATCATAAGCCGGTTTCAAGATAGTGCCATCTATGAACTCAAGCTTATTACGAACATTCAATCTGATATGCACCGAACGACGCCAAGAAGTAAACTCTGCACCAGTACAGAGTCGACCATAAACAAGTATGAGTCCAGCATGATCCGAACTATGGAGAAAGTAAGGATTCTCATACTGATTTGTTGCATAATTCATACCAGAATTCGCAGATTCCATCATACAATAAACGATGAACAGATTCCACAAAGCAAGAATCACCAAAGCTAAATCGGAGTTCGATGATCTTAAACACCTAACCGATCAAGAAGATAAAGCAACCAAGATTGCAACAAAGCACCAGAAAGAAGCACTAACCAGCTCAACAATAGCAATCAACAACTCCGCAAAGAAGAAAGCGACGAAACAGCGATGTGAGGCACTCATTGATTCAAATCGGTGCTCAGAAAAAGCTGAGAGATAGATCACGAGATGCGGAATTGAGAAGCAAAGCTGGGACAGAGACGGATTGAAACCAATTTGAAGAAGCGGAAGTTCAATTTTCTCGAGAAAATTTACTGTTATGCGTTTTCTCGAGAAACAAATGAGAAAAAAATCATTTCGCTCTGATACCATATTAACACTTTGTAAATGGCAAAGTAAATTTCTCATTAGAGTAAAATATAACTAATACAAGAGTATTTATACTAGACTGTTGAGACTAAGAGGGGGTTATTGGTTCTATGATTTTAATGGATTTGGAAATCCAGACAAAAATCATGTGTTATTCAATCATTGATTTTAGAATACTTATCAAAATGATGTGTTATTGGTTCCATGATTTACAAATACTGTTAAAATCCCATGTTATTCATTCAATGATTTGTTTTTGGATTTCAAAATCCACATTATGTTTTAAATGGATTTGAATGGATTTGAAAGTGTAAAATATAAGGATTCAAATCCAAGGATAAAACATGTTATTTCAAAATCCATGTATTTTGATTTCTAGAATTTACAATTCCTTATGGATTTATAAATTACCTCTCCAATAACACCCCCTAAGTAAAAGGAAGCTTAATCTCAACTTAACCAACTATATAACTTTATATGCTAATAGTGGTTATAAAATGATGAAAAAAAAATTCCCCTTTTTTATATCGGAGCAAAACTAAGATGTTGACAAATATCACTAAGCGAAATATCTTAGCCCCTCTCAGGTCCGTACCACACCCTCTTTTGTTTATTCTTTGGAAGGTGAAACATTCTTTATTGGTCTTCGTAATTATTACAAATATGTGCATATATACTTTGTTGATTGTAAGTATGGTTGGCTAACCGCGGCGAAGGATGACATGAGATGAGAATGTAATTACGACGTAACGTGTATATTTTAATTAGGCTTATTCATACCATCTCTCGAGGGTTTGCAATTTGTCGTCAAAGTCTGCTTTGACTTTTTTTTTTTCATATTTGTACAATATATATATATATATATATATACTAGGTTTTGAACCCACGCTACGCGTGAATTTATTTAATATATTTTGATAAAAAATTATATATGATTGATGATGGTAATAAAATATTATCTTATAAAAAAAATTAAAATTAGTACTAAGGAAAAAAAATTAAATTTTAGATACATAACTTTTTAAAATATAAAAATTAGTTGTGTTTTAAAATCAAATCTGATTAAAAAATCATGAATTTAACTCGACGTCCAGGCGAGACAAATCAAACTGATGACCTCACATATCCTAAACCATTTCTTTGACCACCAGAAAAACGAAAAAATTTTATAATCATCAATTTAACTCGTTTTCATATTTAATTGATCGCTACCAACTATGTTTTCGTATTTTTTTTTTCCAACCACACATTAATAAATTAAAAGATAACTCTGAGGTTGGTTGCCCAAACCGGAGAAAAAGAGTTTACAAAAGAAAATTCAGAAACTAAAGTTCTTGAAGAACGGGCTAAACAATCTGCCCTTGCATTAGACTCACGGGGGACCCTGTCCAGGACGAAGGAAGGGAAAGATGATCTGATGATAGAAAAGTCCTCCAGAAGAATCGAGAAAGCGGGCGAATCATTGGGCTTCTGCACCATCGCGATTAACTCTGCACGATCCGTCTCAAAAGCTTGACAATCCACTCCTGCCGCCAATAAAGACTTCATAGCCCAAATCAGAGCTTGAAGCTCCGCATGTAAGGGAGTTAAGCCGCGCCGCTGACTCCGTGCTCCCAGAAGAAGCGTCAAACCATCACGACTACAAAACCACCACCCCAAACCCTGGAAAGCATCTGGACTTTTCCAAGAATCATCAATCTGACAACGGGAGAAGACTCCCTAACATCCAAAGAATCCGGAGGAGTTGAATAACTCCCGGTGAAAGATATGTTTCGTGTTTTTTATTCAATGTTTTCTTATTCTTCATATTCTTTCTTGTCATTTTCATTGTCAAATTTTATGGTAATTGTCATCGTTACTTTTACTGTTTGGTTCTTCGTTATATCTTTTTCTTCTTCTTCCTCGTCAACTTCTTCACATTCTTCCATTGAAAAATCTTTTTTTTTAGACTACCACACAACTTGGACAATAAACTGTAACCGTGACAACTGTAACCCTGATCCTGCCTATGTATATCTAATAAAACATGTGTGTTTGTCGTCCATCTTTCTTCTTTAAACCTCAAAATTTGACTCAAACATCAAATTAGGGTCTTGCGATGTCAATCCTTCTTCCTTAGACCCAAAAATAAAAAATAATGAAAGAATATCAACTCATCTAGATAAATAAAAAAAGCACAAATGTGTTTCACAGCTCATAAGAATTAAAAAACACAAATGTAGATAAATAAGATAATTTCTGTTTTACATTAATATTTATAATATTTTAAAATTTTAAAAGATTTCGAGATATAAAATTTGAACCTTTTAAAAAGTTTCAATATTTATAATATTTTAAACTTTTAAAATTTAAAACTTATAATATTTAAAAACTTTTTAAAACCTAAGAACTTTCAAAAGTTTCAATATTTATAATATTTAAACTTTTAAAATTTTTAAGTATTATAATATTTTTTTGAAACTTTTTAAAGTTTTAGTTTGATCAAATAAAAAACCAGATCAAACCAAATAAAACTTTTAAACTTGGACGCCTGATAAATCAAGCTTTCTTGCTCATTCGTTGTTGGAAGTATATTAATCTTATTTATACTGGTTCTGAACCATTATCTAAAAGATTTCTAGCCGATGTGGGATATTGTGCATAGTTCTTTGATTTCCATAAATTTTAAAAAAAAATTTCTGAAAAATTCTGTAAATTTAAATAATGTTAATGAATGACATGTCAAATCCTGATAGGTTGTTTAAAATAATTCCTAATATAGAAAATTCTGGAAATTGTATAAAATGTTAATAAGTGATATGTTGAATCCCTATTGGATGTTTTAAATCCTAGGTGGACAGTTTTAGGAGCTTATAGCTTCTACTTTTTATTAGTATAGATTATTACTAAAACAAATTTACAGTATTATTTTTACTATTTTAAAATTTTCATTTATTTTACTTAATTCATTTTTAGATAGTTATTATTTTTATTATTTACTACAAAATTATATTAGTTTTTCTACTATTTTAAAATTTAATTAATTTTAGTTAATTATTTTTTATTTAGTTTTTACTATTATTAATTATAAGTAATAAATATGCACTGAATGAATATTAAAAATAGTGTTTTATTAAAAAAAATTGATTAGGTGGATGCTGATGTGGAGGGAAGAGAAGTGAGCAAAGTTAACTTTATATATATAGATATATACTAGATTATGACCCGTCCGTTCCGTTGTGCAGTTTTTTAATTTATCAAATAAATTAAATAAACAAAAACTATATTAATATTTTATTATAAATAAAACTATTTTTAAGAAGTATAAATTTTTTTTTTTTTTTAATACAATTAATTTTATTAAATTATAAAATCTAAACTCTAATCCTCATTTATAAATCCAAATTAACATATAATTTTGTTTAGTTGTAAAATCTAAACTTTAATCCTCTTTTATAAATTCAAACCAATGTATAACCTCGTAACTTTAAAGGTGATTATATTACAACATGTCATGTTTCTAATTTTATTAAACATTTGAGATTTTATATTGGACAAATTTAATTTTATTGGACAACTTTAGAACCGCACATTGTGTTTTGCTGTAAATGAACTATAATGTAATTTATTTATACCAAATAGACCTAAGTGATACAATCATTTGGATTTCTTGATTTTTTGGTTAATAATTATTTGAGTAACATATAACTCAATAACAATCTTAGATGTTAACTAATAACATATTATCCTAATTTTAAGCAATAGATTGTATATATAATTTTAAAATAATCAATACAGAAACAATACACAAATCACTAAAAAGATAAGAATGGACCCTAATCATACATATATTTATACTCAATTATATGTAATACTAGATAAGGACCCGCCCGATGTGCGGGTTTAAAGTTTTATAAATTAAATTAAATTTAACAAAAATATATTAAAATTTGTAGTATGTTATTTGTAAATTTTATTTTTGTAAAAATACACTGATTTATATCCATTTACAAATCTTTTATGTATGTTATTAGAAAGTATATTTTTACACCTATATGTACTCTATGTTACAAACATATTCTTTATCACCACCTAGAAAATGTCTATATGAATACATTAAGCCAACTATTTTACTTTCACTTCTGCATAGTTTTTTAATTACTAAATTTGATGCTCAAAAACATTTTGGAAAAATATATATTGCATAATATACTAATCAATGATGTATTATTACAATAATATATGACCACCATAGAGAAAACCCCGGCTCCGCCCTTATCCCTTATAGAAAGAACCTTGCGTCCAACCTCCTCCACCATGAAGAGAACCTTGGCTTCGCCTACGTTCCTTGGGGAGATAATCTTGCGTCCAACCTCCTCCACCTTCCTCCCTTGGGGAGATAACCTTGTGTCCAACCTTCTCCACCATAAAGACAACTTTGGCTCTGCCCTCCTCCTGTGTGAGGAGAACATGTTCACGTCTTTTTGCTATCTCAAAATGGCTTGCTCCGACATCCAATGAAAGTAAAAACTTTTTTCTAATATCACAAAATCTTTTGATAGTAATTACTGTTAAATTTTCTAATGTATTCGTGAAAGTGTCTTTGACACACCATGATGTAGCCTCTGTCTCTGTAACGCCTCAACCGCCACCTTGCTTAGTGAATCCATGTCCACTCTCAGTTCATGGGCCCACCTTCCTAAGTGGACCCTACATCTATTCCCGGCCTGTGGACCCATCCATGTTCGATGGCCGGTTTGTTATGTCTGAGAGACTTTAAAAACTTCACTCGCACAGTAAAAAAAGTAGAAGGTACTCACAGAGGCAATTGATAAAACTAAATTGGGATAAGGGCCATCATAATTGGCACTTCGCTACTCGTGAATTGATTACGTATAACTTCCAGTGTTTGATGATATTTTCCTGTGTTTTGTCCTCACTCGCACAGTTCCGACAATCACTTCCAGGAAGTTCACCCATCATGAAGTTTTCTGAGGACCCTTGACCGAAAAATAATTGTGCTTTGATGAAATACATATGTGGCCAAATCAATTTTTTTAAACCTTTCCGCAAACCAGGGTGTCACAGTCTTTAAGCTCCTATGGATCTATCAACAATGATTTATGTTTTTCCAATGTATCTATCAATGTTTGTTGTAAACTTGTATTTGATTAGTTCTATTTTATTCATCTATTAGGTTGATGAGCTTCCACTTGTTATATCCCTTTGGGATTGAATGAATAATGGTAACAATTATGTTTGCAAAAAAAAAAAAAAGATTTATGAACAACCAATCAAGGTTGAGATATTAGAAGAAAATTAATTTGACATAATTAAAAAAACAATAGAAAATTATAAGCACGGTAATATGAATCTCAAATAATTCAAAGATTAAAATATAAAATTAAATAAAACAATCTTAAAATACTACAATAAATTTTAAATTTCAATATTAGGAAAAGAAGACGCATGTATTAATCATTTTTTGGGTCAACCTATTATTCTTACCTATTCCCAACTGAAAAAAAGAGAAACTAGCAGAAAATTTTTGTTTTATAAAATAAGAAAATTTTACCTTCCCATTAAAAAATATTTTCCAATTTAACAAAATTGGAAGCAGTATTTTTGAATAAATTATTTAAATATGAGACGATCTATGTTTATATAGAAGTGAGTATTTACAAAATTTAGAATTCATAATTAACTGTATATTTTCCTTAATCTCTTTTCTATTTTTTGTAGAATTAATAACTTAAAATTAAAAATAAGTAAATAATATTATAATTCCGAATTTTATGAAAGAAATATATATATATCTATATATATATTTATATATATATTTATATATAATCTCCTTATAATTATTTAAAAAACTTTTTATTTTTTTAAATTCTGTAATTTTTTATAGTTATCCTTTTATATTATTATTATTTTATTAAACAAAATATTATATTTTTGTTGTAATCAAAAATTCCTCTTATTAAATATTAACTTGACACATGTCAAAATCTCATATTGATAACTTGACACATGTCAAAATCTTGTTAATGGCTAACTTTCAAAACCCAACTTTATATAATAAGATAATAAATCTATTGTTTATACGCTACAATTATTTATTGTTACTTATGTATAAAAAAAATTTATGATAGGCTTAAAAATTTTCCCTTTTTCTGAATTTTAGTTTATATAATAAATTTAGAATTTTCAATATATAAATAATTATTCATTGTTACTTATTTATATATTTCTTTTTATGATAGATTTAAAATGTTTCATTTTTGAATTATAATTTTTAGTAAATTTAGAATTGACACGTGTCAACATATTATCGATACAATTGACACATTTTTAATACCAAATAGACCTAAGTGATACAATCATTTGGATTTCCTGATTTTTTAGTTAATAATTATTTGACTAACATATAATTCAATAATTATCTTATATGTTAACTGATAACATATTATTCTAATTTTGAGCAGTAGATTTTATATATAATTTTAAAACAATCGATACAGAAAAAATGCTAAAATCACTAAAAAAAAGAATGGACTACCCCTAATCATATATATATATATATATATATATTGTCAAACAGTCATATATATTTATACTCTACAATTATATGTAATATACTAATTATATTTTATTTATTTTTTCAACCATTTACACGAAATAAAATATTTCTTTAGTAAGAAAAACTGAGTTAGATTTCTTCATATAGTAAGCAAATTTGAGTTAGTAAGCAAATTTTTATTGTTACTGTAGTTTTGTTGCAACTGCATCACATACATTATTGTATAGATCTGCTCTAATTTTTTCTGGTTATAGAGATAAAAATTCATACGTTCTTGTTCGATAGCAATATATGCATTAACCACATATTGATGGAAAAGACGGCCTGAACGTATTATTGTTCCTGGAGATGTCAATCTTGTATGTATTTGGTATGCATAATACTCTCGCATTGTGACATATGACCTCTTCGTAGTTTATCCTTCTCTATATGAAATGGTTTTTTCCATATAACCTTGTTCACCATATGGAAACAACAAAGGATATTGTAGAGACATATAGGATGGATGTTGATAGACTCCTGGTAAGGAATCTGCTTCCCAAGAACACACTCGCAGGGTTTTGAAGATGAATGGTCGGATTGATGATGTTCAGGGGATGAAAGGTGCAATAGATCGAACAAATGGAAGGTGAAGGGGGTTGATTATGCAGCGGATTGAAAGAGATGGAATGGTGAAATGATGCAGCGGATAGAAAAGGGGATTGAAGTGAACTTCCAAGAGAGATGAAAATCTCTTAGACTTCAGGCTCGAATTCAACTTAGATATAACACACTAAGAAGAAGACAAGTTGAGAAGATATTACACACTTCTCAGATCAAACAAGTAAAAGAAAGGTTTTTGATTAAAATGTTTGATGAGAAACAAATGAGAGATACAAGGTCCTTAAATAGGAGAAGGGAAACGAAGAAGAAGGATCTAGAAGAGAAGAGGTCGAGCTCATGCAAGAGGCCACACTCATGCAAGCCCATGCACAAAGTCTTGGAAATTACAAAAGCATTAAATGCAAAGTTTTGAATGAGAAAGAGATAGAAAATGGGCCAAGGCCTTTGTGGGGAACCTTGGACCACGAATTGGGCTGGCAAAGGGGCTTGAAAATGTTACTTAGGCCTCATTAAAAACCTTGTCAAGAAAACCCAATGGGACAAAACTTGACCAAGGGAAAAAGAGCACCAAAGCAACACTTTACCCTTTACCGAGCACCTTGAGCTGTGAGCAATGTCATAGTGGTTTGAGCCATGTCTTCTTGGTTCTTGTCCAGCTCCTTGAGAAGTCCAGTGATGGCTTGGTTGAACCTCTTGGACCGTGACCTTGTTATAGGACCCGCCGGAACGATTAGTGCTTCCTCCGCTGCTTCCGCTGGTACAAGCTGCTCCTCTGGTGCTTCCTCTGGTTCAAGCTGCTCCTCCGGTGCTTCCTCTGGTTCAAGCTGCTCCTTAGGTCCGTCTGGTTCGGTTGAGCCGTCCATGATCTCATCAGATGTAATAATGGTTTTTTAGGATGAACTATTATGTCTTTCTCACAATTTGGAATAAACATGTCACCCACAATAAGTCCAGCAATCTCATCTCCTTGTGGAAGGTCAAACTGTCTACCACGTTCGTTATTTTTGATTAATCTAATTGAGTATTCTTCAGTTTTTCCAGATTTGTATCTATCTCTAGCTATTCTGAACACTTTAGCTAACTTGTTGTATTTGTCAAGCATTTTAATCAATCCGCTGAGAATACTTCATTCAAGTCATTATTTTTTCCTTTGGCAAGTGCATTGAGACGGTTTTGAAGTTCATGAGCAGTATCATATACATATAGCTGCGCAAAAGGTGGTAGATCTCCTTCGACTCGTAGTAGAGATCCAATTTTGTGGTAATTCTGACCATTCATGCGAAAAGTGAAAGGACCATTTCCTGAATTGATATCGTAATCAATTTTTCCACCCATTGATGTAAAAGCAAGCATTGAATTATATGCTCGTATGTTGTTCTGAAACGATATTGACCGTGACCATAAGTCATCTAAATAAGTTGGTGGTTGTCGAGATGGTTACAGCACAACTCGTCCTTGTTGACAAAAAATCAAAATTTTCAATTTTTTCCACTATGTTTAAGACTTTCAGATTTCCATACCAAAGCTTCACAATAATTACATGTCACTAAGTCATTGTTTTTTCCTTTATTGTTTCCTGAATAAAGAACAACACACTTTTTTGTAAAATAACATGATTTTTAACATATTTTTATTAATTTAATAATTATTATAATTAAAAATATTGAACTACATAATATGGGATAGAATTGTTACCTCGCGACGTTTTATTCCGGAGACATCTTCGTTTTTGGTTTAGAGCATGATCATCTTGATTGTTATCAATACATCCTCTATTAGATGGAATGCCATCCAAAATATATTCAAATTTCCTTTTTTCTGTTAGATTCCATTGCAAGATATATGTGGTTAAATTTGATGGGTTCGAATGTTTGCTAGTTTTAACTTCTTTTAATCGTTTGTAGTAAATCCTGAAATATATATTTTTGTTAGATGAAAGTGTCCAGAAAAAAGGGGAAAAGGTTAAAAAGTTGAAGTTATTAATATTTTCTTAGTTGCATAGTTGTAAGATGTGGTCCCTATATTTTGTAAAATAATTTTAGTCAAGTATGAAAAAATATGTATGTGAAGCTGAATATGAGTTTTATACTTACGCATTGATTTAGTTTGTCCACCCATGCTTGAATTATAGCTACTTTCAGCCGCATATGAGGTTCATCGGTAAGCGTTTTCTCCATCATAACAATCTGATCATTATTCATAATGGTTTTATTCCTTTTATTGGCTGACTTTTTGTTATTTTCACAGTTTTGGTTCCCATATGTAGTGTTCATGATTAAAATTCTGATTGAATTTGATACATTGGAATGACGTCTTCATCTCTCTATATATATGAGAGTATACATATTTTTATATTTAAATTCTTTTTTTGCTAAGATTAGGCCAAAAAATTCAATATAACGTAGGATTATTTTTGTATAAGTTTAATTATCGTAGAATTTTTTGGATTTTCTTTAAGATAACTATGTGTATTTTTATTGTTAAATTATTTGTAAGGATTTTTTTTTGTTTAGATGATTCATTTTTCTTTAGAATTACAAAATTGTATAATTTACAACATAATAATAAGATTTTACTAATATTTTAATAATTTACAACATTATAAGATTTTGACACATGTCGCAATCTTATGATCGTTAGTAATTTTTGAAACCATACTTTATATAATAAGATATATATATATATATATATACACCTACAAAAGACATAAACAAAACCGACCAAATTTGTAACACACGAATAAGAAAAAGCTTATATCTCATTCGACTTTTTTTTTTGGTAAAAGGTTAAGATTTATTATCAATTTTCTGTTTTTTCTGTACAAAGGAAAGAAAATAAAAAGAGAAATTAATCGAGAGATTAAAAAGGAAAGCTTATACCACTACAAGAAAACACGGATTTTACGACTACAATTGGCGACTAAACTAGTAGTCGTTAAATTTAGCGACTAAATACCCACTAATTAGCGACTGTTTGGCGACTATTTTGCGACATTTACGGCGTGTAGCTTGTGTAGTCGTAAATTTGGCGACTATTTTGCGACATTTACGGCGTGTCGTAAAATTTAGTCGCAAAATAGTAGCAAAATGTTGGTTCAAAATCACGTTTTTAACATTGCTGAGTAGGTGTACTGGTATTTGGTGACTACATGATTTAGTCACTTTTTAGTCGCTAAATTTTTCTATATAAACTTAGCTCACCAATCGTTTTTCTCACTCACAGAAACACAAAGCAACACAAAAAAAAAAGATCTTATATATTTTTAATAATGTCATGAAGTTACAATTATAGTAATTTCCGAGAGTGGATGTACAAGAGGATCGATGAGGTGACGGGAAATTTTACAGAAGAGTTCAGAGCCGGGATGGAGCAGTTCATGCAATTTGCAAATAGCCAGCCTTTTGCACAAGAAAACGGGGGTATGTTTTTTTGCCCTTGTAGTAGGTGCAAAAACGGGAAGCGTTTTCTAGGGACTAGAATTTGGAATCATCTTTTTAGTTATGGGTTTATGCCAGATTATTATGTTTGGTATAAGCATGGGGAAGAAATTAATACGGATATAGGAACGAGTAATGTTGATCCGAAATTTATTAGTGGGAGTGAGGAAGTGGGTAATGTAGTAGAAGATAGATATCTGGATATGGTGAATGATGCATTTCCTTCTAATGTGGGTTTTGATGATAACTATCAATGGGATGGGGGTTAT
>NC_025699.1:28285862-28301193 GCF_000633955.1 Camelina sativa
TATGGCATGTTATCTGGATGGACAACACATGGTAAATTGTCTTGTCCAGTTTGCATGGACGATATAAAGTCTTTTTATCTACCGAATGGAAGGAAGACATGTTGGTTTGATTGTCATTGGAGATTTCTTCCTCCTGATCATCCTCTGAGGAGGAATAAAAAAGACTTCTTGAAGGGAAAAGACGCTACAAGAGAGTATCCACCAGAGTCCTTGACCGGTGAGCAAGTTTATTCTGAGCGGTTGAATTGTGTAAATCCTCCAAGAACCAAGGACGTCGGTGGAAATGGTCATGAAAGGAAGATGCATGGATATGGAAAGGACCATAACTGGCATAAGGAAAGCATTTTATGGTCGCTACCGTACTGGAAGGACCTTAATCTCCGACATAATATTGATGTGATGCATACAGAGAAGAATTTTTTGGACAACATCATGTACACTCTTATAGGTGTGAAAGGTAAATCAAAAGATTCCGTCATGTCAAGGTTGGATATAGCAAAGTTCTGTTCTCGGCCACACTTACATCTTGATAGTAGGGGTAAAGCACCTTTCCCGCCCTATACATTGACAGACGAAGCCAGAACAAGCTTATTAGAATGTGTGAAATACTCGGTGAAATTCCCAGATGGCTATTCAGCAGACTTAGCTAGTTGTGTTGATATGGAAAATGGAAAGTTTTCAGGCATGAAGAGCCATGACTGCCATGTTTTCATGGAGCGGTTACTTCCATTTATCTTTGCAGAACTCCTTGACCGGAATGTCCACCTTGCGTTATCAGGTATATTAATTAATTATTTAAAGTTCTATATATATATATGAAGTGAGTAATTGTGATGAAGTTTGACTAAATATAATATTGTAGGGGTTGGAGCATTTTTCCGGGACTTATGCTCGAGAACTTTGCAAACAAGTCGACTTCAAATTCTAAAACAGAACATTGTTTTAATCCTCTGCAATTTGGAAAAGATATTTCCACCATCCTTTTTTGATGTGATGGAGCACCTGCCTATACATCTTCCCTACGAAGCTGAATTGGGAGGCCCTGTCCAATATAGGTGGATGTATCCTTTTGAAAGGTTTTTCAAAAAATTGAAAGGAAAAGCAAAGAACAAAAGATATGCGGCTGGATCAATTGTTGAATCATATATCAATGACGAGATTGCTTATTTCTCTGAGCACTACTTTGCTGCGAATATACGAACAAAATCAAGGTGAGCAATTAAGAGTAAATATTTTTAATGTGATATTTAATTTAATAATCATAATAATTACTTTTTAATTATTTGGTCAGATTAACAAGATTTGATGAAGGTGAAGCGTTTGAATATCATGTCCCTGGAGTACCTTCTATATTTACTCAAGTTGGCCGTCCAAGTGGAGAAATGAATGAAATATGGCTTTCACGTGATGACTATCGTTGCGCACACGCATATGTTTTACGGAATTGTGACTATTTTCAGCCAATTGAAAGGTACTTATATTTTCAGACTAGTTACATATTAAGATATCTAATTCAACTATATTTTCTCATATACATTGGTGATCTTATCTTTCTATATAGTATGTTTGAGGATTATATTTCGGCAAAATATCCAGGACTTACGGAGAAAGAACTCTCCGCGAAAAGAGCTGACGAATATCATTCTTGGGTTAAAGAATATGTATGTTAAACCATTTTTTGTGATATACATATTGTACTTAATGTTATTATTTAACATAACAAGACTTATATATATGCAGGTTAGTTATTGGAACGCCTCAAATCCATTTCCTACATGGGTTCAAGAGATTGTGCATGGACCTTTAAACAAGGCTAAAACATGGCCAATGTATTTTACAAGAGGTTATTTGTTTCATACGGAGAACCACGGTGCTGGACGAAAGACATGTAATTATGGGTTGATCAAAGTTTCAATTTAAAACCCAAAGCACACTCAACCACGATCTAGTGGTGTCGTCGCAGCACTTTGGGGTCGAACCACAGAGACCAAACGATACACTATGAAATTATATAAACCGAGTTTAGCTAAAGCAAAGAGATAGTTTGTGTTGCAAGTAACCGAACAAAACTGAAAATAAATAAGAGTTTGTAAAATTAAGAGAAATTATTGGGCGTAGGGAATCAATCAAGGGTTATGATCACGAATTTGGGTGATGGATTGGGATAGCTTTAGGAACCGTTCTTGAACTCGAATCTCAAATATAAAACTAACCTACTGTCGCAGTATTAGTTATCTAAGCAAGGAATCGAATGAACCCTAAACTGTCGTTTGGATCTAAACAATCCTAGCAAGCATTAAGTTCTAGTCCGATTATGTTCACAAGGTGCCCCAACTTCAACTGTCGTTGGCCGAGGATCACCTTGCTCACCTAAGTTCTTTCAAGTAATTCAACAACACTTTTGATGGCTAGATGAATTAAACCTATGGTCATAAACTAGGTAGCTAATCTAGTTTAAGCAATAAACACAACAATAGATGAAGAACACAACAGATCAATCCCAAATCTAACAACCTAAATCAATGAATCATAAACCCCCTTTGAAACCCGAAACCCAACAGAGAAATTACTCAGACATGGAAATAAAAGCACAGCAAAACAAGGATGAAGAAATCATAATCGAATTGCAAAGAGAAATGATAGGGTTCAGAATTCTTCTCCAAAGGGTTAGAAAGGATAAGAGATCTTCTCCCAAGCTTACAAGTGCTCAAAAACGGCGTAGAGTAAAAGTTATTTCTCTAGGGGTCGAGCCCCATGGTTAAATAGTAAAATAAATCCCTAAAAAGTTGGTTTAAATCAGAAAATGAAAGATTGCGTCGGGGACGGGATTGGTCGATCTCGTGAGGATCAGTCGATCCGGAATGTATTTCTGCTCTTACTCCATCTGCCTTCTAGCTCGATCAGTCTTCAACCAATTAAGCTCCAGATGCATATTTTCATCCCCAAAACGCTCAGATTCCTTCCAAAGTCACCTAAGACCTGTAAAGACTCACAAAAGACTAAAAGGACTCTAAAAGCACACTTGGACCTAGGAAAAGACTCAAAACAATCCTAAAAACTATGGTCAAGCAAGAACAGACAAAAACTCAAGAACAAAGAAAAGGTTTGAAAGTGGAAACTCACATATTCTTGGAAACTTCTTCTTTGCACTCTTCATCACATCAAATCGAGAACTACCTTATGTACTCTGCTCATGATTAGGATCAACACTCCCTACTCTGAACTCCACGGCCTTTGAGAACCTTCAGTCTCCCCATCGTTGTCTCTCTACATCAGATTAGCAAAAAGGTGTGGTCTTACCATGGGAGTATCGATCATTGAACTGTTGACTCCTTCAACCTCTTATCGCCCAAGACCTCCTCTTATGCTCCCTTTCCTCTCTCTTTTCTCACTTCCAAAGGATTGATTTCTCCCTAATTTTCTAGGGTATCATTTTACTTTTTTTATCAATCCTTTGCTCTTTTTATGTGGACAGGTTTCCATGAATTCCGAAGGATGCACGAGTTTACGCACAACCCTCGGTTCACTTCTTTTATTTCCTATATCCTTTTCTTTTCTCTTTTCTTCTTCTTCCCTTTTTTTTCTACTGAGTATTGAAGGGAAGAGAGAGGGGAAGCATACTGGTGAGGAGTTGCATGTCCCGTGAGGCTCAAGGGAGGAGTCTTGTCCGATGTATACCAAGCCCCAAGGTAAGCAATTTAGTCCGGTTAAGTCATGTCAAAGCTAGAGACAACTTCTGGTTCAACTTAGTGTTCTCCTTGGCGAGTGTCTTTTGGGGCGTGTTGAGACTGCTCATGTTCATTCCAAGCTTCATTCCAAATCAGAGGTACAAAAGTAATCATAAGAGTGTTAGTTCAAAGCAAAAGATTCCTAGAAATGATCATAGTATCCCAATTTTTTCCTTTTTTTTTAGACACGACAAACTGACTCAAATAAAAGGAAAATCAAAAGAAACAACCAAAGAAAACGTCATTAGTAACTTGGAGACATCCCGCCCCCGGACTTACTTCACACCGTCCCGGTGTGAAAGGAAAGCTAAGGAAAAGAAACCTCCGACAATAAAAATCAAAAGATAAAAATAAAAATCCTAGAAAAGAAACAGAGTAACCCGGGAAGAGGTAGCTACTGGTCGGAACTACTGAGATGGTGAGGATGTCGCGGAATGGTCAGACCCAAGAGGCTCAGTAGCTGTGTCCTCCTCGTCTTCGGTATCGATGTGAGCTGTTGGAGGTGGTGCGAAACAGGATGGTGCGAGACTCTGGAGCCAAGTAGCCAATCGAGTGAGTAACATGTTGTTCTTCCGCTGAGTGTCGTAGACCCATCTCTCAAACTCGGTGCGAGCTGGCTCCTTAGGTGGTGCAGCAAGAAACTTGTTCACATCGAAAGGAGGAAACGGTGGAAGGGGCTGAGATGGCTGCGAAGAGGTAGATGCCCCGGCGGGTTGTGGGCGGCTACGGGATCGGAGGGCTGCAGGCTCTCGCTCCTCTCCCAAAAGAACATCGTCAATATCCATAAGGATGTCAACAGGAGGATCAAAATCGATGTTCTGAACCTTGCGGAGGGAGGTGACGAAAGGCATAGGGATCAGCATATAACGAAGCTGACCGGTCTTGGTCTGGAAGCGATAGCAGAAGTTGTGTCTCACCAAAATCTCACTAGTAAACATGTACTTGAGGTCAAGCAACTTCCGCTGTGACACCATAGCGTGTGGTGGCAAAACAACGCCGCAATACTCGATGATAGGGGTCACCAACCTGCCGATGAGAACTCTCTTGTTCTTAGCATGTGCCATGTTCCTCCGAACCTGCACAAACTCCTTAGATAGCAGGAAGCCAAAGTTGACATCATGAGTTTGCTGGTACAAAGGGGAATCCGGAGAGTGAAGGAACCTGCGAAGACCATGGAAGAACATCCACAACTCGGGTAGCTGCAATGTGCTAGTCTCAGCCCTAGCATAAATTGTGTTACTCAGGAACTTCGCAGTGATTCGGAGGATGGGGTTGCGGATGCGAGACTGCCTGGCGCTTCGAGAAGCATATTGCCCAGCAGCAAGAAGCTTCCAAATTTCTGTCCTACTGTCGAGCTTCTCCATCGTGCATAATGTGTTTCTGGGGAAACCGAATATGTCACATAGATCAAACATGGAGATGGCATAGTGTTTCTTGAGTAGGAAGAAGCTGATCGAACACTGCTCGGCCATCATATCAGAACCACCCGGCGAATCAACTTGCACAGTGGCGAGGAACTCTCGAGCGAGCCGATCAAGCTAGTCCCATGCTTGCTCAGAAAAAGTACCAAACCCCATGTTTTTCACCAACTCATCGAAATCCGACAGCATACCCATCTTCTCAAAGAGCTCCCGATCGACAAAACGAGTTGGTTCCATCTTGCATTGTCCGAGTAGCTTCAAACCCTTAGTATCCTCATCACTTCAAACTCTCGTTGGCGGTTCTTCGGAAGGAGTGGCAGTCTCCTTACCGCTACGGCTTCGTTTAGGCATTGTCTACAATAAAAAGTAAATAGCCAATATATTTGAAAAATTGAAGCAATCGAAAATTCCCTAAGCTAAATCAATCCATGTTACAAGCCTATGCTAAATTCAAGCTAATGCAACCTAAATCTAGCTCCAATATTTATCTAGGACAATCAATCTCACTAATGCACTCATCAACGGTAAAGAGGAGGAGAGAATAGCAGAAATCTCAAAAATTGAGAAGTGAAAACCTTGGAATCGCCGAAACCAAATATAAATTTGGAAGAGGAAACACTTACCTTGTTCGAATGATTGGCACAAAAATTGGGTTGGGCAAAGGATGAAAAATCAAGTTGAAGAAACCCAAAATTCGAATCAAACAAGAGAGGATTTGAGAGGAGAGGGAAATCGAGTTTGTGGACGAGGGAGGAAGGAAGAAGAAAAGAAATTAGGTTTTATGGGGTGTGAACACGAATCCGGTTTAACCCGGTTCAATTTAAGTTCATAAACCCGAAAACCAGTTTTCTTCCTTCCTTCTCTTTTTTTTTTTTTCTTCTTTTTACGTCCCTCGATTTTACTTACCTGGAACGGGGATCAGTCAATCCTGAATTGGATTAGCTGATCCTGACCACCATGGAACTTTCCTTGAAAAGGGTTTCGCATCTTCTGCGTTTAGAACCTGTTCCTGAAAACCAAACTCACTACCAAACGTGATTCTCGAGTGACTCTGTAAAGAATAGCAAATTTCCTAAGAAAAGAAAAACAAAACGAAAAAGAGAAGGGTAAGCAAATGCAAACCCGTTGGATTGCCTCCCATTAGCGCTTGTTTATAGTCTCGAGCCTGACTTTTCTTGCTGCTTAGGCAGCCTGTGGCTCCTCCAGAGGGAGGGAGGTCTCAATCGTGTCATACTCCGCTAGGTACGGTTTAAGACGTTGGCCATTGATAGTGAATTCTTTGCCCTCTCGGTCCCAAAGTACAACAGCATTATAGGGCATGACTTCCTTGATTCGAAAAGGTCCGGACCAACGGGAACGCAGCTTCCCAGGAAATATCTTCAGCCTCGAGTTGAAAAGAAGGACCAAATCATTCGCAGCAAAATCCCTGGGGATAATCTTCTTGTCGTGTAAGGCTTTGGTCCTCTCCTTATATATCTTGGTGTTCTCATAAGCATCCATGCGAATTTCAACAAGCTCATTAAGCTGGATAAGGCGTCTTTCTGCTGCGGTCTTGACGTTGAAGTTCATCTGCTTGGTCGCCCACAAGGAGTGATACTCGAACTCAACAGGAAGTGACATGATTTCCCATAGACTAACCGAAAGGGGGTGGTGCCGATGGGTGTTTTGTATGCAGTCCGATATGCCCATAGTGCTTCATCGAGTTTCAAGGACCAATCCTTTCTGGTTGAGTTGACTGTCTTCTCCAAGATGCTCTTGATTTCTCGATTAGAGATCTCGACTTGCCCACTGGTCTGTGGATGGTAAGGGGTAGCAACCTTGTGTGTCACGCCATGTTTTCGCAAAAGGTTTGCAAAAAGCTTGTTAATAAAGTGAGTGCCCCCATCGCTGATTACCACTCTAGGAACACCAAACCGTGGAAAAATTATGTGCTTGAACATCTTGAGGACCACCTTCGAATCATTAGTAGGACTTGCGACAGCTTCAACCCATTTGGAAACGTAATCCACTGCAACAAGTATGTAGAGATTGCCATAAGAGGGTGGAAAAGGCCCCATGAAGTCGATTCCCCAACAGTCAAACACCTCGATTTCCAAGATGAAGTTTTGTGGCATCTCGTTCCGCTTGCTGATGTTTCCACGTCGCTGGCAAGAGTCGCATCGGGAGACAAAGTCTTGTGCATCTCGGAATAAAATGGGCCACCAGAGGCCTGCTTGGAGCACTTTTGTCGCGGTTTTGAAAGTAGCAAAGTGTCCCGCATAGCTAGAACCGTGGCAGTGAAAAAGAATTCCTTGTACTTCTGATTCTGGAACACATCTCCTGTAGAGGCCGTCAGCACAATGCTTGTAAAGAAAAGGCTCATCCCAGAAGTAGCGTTGCACATCTCTGAGGAACTTCTTCTTAGCATATCCAGTGAAGTTCGGAGGTGTTAAGCTCAAATTAATCCCTAGAGCTACTCTCTCAAACAAGAGATTACTGCAGTACTTAGGGGTCGAATCCACAGAGACTCAAGATCAAACACAATAGATTATAGAGTTTTGTAAATTACGCTAAACAAGTTAAATTAAATTAAAATAAAAACAATGCAAATATTTAAATGAAAGTGTTGTAAATGCAAAAAATCAAAAGAGTTAAGCCTAGGGAATTTCTCAGGAAATTATGAAATATTAAATCAATAAAATAATTAAGGTTCAAGCAATAAAAATCAGATCTAGAACTCTAAACTTTTGGTAAATTAAATCAGTTCTCACTGCAAATAATATCTAAATTTAAAACCAGAAAATCCAAATCTCTTTGTAAAATTCTAAGTAATAAATCAGCTTTAAAAACAGGTTTAGATAAGTTCACAGAATTATTAATTCAAATCTCTTTGTAATAAACAATTCTGTTCATCAATGGTTTAATCAGGAAAACAATTATATTCTCATATCAATTTATTTCCCTAAGATAACAATTCTAGGTGATCAATCAAGAATTATTGTGAAGAACAACCAAGGATGAAGATCATAAAAGATTAAGAACCCTAAAAATCTCAGATCTAATAAATCATAAAAACCCTATAAAAATTCCTAAACCTAACAAGCAAATTACTTAGACATATTAAATAATGCACATGCAATAGATATTAAAAGTAAAGAGGGAGTTCAAGAAATCTTCTCTCTACAAAGAATTCAGATCTATCTCTCCCAAAAGCTCTCAATATCTTTTCTCTCAAAAACTGCTAGAAAATAACTTAAGGGTTTGTAAAAACCTAAAAATACTATATATACATCCTAAAACACGTCCAGGGGCTTATGTTGCAATTAAAGAAGACTTTGGGCAAATTTGTAAAACTTCCAATTCTTGTTCTCTCGTCGGCCAAACACGGGTGTCAATCGATGCTCATGTGGTGTCGATCGATGCTCATGTGGTGTCGATCGAACTCTGATCAAACTCAAACTTGATTTCCTTCGGTAAAATGCTCCAAAATGATCCAAATTGCTCCATCCGTGCCAAAATCCTAGATAACCTGTAAAGATTCAAAAACAACCTAGAAACAAATCAAAACACTCAAAAAGCACACTTATATCATGGTTAAAAACCGTAAAAACCATGATATATCAACTCCCCCAGACTTAGCCTTTGCTTGCCCTCAAGCAAAACAGAAACTTAGAACTGCGAAAGAGGTTTGAAAACATAGAATTCACTCAACTGCAGGCAGGGCCGGTCCTAAGATTACCTAGGCCTAAAGCATTTATTATACAAAATATTTTATAAAATATATTAACTGTAAGCATATGATACAAACAATTTAAAAAATACAAAAACTGTTGTTTCGAGGCATCGAAACCATGACCTGGGGTATATTTTCGTACAACAGAACCAACTTAGCTAGGAACTTGTTTCATTAATCAACCCAATGGGGCCTAAAGCAGATGCTTTGGCTGCTTTAGGGGTGGGCCGGGCCTGACTGCAGGTAACTGATCTTCGCACTCTTCATCACTTTGACTCTGAAGAACTTACTTCATATACTTTTTCAATTGAAAAGCATCAACATTCCTTACTCAAATCCCACAATCCTCTGGAATCTCTAGTCTCACCATTGCCATCTCATTACATAAATTAAAGCAAGTACAGGTGAGTTTTTACCTTGGTGTATCGAACAGTGGCATATGGACTCTCTTCAGGCCAAGACATTCTTCTTACATCTCCTTTCCTCTCCCTTTTCTCACTTCCAATTTTCTTCTTTTCATATTCTTTTTTTTAGCAAAGGTGTAAGCGAATACCGGGGTCATCGGTAATTTACCTACCCCTCGCTTCCAAGCTTTGTGTGATCATTTGACTCAAGAGTAGAATAATGAGGTCACTGGTAATTTACCTACCTCTCTAAACTGATCAAAATCATCTCATCTTTTATTTCTCTCTTTTTTTTTTTCTTCTGATTTTTCTTATTTTTTTCTTTCTTAAATTCTGAAGGGAAGAGAGAGGGGAGACATACTTTGAAAAATTGCACTGTCTTGTATGGCCTGAAGAAAAAGTCTAGTCCACTGATTTCCAACCCCAAAGTAAGAGATTAAGTCCGGTTAAAATCCTGATAAAAGTTGAGACAGCATTGGTTGAACTAGATATCGTTTGAATAAGGGCTTTCAGGATTGTTGATACAGCTCATAGTCTTTCCACACTTCAGTTCTGAGGTCAAGCTTAGTCAAGAATCATTAGAGTGTTAGCCAAAGAACAAGAACCATCAGTTAGAGATCATAATTCAACATAAATTTTTGAAAAATTTGACTCAATAAAAATAAAAATACGGTTTTGACACAAGACACAAAAACCAAGTAAGTAGTTAGTACTAACCTCCCCCAGACTTAAACAACACTGTCCCCAGTGTTATCAAGCAAGGGAAAATTAAGAAACAAAAATGTGTTGAAAAATTGTAATGAAAAATGAACAGATTCTCGGGTTACCATAGGTGTCGACCGACACCATTTCAGTGTCGATCGACACTCTCGTCGAATGGTGAAATTTTGGCCGAATCTCCTTGTTAGTTGCAGTTAGTTGTGTGTGTTGTTGGATCAATCCTTTGATGTTAATTCTGTTAAGAAGCACTCAAACACAAACACAGGTTAATAGCAACATGATAGATGGATAGTTCATAAGTTNTAATGAGGTCACTGGTAATTTACCTACCTCTCTAAACTGATCAAAATCACCTCATCTTTTCTTCCTTTTTTCTGATTTTTCTCTTTTTTTTNCTCAATCCTAAAAAGGGAAAAAGATAAAGAGAACCATGATCAGAAGCTAAAATGTAACAGAAACATCATCATCACCATCATCATCATCAGTATCGTCAGCATCATCAGCATCCTCATCAGAAACAGGATCAGCAGATGGTGAAAATGGCGAAGGGGACCTGCGCCTAGTACGCCTGGTAGGACGAATGCAGCCACACTGGGAAAGTCGAGCCATGCCATTCCAGATGGCATGCAAAGCAGAAACCACATAAGTCTGATGAGCTCCCTGGTCCATAGTGGCAGGATCCTGCTGTGGCTCTGGAAACTCAAATGCCGCAGTCCCAGAAGAAGAACCAAACTCAAAACCCCCAGCAGGCTTAGCACCATCTAAATCAATAGCAGGAATAGCATCGCCTCGTCGGCGACGAGCAGCGGGTGCAGCAACAGAATCTCTCATGTCAGGCTGAAATGCCAACTGGCGGTAATCCTCACCAATATCTGTCAGTGCAGGACGCGGCATCGAAATCATACGCTCTCCTGTGGTGGAACGAAAACGCCAGAATAAAGGCTTCTTCATCCACTGAGTATGTGCCATGTAACCAACATCCATAACAGGATGCTCAGCAATGATCCTGCAACTCCCGAGATCAATCTGAAAATGCCTGAAGATTGGAGTCAGAAGACTCCCAACATACTCCTTCTTCTTTCCTTTCCCAGTGAAAGGTTTGGTCTTCAAGGTAACCAAGTGATGCGCAAAAACTGCTCCCAAGTTAACTGGCCTATCTAATGCAGGTGTAGGACAAATACCAGCAACCAAGTCTCACAAGCCAGAATACAATAAGATCAACTATGCCACTCGCATCTTGTTAGGCTCCATCTTACACAAAATTGTGTGCCCAGTAGCACGAACAACATACCTCAGGACCGGATCTCANTAAGTAGTTAGTACTAACCTCCCCCAGACTTAAACAACACTGTCCCCAGTGTTATCAAGCAAGGGAAAATTAAGAAACAAAAATGTGTTGAAAAATTGTAATGAAAAATGAACAGATTCTCGGGTTACCATAGGTGTCGACCGACACCATTTCAGTGTCGATCGACACTCTCGTCGAATGGTGAAANAATCTCTCTCAAAGCCATAAATGCCACAAAGATCTCTAAGTGGTAGCTTATAACGAATACCCCGAATGAAGAAAGAAAAGAACCCCTCCTGTGCATTCTTAACTGCTTCATTCTGATAATAAACTCCCACAGTGGCCATAAACTGACGAACAAGATCAGGATACATATCATACTGCCTAGATGCAATGGTTCCCAATCCTATCCTATCCAACACAGCAAGAACCTCATCCTTAATACCCAACTGGCTCATAGCAACCAAATCAAGTGTCTTAGTGGGGTGAATCTCAACGCCTAACCATCCATTATAGAACAATGTATCATAATCATCCCAATCATCTGACACTGGCCTATTGATGTAATTTGACTCTTCAAATTCCTTCATGATATCATCATTCCAAATCCTATTACATCTAATCTTTCTACCTTCTGACCTTGGCCATGGAGGACGAGCTGGAACTTGTGGAGTAGAAGGAGTGGTCGTCGGTGGCTGAGCATCCTTCGCCGGAGCTGATGGAGGCGGACGGCGAGTTTGGCGAGAAGTGTTAGCTCCGGCGGTTCCGGTTCGTTGCTTTTTATTGGATTTCATCGCTTTGAATCGCAAAACTGAGACTGGATCCGGACAGAGGACTCAAAAACGAGTGGGATAGAGCTTTGAATTACTCAAAACGGAGCAGTATCAGAGAAGTTATGAGGATCTGAAGGTGTTCGTCGATTTTGAGAGATGAAAAACAAAAGAGACAGCTCGGGGTTTTAATCGCGTGTCCCTCGGTTTTATCGGTGTCGATCGATGCTCATTTAAGTCGTATCGAGTGATGCTTCTTTTATCGGACCTGGCCCAGTTGCAATTAAAGGCCCAATTCTCGCAATTCAGAAACTCATCAACCTTTCTTATTTTCTGCGATCCAATATCGGTGCCGACCGATACCCAGACGGTATCGATCAATGCTGATCAATGGTATCCGTAACTCTTTTTTTTTCTGAAACAATAAAAACTCAAAACCAAAAATTAATATGTTAGTGATCCTAAAAAAAAAACAAAAATTCAAAATAAGTAATTCCTACCAGTGGGTTGCCTCCCACTCAGTGCTTGTTTTAAGTCATTAGCTTGACTGTGTCAAAGCTCAAGCGTCTGGCGGATCAGAACGTAGCTGTGAATGCTTCTCAGAGGAATATCTCATCATCCAAGGTGGTGTATAAGCAGTAGATGAATGAGGTCTACCAACGACATGAGAAGCAGGACCAGAATGATACTTGGGTATAGTGCATCTTGGCTTCATCTGAGGACTCTGGAGTGTGGAGGGATGAGTCTTCCGTTGAGTAACAGATTTATGACTTGGAGCATCAATTTTGGACAAACTCAGTCGCGGATGTGGAGGAGTGTCGACCGACAGCATAGCAGTGTCGATCGACACAGAGTTTGATGATCGTTTAGCAGACACTTTCTCAACACAAAAAGTCTGTCCATCAATAGTAGGAACCCTCCTCAGCTTATCCAATCAAAGTTCTTAGTCAAACCTTCCACAATCAGTGTTATGTGTCCCATCTGCACATCTATGATGGCACCAGCTGTAGCTAAGAAAGATCTTCCCAAGATGAGAGGATCATTAGGCTCTTTATCATACTTCAGCACCACAAAGTCAGTGGGAATCATGAAGTTTCCAACCTTAACTGGAATATCCTCTAAAACACCTTCAGGAATTCGTCGGGAGCGATCAGCTAAGATAAGAGAAATCTGAGTTGGCTTGAATTCTGTCATCCCAAGTCTTACAGCAACAGAATGTGGCATCAAGTTGATGCTAGAGCCAAGATCACAGAGTGAGTGTGAAAACCTTCCTGCTGAGATTGAGCAATCAAGCACAAAGCTTCCAGGATCTGGTAGCTTCTTAGCAGTCCTACACTGAATTGCTGCACTCACTTTCTCAGAAACTACCACTTCTTGCTTTCTCTCCTTCCTCCTTTGAACAGGCTGGTTCAACAGAATTGCACTAACATCCTTAGTTAGCAAAGCTCCTTCCTCAGGGCTCAAACCATTGGATACCATTCTCTTAACATAGCGTTTAAGTGGTGGTGAAAGCTTCACTGCATCAATCAAAGGCATCTCAATCATCACCTTATCCATCATTGCTTTGCATCTAGCTTCCTCCATCTCCTGCTTAGACTTTCGTGGCTTAGGAAAAGGAATCTTAGGTTTGTAAACCCTCTCAACTGCTGGAACCTGAGATTTTGCAACTTGTGGTTCCGTCTGAGATGAGTGTCGACCGATACCCAGTTGGTGTCGATCGACACCATCATCTGGTGTCGACAGATTTATCGATTTCTCACCGTGTTCTGCAGAATCAATTTCATCAACTTCTTCATCTCTCACTGATATAGCATTGCAAGCATGCTCTGGGTTTGACTCAGTTCTCGCAGGAAGATACCCCTCTTGTCGTTTGACAGACCCAGCAGTCTGTGCAACTTGACTCTCCAGCTTCTTAACATGAACATTCAATGCATCTATCTTCCCATTCAGCTCATTGTAGACATTATCAATCTTCCCATTGAATGTCACTGTCAAATTCTCTTGTCCCTGAAGAATCTGCTCAAGCATGGCTTCCATTCTACTCTCAGAAGAAGTCTGCGGAGGCGGAGACTGATAGGATGAGTTCCCATAAGTCCTTGTGAAGTTGCTCCCTTGTTGCTGCTTCTGGTAGTCCAGTTTGGGAATGTAGCCTGAAGAGTTCCCACTGTAAGGCCAGTTGCCTTGCTGATTGCCAAATCTCTGACCTTGATTGCCATATATAAAGTTGACATCTGCTTCTTCATTCCTAGTCTCAGGTTGTGGCTCAAATGATTCAACTTCAGCAGCAAAGTGAACTGAATCAAGCTTAGCATTAACAGAAGCTAGCTGGTTTGCATCAAATCCTCCATGCAATCTCTTCCTTTCAGCATCAGCTCTCTTAGTACTATTACTCGAAGCCAAATTCTCAATCAAAGCTTCAGCATCTTCAGGATATCTTGTCTTGAAGTTTCCATGGCTTGCAGCATCCAAAGCTAACTGATACTCCCAGTCACACCCTCTGAAGAAGATACTGAGCAATTGAACTCTTGAGAAACCATGGTGTGGACAGTCCCTTTGGTAAGCTTTGAATCTCACCCAAGCTGCCTTGAATGCTTCATCTGGTCTTTGCTTGAAAGAGGACAGCTTGACTCTCAACTCATCTGACATTGCATCATCATAGAAGTAGTTGAGGAATGCCACCTTGACATCATGCCAATTTGTCAATGATCCAGCTGACAACTGCTTTAACCACTGAGATGCCTCTCCTGCAAGTGAGTAAGGGAAGAGTTTGCAGAAGATGTAGTCCTCAGTCACCCCATTAGCTTTGATGCTAGTCACCAGGTCCTCAAAATGCTCAATGTGGTCCAAGGGCTTCTCATTGGGCAAAGCAGAGAAAGGTATCTGCCCAACTAGTTGAAAGTACGCAGGTTTCAACTCAAAATCATTCCTCTGAAAAGGGGGAGGAACAATAGCGGACCGGTTCTCATACACCAGATCAGCCCGGTTGTAGTCAGCAATGGTCCTGATCAGATCCCGGTTGTGCTCCTGTCGTCGAACTGGGTTTTGTACGTGGTTGGCAGCTCCACACACGTCTGCAGGTGGGTGTCGATCGATGCCACCTGGTTGGTGTCGATCGACACCAAGATCCGGATCATCAACAACACCAGCTTGCTGGTTCACGACAGCCTGCTCGTTGACAACAGGTTCAGCAATCACGTTTCCTTCAGCATCAAGCTTTTGGCCCTGCTCATTGCGCAAGTGGCCCTCTTGATCCCTCAAAACACCAGCCTCATCACGCATCAGAATGAT
>NC_025699.1:28302739-28322950 GCF_000633955.1 Camelina sativa
ACATGCAATAGATATTAAAAGTAAAGAGGGAGTTCAAGAAATCTTCTCTCTACAAAGAATTCAGATCTATCTCTCCCAAAAGCTCTCAATATCTTTTCTCTCAAAAACTGCTAGAAAATAACTTAAGGGTTTGTAAAAACCTAAAAATACTATATATACATCCTAAAACACGTCTAGGGGCTTATGTTGCAATTAAAGAAGACTTTGGGCAAATTTGTAAAACTTTCAATTCTTGTTCTCTCGTCGGCCAAACACGGGTGTCGATCGATGCTCATGTGGTGTCGATCGACACCATTACACTGATCCGACTCCAACTTGATTTCCTTCGGTAAAATGCTCCAAAATGATCCAAATTGCTCCATCCGTGCCAAAATCCTAGATAACCTGTAAAGACTCAAAAACAACCTAGAAACAAATCAAAAGACTCAAAAAGCACACTTATATCATGGTTAAAAACCGTAAAAACCATGATATATCAGGAGGTTCTTCTGTAACACAAATAGTTTGCGATATCGGCATACCATGGTGAATTGTTAACTGTTTGTTGAAGTACCTTAACGTCGGCTTTCTCCTTGTAGCAGTCGATGAAAGCTGCAAGCACATACACATTCTCCTCAGGGAGTCAGTCATCTATAGGGATCTCTTCATCGATTCTCAGCCTAGAAAGGTGGTCTGCAACCCCATTCTCAATCCCCTTCTTGTCCCTTATCTCAAGATCAAACTCCTGCAGTAGTAGTATCCATCGCAGCAATCTAGGTTTGGCATCTTTCTTAGTCAACAAGTAGCGCAGCGCGGCGTGATCTGTGTGCACAAAAACCTTGGATCCCACCAGATAGGACCTGAATTTCTCAAAGGCAAATACTATGGCGAGTAGTTCCTTCTCGGTTGTGGCGTACTTGGTCTGTGTCCCATCGAGTGTCCTGCTAGTGTAGTAAACAACATGCAACTTACCATCCTTGTGTTGTCCCAGAACTGCTCCAACAGCAAAATCACTTGCATCGCACATGACTTCGAATGGGGGATCCCAATCGGGTGGTTGTACTATTGGAGCCGAGATCAGTGCTTGTTTGATTGTTAGGAAAGCCTCCAAACAATCTGCAGTAAACTCAAAAGAGATGTCCTTGCAGAGCAGCTGGGTGAGTGGTCTGGCTATCTTGGAGAAATCATTTATGAACCTTCGATAAAACCCAGTATGGCCAAGGAAACTGCGAATGTCTTTAACGGTTTTCGGAGGCTGCAGACTGGACATGACCTCTATCTTGGCTTTGTCGACTTCTATCCCTCTCTCAGAAATTCGATGGCCAAGAACAATCCCATTGGTGACCATGAAATGGCATTTCTCCCAATTCAGCACAAGGTGTTTATCCACACAGCGTTGAAGCACTTTGCACAAGTTGGATAAACAGGAGGAGAAGGATGAGCCATACACCGAAAAATCATCCATAAATACTTCCATAATTTCCTCAATCAAGTCGGAGAAGATCGACATCATGCAGCGCTGGAAAGTGGCTGGAGCATTGCACAACCCAAAAGGCATTCGTCGGTAAGTGAATGTGCCGTAGGGGCAAGTGAAAGTGGTCTTCTCTTGATCATCCGGGTGAATCGGAATTTGGAAGAAACCAGAGTAACCATCCAGGAAGCAATAGTAAGGGTGATTCGCTAAACGCTCAAGCATTTGGTCAATGAATGGAAGAGGGAAGTGGTCCTTCCTTGTGGCTGTATTGAGCTTGTGGTAGTCGATGCACATGCGATGCTCTCTTACTGTCCTGGTGGGGATCAACTTGTTTTTCTCATTTACAACTACTGTCACTCCTCCTATCTTCGGCACTACATGGACTGGGCTCACCCAAGTGCTGTCAGAGATTGGGAAAATAACTCCGGCTCCCAACAGTTTGAGGATCTCCTTCTTCACCACTTCCTTGAGGTTCGGATTTAGCCTGCTTTGGTGTTCGATGGAAGACTTAGATGGATCTTCGAGGTGAATCCGATGTGAGCACAACTCCGGTGATATACCCGAAATGTCATCTAAGGAATAGCCCAAAGCCTTCCTATATTTTCTTAACTCGCAGAGTAAGAGTGCGGTTTCAACATTGTTTAGGTTAGAGTTAATGATAACCGGATATGTGGAGTTAGGTCCGAGATACGCGTACCTTAGCCCTTCTGGGAGTGGCTTTAAGTCCAACTTTGGAGCTTTGAGTTCACTCCAATCCTCCTGATTTGATTTTGTCCCAGGGCAAATTTCGGGATCAGCTGATCTGTCGTCTGGAATGGTCAATCCGTCGCCTTTACCGGATGCTTCCACAGGAGGAGTTTGATCAGTCAGTCCAGTTTCCGGATCAGTCAGTCCAGGTTGCAGATTGATGAATAGGACTTCATGTTTCAGAACTGCTGCAGCATCGAGTGTCCTGGCCAAGCTCTCAGTCTCCTCAGAGAGATATCCCAGCTCTGGTTCCGTCTTGGTGAGTGCTACAGCCAGATGATCACTTGTACACACTTCATCATAGATCTCATCAGCTATTTCGCCTATTGTGTCAACCTAGAAGGTTTGACCATCTATTGTAGGTTTCTTAGCTGCTTTCTCCAAATTGAATCTCAAAATCAGATCGTCCATGTGTAAATGGATCTTCCCCTCTGTGACGTTTATCATCGCACCAGCCGTGGCCAAGAAAGGTCTTCCAAGTAGAATCGGTTCTTGGGATTCTTCGTCAAGCTTCAGAACTATGAAATCAGTAGGAATGTAGCAGTTCCCAATTTGCACTGATAGGTTCTCCAACACTCCTTCTGGGCGTCGAGTGGAACGATCAGCAAGGACGAGGGTGACTTGGGTCGGTTTGAAGGTGTAGAGGCCAAGTCGCGTCGCAACACTGAGTGGCATAAGGCTCACGCTCGCTCCTAGATCGCAGAGGCATTTGCTGAATTTGAGATCTCCTATCGTGCAAGGCAAGGTAAACGGTCCCGGATCCCCACATTTTTCAGGCATTCGATTTTGGAGCATAGAACTGCACTCTTGTGTGAGGTACATCACTCCCTTCTCCAAACTGAGCTTGTCGGTTAGAATTTCCTTCATATACTTCTTAAGAGCTGGAACCATCCTTACTGCTTCAATGAAAGGGAGTCTCACCTGAAGCTCTCCTACTACTGACTTCAGCTTCTCATATTCTCGCTCCTGAATCTTTGATTTGCGGCGGGTAGGGAAAGGTAGTCTGGGTGCATAGGGTTGCTGCAATCCGCTGGGTTACTTTTCTTCAGGAACCATTGATCCATGTTTAACAACATCATCAGGAATGTTGTTGAGAATTTCGTCATGGTTGCCTTCCTGATCTTGTGTTTTATAATGGTCAGTCCCGTCGCTGGATCAGTCATTCCCTGCTTTCTGTTGTGGTTCCGGAAGCTCCTTGCCGCTTCGAAGGGTGACGACATTCATGTATTCTTTTGGATTAGCCTCGTTCTTCCCTGGAAGTGTCCCTGGAGGTGCCTTGACTCTAGCTGCGGATTGTGCCACTTGGTTCTCCAACACTCTCATGTGAGAATTTAACGATTCGATTCTCCTATTCAGCTCGGAGTACATGCTGTCGATCTTGACAGTCACCTCAGTGGCGTTTTTCTTCTGGTTCTCCATCAGAGCATGCATCATCTGCTCCACTTTGCTCTCTTGTGAGACTGTTGCCTGCGGTGCGACCGGTTGATATCCTTCCGCGAAGTTGTTGACCTGAGGTTTCTGTTGGAAATTCGATCCTCCAAAGCCTGTACCCTTGTTCTGGAAGCCCTGTGCGAAGTTGCTCTGCTGAGGTCGCGGCGGGTAGATCTGATCCTGAGGATTCTCGACATTGTTGCTTCTATAGGACAGATTAGGATGACTCCTAAAATTCTGGTTAAAACTTCGATTTTTGGAAGTTCCCTTGTCCTCCCATGTAGTTTACTTCCTCCGTACCCTCTTGGTATGTCTCAGCTACGAAGTCTGCATATCCCCCAGCGTGTTCCTCGCACAAGTTAACACTTTGGTGATCCCTTTTCAGCAGGAGATTCACCTTGGCTGTGAGATCCTTAATAGCATCAGTCTCTACGGAATTTACCCTAACCGTGCGGTCATAGTCTGTGCCGTGGTTGCTGTTGCTGGCTGCAAGGTTCTCTATCAGTGCATTGGCTTCATTCGCGGTGTTGGTGGAGAAGTCTCCCTTGCTGGCCGTGTCCAATGCCATCTGATACTTCTGCTCGATGCCCCCATAGAAAATGTTCATCAGATTCTCTTGAGTGTAACCGTGGTGAGGGCAATCTCGAAGGTACTCCTTGAACCTTTCCCATGCTTCACAAAATGACTCCATGCCTCCTTGCGAGAATGTAGTGATCTTTCTTCGCAGCTTGTCTGAGCGTGACTTGGTGTAGAAGTGATTCAAGAAAGCAGCTCTACATTGCGCCCAAGTGGTGAGTGATCCAGCATCCAACAAGTTCAGCCATCTAAGTGCTTTTCCGCCAAAGAGAATTGGAACAGAGTCAGCATTAGATAGTCATAGGGTACACCATTGGACCTCGTCGTACTGGTCAGCTGCTCAAAAGCCTCAATGTGATCAAGAGGACTCTCCGATGGCAAACCGTGGAACACGCGGTTCTGAACCAGATTGATTAGACTATGGTTAATCTCATAGTCTTGCCTTGCAGGAGCGGGAGGTTGAATCGCAGATCGATTCGCAAACAGCCTATTCTGAGCATCTTCATCCCTCAAGGTGGCTTGCCTCAGAGGTGGGTACAGTTCAGCTTGCTCTTGTTGGTTCTGCCTCTGCTGTTGTCGGATGATGCCAAGCTGAGGGTTGGGCGGGTTAGCCCCTGTGTTCTCTCCGTCAGCCATAGAATTGGTCTGTGCTTTTGGTCTCCAGTTCTCGCGTTCGAGCTGTGCTAATTGCTTGTTCCCTAGTATGCGCAGATCAGTTTTCTTGCTGCTCCTTGTATGCATACACCTGAAACCAAGAAATAAAGTTGCAAGTAGTAACTGAAATAAAGAAACCTTAGACTAAACGTGAATCTAAAATTTCAAAGGCAACATTTTGGTCCCCGGCAACGACGCCAAATTGATCAAAGTTTCAATTTAAAACCCAAAGCACACTCAACCACGATCTAGTGGTGTCGTCGCAGCACTTTGGGGTCGAACCATAGAGAACAAACGATACACTATGAAATTATATAAACCAAGTTTAGCTAAAGCAAAGAGATAGTTTGTGTTGCAAGTAACCGAACAAAACTGAAAATAAATAAGAGTTTGTAAACTTAAGAGAAATTATTAGGCGTAGGGAATCAATCAAGGGTTATGATCACGAATTTGGGTGATGGATTGGGATAGCTTTAGGAACCGTTCTTGAACTCGAATCTCAAATATAAAACTAACCTACTGTCGCAGTGTTAGTTATCTAAGCAAGAAATCGAATGAACCCTAAACCATCGTTTGGATCTAAACAATCCTAGCAAGCATTAAGTTCTAGTCCGATTATGTTCACAAGGTGCCCCAACTTCAACTGTCGTTGGCCGAGGATCACCTTGCTCACCTAAGTTCTTTCAAGTAATTCAACAACACTTTTGATGCCTAGATGAATTAAACCTATGGTCATAAACTAGGTAGCTAATCTAGTTTAAGCAATAAACACAACAATAGATGAAGAACACAGCAGATCAATCCCAGATCTAACAACCTAAATCAATGAATCATAAAACCCCCTTTGAAACCCAAAACCCAACAGAGAAATTACTCAAACATGGAAATCAAAGCACAACAAAACAAGGATGAAGATATCATAATCGAATTGCAAAGAGAAATAATAGGGTTCAGAAAAAGAGATCTTCTCTCAAGCTTACAAGTGCTCAAAAACGGCGTAGAGTAAAAGTTAGTTCTCTAGGGTCGAGCCCCGTGGTTAAATAGTAAAATAAATCCCTAAAAAGTCGGTTTAAATCAGAAAAGGAAAGATTGCGTCGGGGACGGGATTGGTTGATCTCACGAGGATCAGTCGATCCGGAATGTATTTCTGCTCTTACTCCATCTTCCTTCTAGCTCGATCAGTCTTCAACCAATTAAGCTCCAGATGCATATTTTCATCCCCAAAATGCTCAGATTCCTTCCAAAGTCACCTAAGACCTGTAAAGACTCACAAAAGACTAAAAGGACTCTAAAAGCACATTTGGACCTAGGAAAAGACTCAAAAAAATCCTAAAAACTATGGTCAAAACCTATAAAATACAGACACATCAAGGGTCTCTGTTAAAGGTGAAAATTATGCGGATGCATCTGACGCTGCAGATTTCTACGGAACAATAACTGATATCATAGAACTTGAGTATGAGAGGATGCTTGGGTTGAAGATCACACTATTTAAATGCAAGTTGTATGACCCTGTAATTGGTAGAGGCACTTGGAGAAGTAATGGTGGCGTTGTAGACGTTCTTTCATCCAGAAAGTACAATAAGAACGAACCATTTATTCTAGGAATGTATATAAATGCCCCAATAATTATTTATTGTCATTATCACATTTAACATATAATATGTGTAACTTTTACACGTTGATTGCAAAACAGCATCTCAAGCCTCACAGGTATGTTATATTTCGTTCCCATACATAAAGAAACCGAAGCATTTATGGCTCAATGTTCTAAAAGTGAATCTGAGGGGAAACATTGATGGAGACCCGAATCTCTTGCAAACAGAAAATGATGATGATGTATTGATGACCACAATTGAAGATGTCATAGTAGACAATTTGGAAAGGGGATATCCAATAAACATTGACTACGATGTTGCAGATGCGGAACCTGAAGATGAACTTATGTGTAATTTATCGTCTTCGGAAGATGATGAAAAAACCCTGAAGATTATTGGTGCTTTAAGATATGTTTCTTTTTCTTTGTAATAAAAATTAAAAAACTTGTGTTTTCTAGTTATTTGAATTTATAAGCACCACATATTGAATCATAAGTTTTTTTGAGTGATAAAAAAAACAAATAAAAATTTACAACTAGGGGTACTCGAACCCAGGATGATGAATGTTTAATAACCAAGAATCTGCTCAACCCAACCTTTCTCAGAGAGTCGGACCCTCTAACCCACCACCACCCGCCGGACGAAGAAACAACCCTCTTCCACCTCAGTACACTTTCATGCCGACGGCTCGAATTCCTCCGCCGTTCACACCACAAGAGATACAACGAGTCATCCCCCAGAGTTTCCGGAACTTCCCACTGCCACAGACGCTTATCCAGGACACCGTCAATCGCCTTCCTGATCCGCCAATGTCGACAACGAAGGTTCAGAACAACGTCGTGAATGAACCATAGGATCATCCGCTGTCTCCACCGCAGCAGTCCCATGGTCATTCTCGACAACCAACTTCTCAAGGTAACAATTACGATGCTGAGCCTCAACTTCAGGATGACACTTTGCAATCTCTGGCCATGAGCAGTTTACGAGTGTTCTCTCTCCCATACTGTTGCCGAATACAACTTGTTAATGTTTGTCTCTTTTGTTTGTTTTAATTCTCGTTTGTAGCAAATTGGTAATGTTTGTGGCTTTGGTTTGTTTTAACTCTCGTCTGTAGCATAAGGGAATGTTGAATGTTTGTCTTAGGCCGAATACAACTTGGTAATGTTTGTGGATTTGGTTTGTTTTAACTCTCGTCTGTAGCATAAGGGAATGTTTGTCTTTGGTTCGACAATATGTTTGTCTTAGGGAGAAGACAACTTGGTAATGTTTGTCTTTGGTTCGACAATATGTTTGGTACTTGTTTGTCTTTGGTTCGACAATATGTTGCTTTCTAACTGATCAAACTAACTATCATTGTTTACATGTGTGTGTGGAGGTTTGATCGGGACAAAAAAGGCCAACTTGTTAGGAAGATTACCAAGATTTTTACAAACAAATTCGATGGTCCATATTATACTTGGACTTGTGTGCCTCCCAATAGAAAAGAGAGATACTTCATGGAGTTTGCGGTAAGTTCTGTTCTCTGTAACATGTTTTCTACTTTTGTTTGTTGCTTGTTTTCACTGACATAATTCTAACTCTCCTCTTTGTTATGTAGAAAACTCACACCTGGGATCCATTGATAACAGGTGCTGTTCAAGAACATTTCAACAGCATCTGTAACCGCCGGATGAAGGGCATGGTTAGCGATGCAAGGACGGCTCGAATAAAACCTTCATGGATTGAAGGTGACCTCTGGAAAGTGATGGTTGCTAATTGGGATACTGAAGAACAACAGCAAAGGAGTTACACCTATTCCAAGTGTCGTATGTCTGACCGTAATGGTCTCGGTCCTCACATCCACTTATCAGGCCCTAAGTCATATAGGGAAATCCAAGATGATCTGGTACTAAATCATTTCTATTTTGTTAGTTTCATTTATCAACATTTCTATATTATCTAGTACTAACAATTGTTTAATTTCTAACATTGCTGGAAGAGAGGTCAGTATGGGTGAAGTTTTTTTCAAAACACATACAAAGCTGGATGGTTCTTATGTTGATGGCAAGGCAGAGAAAATACATCAAGCTTATCAGCAGAAGTTGCAAGAGAAGATGGCTGAGCTCGAGGCAGATTCAACTATTTCAGATGGTACTTCACACCGTCGGGAGCTCACCACAGATGAATGTACTGCTATCTTTCTTGAGGTAAAGTAGCATTTCTACTCGATCATTCATTTCTTTTGCTCTTTACTTACAATTTTTCTTTTGCTTAAAACAGTGCACTGAGAAGGATTCACGAGGAACACCTTATGGTGTTGGAAGCCTCAAAGATACTCTTGGAAAGGGAAAGGGCAATCAACCATCACAAGCCGAAGCCTTTCTATCATTGCAAGAGCAACTTAAGGAAGCTCAACGTCAGATTGAAGTTCAGGCTGAAATTCAGGCAACTCTCAGAGCTGAAGCTGCTGCTCGAGAAAAAGAGACTGCTCTCCTTATGGCTGAGCAAAAGCAGGAGTTGACGATGATGGCCAAGTTTATGCGCCACACTAATCCAGCCTACCTGGAGTTTATAGCCTCTCAAACAGGTGAGGAGGACAATCTTCCATCAACAACTCCATGATCTCTATTGTTTCTTAACTCAAGAACTAAGTTCTCAGTTTGTATGTGTCATAAACTTTTTCTTTCATTGCTTTTGGTTTGATTTCTATTTTGGACATGTGTATGAACTGCTTTCAGAATTATGGTTATGTTTATAATGATTTTTCATATGATTTTTCATTTAGTAAATCAGTATTAAAAACAGGATTACAAAACAATAAAAATGATTACAAAACAATAAAAGCCAGTTAATTTCATTATTTTGTAAATCAAAGTAGTCGCTACATTGTCGTCATTTTGACACCATAGAGTCGTTAAATACAACGACTAATTTCAGACTAAAGTATTGCAAGTTTTTTATTCAAGTAAAAAGTCGCAACTTCGTTGCAGATTAGTCGCTAAATTTAGCGACAAATCAACGACTAAGGTCCACAAAGTCGTTAAATTGTCGGCAAATTGTCACCAATTCGGGTGAGGAAATAGCGACAATACGACGACGATTAAACGACAACAGTATATCATCGGTAAATAGTCGCTAAATAACGACTATTTAACGATTATATGAATTAGCGACAAAATTTTAACTACAACAGTAAATAGTCGCTAAATAGTCGTATAAATTATTTTAACGACTATTTAGCGACTAATACTACAGTGGCCGTTAGCCTGTTTTCTTGTAGTGTACAACCGAAGTAATAAGCTAAAGGGAGGAAGGAGAAGTTGTAGCCCCAGGAATGGAGAGCAGACGATCACGAATTGTACGATCAACCCCGTCTTGAACCACTGGAAATGGTGATGTAGCAATGGTGAAGAGCCTTGCATTCCTTTCGCACCAAATAAGATAGCAAGAAACCTGGAGAACGAGTTTGATGATAGTTGCTGCATTGGTAGACGTTTGTTGCACCACTTGAAGGATCCAGGAGGAGATAGAACTTAAACCCGATAGAGGGGATGGAATAATTCTGTCTGCAAAAGCTCATTAAACCTCTGACGAATAAGCACAGTGGAAGAAAAGATGATCCTGAGTTTCAATCCCATTCGAACAGAGCACACAGCTTGGAGGGACATTGATCCCCAATTTCGCAGCCTGTCTTTGGTAGGCAACCTTCCCTGAAAGGCGAGCCACGTTATAAAAGAGTAACGCGGCACTGCTTCCTTAAACCATACTTTCTTGCCCCACGGAACCAGAGGAGATGGAGATCTTAGTAGCTCCCAAGTTTCCTTGGACGAGAACTTCTGAGCAAAAGATCCTGACAACCTTTTCCAGAGATACGTATCAGACCCTTTTCCATCATTTGGAGGAGATATAGATGTGAGAATTGCCATGAAGGATTGTTGAGAATCAGATCATGCCGGCGGCATCCTCCATTCTCCATTTCGCACTGCCACAAAAACTACAGCATTCCTCCTTACCCGCAAATGTTGCGGTCCATTTCCTTGAATAAAATCCGGCAAAGGACCCAGTTCACACCAGTTATCATACCAGAAAGAAGCAGTTCGTCCATCTCCAATTTCACACCGGAGAAATTCCTTGAGGCGAGGTTTGAGTTATAGCATACACTTTACTGTTCGAGAGAGCCGTTGGTTGTCCTCCAAGAGCCAGTAACTCTTCCTGTGGAAAACATTACATTTGAGCCAGGCAACCCACAATGAACCAGCATTTGCAAAGAAGTTCCAGATCAGCTTTAGTTGGAATACAATCTGAAAATCTTGCAGTCTCCGAATTCCTAAGCCCCCTTCCACCTTCGGTCTACAGACATCCTGCCAAGCCACTCGAGCTCCCTGTGCAGAACCTATCTTATTTTTCCATAGGAAAGCTGCATACAGAGAGTCTACCTTTTCATAAAACCTCTTTGGCAGATTAAACACCGAGCTCCAAAAGTTAACCATTCCGTAGACGACTGATGATACGAGTCTAATTCTTCCAGCAAAGGAAAGAGACTTTACAGTCCAAGAGTGTAGCTTGGAGGTGATTTTCTCAAGGAAAGGTTGTAAGGTGGCAAAGGTTATCCTTGCAGAGTTGAGAGGAAGACCAAGGTATCTTGTTGGGAAGGAACCAACTTTTATACCAGAGAAAGCACTCAAGACATCAATCTCAATATCAGAATAACCCCCAAAAAACTTTCTGATTTTGTTGGGTTCATATCTAGGCCACTCAGACGTTTGAACATGCTCATTACTTCTCTCACCCCCGACAGTGAGTGCATGCTACCTTCAGTGAACACCAACAAGTCATCTGCGAAGAGGAGGTGGGTCACCTGATGGGAAGAGCAGTGAGGATGGAGCTTGATACTACCAGTTGAAACCGCGGCCTCTAGAAGCTTCGAATGGCATTAGAAAGTTATGTATCCAAACACAGCCATCCAATATTTACATGAATTTTACAATACATATTGCGCGTGTATGGTGGTGATAATGACATGGGTAGGGCAAAGGAAATATTTTTCAATCGAGTTGGTTGATACGTTAAGTCGATTGAAAAATATCTCCTTTGCCCTACCCATGTCATTATCACCACCGTACACGCGCAATATGTATTGTAGAATTCATGTAAATATTGGATGGCTGTGTTTGGATACTTAACTTTCTAATGCCAATTGGTTTGGGATTGGATCAATATGTTATTATTTACGTCTGCCAAGAATTGTAAGGCGGGCGTGAATAAAACATGGAACATTCAACCTCAAAAGTAAATAATTACGTCTCCTGAATAATAAAGTTTATAAATAAGATATAGTTTTTATAATTGTAAGAATCTAAGAAATTAAAGAAATTTACGTACTTACACCGGAGTTATTGAATTAAAAAAAAATTGCAGGTTTATAATATATTTTTGAATAATTAGAAAAATAAATCTTTTTTAATTTGGGTCTAAGTAGCTAGATTTCCTTGAATTTTTGATATTCTAACAATTATATCAATCTTTTGAATTTTCGGTGTATCACATTCCATCTTTTAAAAAAGTTGAGTTTCAAGATGAGCGTTAGTTAGTCAATCATCTTTTTAAAAAACTTGTATTTCTTTTGTACTTTAAAAAATGTGTATATATGATCATGGGTGAATTAGCTCAGTAGCCAAAATAAAAAAAAATCATAGCAGTAAATAATATCATATATAAAGAAAATTAGAGAATCAGGATAAGGGTATAGCAAAATTACCACTTTAGTGTTTTGTGTAGTTGAGGGAGTGGTGGTTGTTGGTTGGAGGTGGTGGCCGGCGGTCGGAGGAGGTGACCGGAGGTCAAAGGTTGGTGGCCGGTGGTCGGTGGCCGGAGGTCGGAGGTCGATGGCCGGAGGTCGGAGGTCGATGGCCGGAGGTAGGTGGTCGGAGATTGATGGCCAGAGGTAGGTGGCCGGAGATCGGTGGCCGGAGGTCGGTGGCGGAGGTCGGTGGCGGAGGTCGGTGGCGGAGGATTTCTCCGGAGGTCGGCGGAGGAGGAGTTGGCCGGAGATCGGTGGCGGAGGAGTTCGCCGGAGGTTGGCGGTGGAGAAGGTGGCCGGAGGTGGTGTTAGTGGTGGGTGGAGGTAAGGTGGTGGAGGGGTAAAATGTGTCATTAATACATATTATACAGAGTATATTATAGATATATGGTTAGTATAGTTAGTTTTTAAATTATAGTATTTTTTTTGGTTATACAGCTCAATTTCCCTAGAGAAATTTATGAGATAAGCATTTAATTCCAAGAGTATTGTCTGATTCGGACTTTCTGTCCGTGCTTCTGAAATTAGCATTTGTTGGATACCTGAAATTACATCGCTAACCCTCACAACTCGAAAGGAAAAAACTTTTTTTTTGCCTTTAATTTTTTTTTCCCTTATTCTAGTCTTCGTTAAACCTTCGCCTCTTGCTGACATTGATGACGATTCACCATCAATGTTTATCTAAAATCTGCAGAAACATTCATGACGGATAAATTTTTTTATCTCCCCCCGTTGTAGTCAGATCTGCTGTCTTGTTTCGGTATTTATCTCAACTGCCTCTTACACAAATAGGCTTCATTCAATTTCAACATCTTTCACTTCGGCCTGGAAAATTTACGACTCCTCTCTTCCAAGAACTTGAAATTTCTCTGCTATTCTCAGTCTTCAAAGGGTTATATAAAGGTCGCACCTCAGACTGTGTCTGTAGTTCTACCAATCGGTAGGTCTGAAGAACTTTCGATTCGAAGGGTTAGGCATGTCCCCTTCTCGATAAGTTCATATTTTTCAAGTTCAATGTTATCTTTAAACTTATATGAGATTCTTATCCATCTTAACCACCTTAATCCTTCTTCCGTAGGTTCAATTGTTAGCTATGTCTGCCTCTACTAACCAACATACTACTTCACTATCAGCAGGTAAAAAGTTTGAAATAGATTAGTAATTGTACTTCGATTACTTGCATAATTGTATATGTCTATTGTACAATAGCCACATATAGTTAGTACTTATCATCTGTTTCCTTAGTAGACCCATCGACTCTATCCTTCCTCTCGTTCGAGAGCTCTGCTCTGTGTTATTTCTTTTGCTATTACTTTACCTGAAGTTGTAGGCTAAATTGATGTGGTGGATATCTTGTTCGGTCGATTTAGTATAGGTTCTATTGTTTTTCTACCCTTCCAACTCTCCCTCATTGTTCCGTGCTTCTGTTGCCTCACCTATAGTTAGTCTATAAGGGTTTCCTGTTACATGTCCTACTCTTCTGCTGTTACTCGTCCTCTATTAGATTCCTCCCTGGGGTTCCCTTTCTTACAATCCTTAGGGTTTATTTTTAATCTTTTGTTGTTACTCTTCCTCTCTTACATTTCTCCCTTGGGTTCCCTGTCTTACAATCCTTAGGGTTTTTTTTAATATTCTGTTGTTACTCTTCCTCTATCACGTTTCTCCCTGGGGTTCCCTTTCTTATAATCCTTAGGGTTTATTTTTAATCTTCTGCTGTTACTTCCTCTGTTACATTTCTCCTTGGGTTCCCTGTCTTACAATCTTTAGGGTTTATTTTTAATCTTCTATTGTTACTCTTCCTCTATCACATGTCTCCCTGGGGTTCCCTTTCTTACAATCCTTAGGGTTTATTTTTAATCTTCTGTTGTTATTGTTGTTATTAGTTGATAAAGAGTCTCTTATTAGTTGTTATTGTTGTTATTCTCCCTTGGTGGCCCTGTCTTATTAATCTTCTGTTGTTATTGTTGACAAAGTGTCTCTTATTAGTTGTTATTGTTGTTATTCTCCCTTGGGTTCCCTGTCTTACCCTCCTTAGGGTTTATTTTTAATCTTCTGTTGTTACTCTTCCTCTGTTACATTTCTCCCTTGGGTTCCCTGTCTTACAATCCTTAGGGTTTATTTTTAATCTTCTTTATGTGTTTTAATCTTCTTAAGGTTTATTTTTAATCTTATGTGTTTTAATCTTCTTAGGGTTTATTTTTAATCTTCTTTTAAGCGTTCTTTATGTGTTTCCTTCTATTCCCCCAAGGTGACGTTCCTGAACGGATTTTCGCTGTTAATTGCTACCCTTCACATGTTGTTCGTATCAACTCCTACTCAAGACCTCGGTACCTCATTGACATCCTGCATATTCTCGCTGGGTTGCCTGAGCTAGATATGTTGTTGGCATCTCCTCTTGGGGCTCTTTTCTCCTTGCCTGTTCGGTTTTGCTCACTATCTGGTCAACTAGTCCACCAGCTCTTATGTAGACAGCTTTATACTCCTAACAGTGACGAAATTTGGTTTGTTTATGGCGGCCAACCTTTGCAGTTCTCCTTGATTGAGTTTGAGCAATTGACTGGGCTTTCATGTGCACCTTTTCCACCACCTGAAGACCTACTCCCTCTAACCACACATGCTGATGGATGTGCTCCATATTGGTATAAACTTATAGGGCGTGACCTTGGCTCCACTACTGTTGATGATCTTCTAACCCTGTTGAAGGCTGAACCAAACATGCCGGCTTGGCGGAAGTTTAGAGTTGCATTAGTTGTAATTGTTGAAGGCATTCTGCTTTGCCGCACGCAGCCTGTCAAACCTTCATTGGAAGTTGTTGAGATGGTTAAAGATATTCAATTCTTTCTTCACTATCCGTGGGGACGTCATTCATTCAAACGCCTATTTAGGATGGTCACGATTGGAGAGTACATCCCAGATAAAGCGTCGCTTATTAAAAAACTCAAACAATCATCCTTGGCTGTTCATGGGTTTCCTCTTCCAATTCAGTTACTAGCATTTAAATCCATCCCCGCGCTGCTCAACTTTCTTCCTAATAGTCAAGACAGGTCAACGTTTCTTGACCAAGGTATTACATATCTCCCCAAATGCAAGTCCTACCATACCTCCAACATATTGTCGACTGAGCATGATCCATCGGTAAGCGATCTCCCTGCCTCCTACTCAGCTTTGTAATTGTAGTTACTTTCTTACACATCTACCTATCATATATTGCAGTTGCAGGTTTTATTCCCTTGGTCACCAGGCTCTGAATTCGAATCTACTGCTGGAGGTGATCCCAAAAGGCACCTCTTAGAATCACTTGTCTCATCTGGATATAAGTTTAGGCCAGAGTTTGGATTTGGAGGCGATTCATCTCTACCAACTCTTAACGTCCTCCCAATCCGCAAAAAAAAAATTCGTGACTTGGTGAGTTCATCTTCAGAGGTTGATTCCACACGTCATACCAGAAAGCACTGTAAAATGTCTCACGTCTTTGAGTGTGCGAAGCATGTTGATGGTATTGTAACGCTAAAGTTGACAGCTTTTAAGCAGTCTTTACTGGCTGATTTGGGTGAACTCCTATTTAAATCCAAATCAAATGAAAAAGATGAAGAGGGATGTGCGAAGGGAAACTCTTCCTCAGAGGTTGGATCAGATACTAATGTCGCCTTATCGCGTGTCACGCCTTCTGATTGTGCTTCGCTGCATGGACAGCACGCTTATCCTACTGCAGAAACGTCTGACGCATATTCTGATAAGTCCTTATGCTTCGCATCTTCCACCACACATGTGCTCTCTCCAACCTATATAACCTTATCAATGCTTTTGCCTATTTTATAACTAACCCTCATACGAAGCTATTGGTTAACGTAGGTACCTCTTATTGTCCCTTGCTTATGCAGGAAGCTGAAGAAAATAGATTTTTGTTAGTTGATCCTCCCCATGATCCACTTCTTCATCTCTCTCGTATTGATGCCCTTGAAGGTCAGACCTCTTCACCCCAGGAACCTAAAGCCTCCGAAGCTCTTTTTCATGTCTCCTCCCAGTTGAAGCCTAATGAGACTTCTTGCCTTGCGATTGTTCCTCTTCTTCAATTACCTCTTTCTTCTACCGGGATTTCACCTCATCCACAGCAAACTCGGGTGTCGATGTCAGACCAAGCAATATCCAGCTAATAACAATGGTGTAGATCATAACGTCAGCAGCAGGAATGTTTCCTCTCAACTTAATTCCACCAGACGTGTACCATCTTCATGACAAACTCTCCCGTCTGACACCCCATTTGGTCAGACCAGAATATGGTACACACCTCCATGTAGAGCAAGTCTCTATCGAGCCCGGCTAACCGGCATCGCATTCCTCAGAAACAACTCCGCTTATCATTACTGCCTCTTTTACTCATTAAGTCCCCTTCAACGTTAGTTTGCAGGAATTATAAATTAATTTTATGGTAATGGTCTCCAATTCCTTACAACTGTTTGCTGTTGTAATTTCGCACTCGATAAAACATTCAATGCAGATGGAAATCTCATATCTACTAAAACGCTTAGCCTTGAATTCTATCCCCACTAAAGTCATCTCTAACACATCTCTTACTGAAACCCTTTGCCATTTAGTCAAACATATAGGACAACAGATACCTGCAATACTATCTATGCCAACTCAGATACAAGTCTACTACGCTTCTTGTTCTGTATCTCATCATACACACCTTAGTACCCGACTTTAATGTATTTGTTTACCACCATAAATACTCACTTTATGTACATCACCTCTAACTCTTCAATCTCTCTCTCTCTACTGAAACATTTTGTTTCCTCAAATGGATAAACTTGATATTCATGTCGCACTTGACATTGCCTCTCGAGTTGGTCGTTCTACATTTGCTGATCTCTCAGGTATGCTTTCTACATCAAAGTTTTACTCCGGTCTTGCTTCCCATCCTAGCGTTCTACATACAATTTCACTGCAATTCCTCTTCGAAAATCCAAATCTTATCAACCTCACTTCCCCTTACCGTCCTTTCTTCTCTCGTTGTCTACAAGCAAATAATCCAACAGCTTCTTATCTTGAGAGTTTGAAACTTGCGACCAAACATGGACATGCGGAGACAGCTCTGCAACTCTTACAAAGCATACCTGCAGCTCACCCCCATGCTTCCTTTACAATATCGCTCCTCCAAATTTGCCTTGGGTTTTATGAAGATGCCATTTACAATTCTAATTTACTTGTAGCATCTGTTGGTTCTTTTGAAGCTGCTGATGAAATTGGCAGTACTGTTTTTCGTCAAATCATGAAGATTGGTCCAAGAAAGGTTCGGTCTCATGCAAACACTTGGAGATATGACCATATTCCGAAGTGTGGTCCATGCTCACTTTCCAACCGTTGTCCAGATTGTTTTTTGTACTGGTTTTCAGTTATGTATCTTCTATTATGTTAGGCTTTATCGTCTATTTCCCATGTAATTTCGGTTTTATGCCAATGTTTATGTCCACTTTAGCCTACTTTATATCTAACGTCTCCCTCTAGGGAGCTCTACTTATTATCTCTCGGTTATGGCCTTTAATACGCACTCACCTATTAAATATCCTCTATAATTTCCCACTTGCTTCTCCTGTTGCACCAACAACATAATTACATGGTTGAGTTTACAGCGCTTGGTAGGTGCTATAGTTAATGGTTTACTCTGACTCACTAAAAAGTGTTCCCGATATTTCAACCAAATTCAAACTCCTTCACAGAGTGTCTAAAACACAACAATCAGACTACAAACTATTTCAATGGACTCCATTCCTCATGTTTTGCTGGTAGATATAGTGAGACGGGTTTCCCAGGATGGTTTTCGTGAGTTGGGACCTTTGCTCGCATCTGGTCCTGAATTCAATAGGATTGCCCTTGATCCTACTGTTTTGCATGATGTTGACATTGACGAGTTCATTTTTGTAAGCCCTCTTGCGAATCAAGGTTCTATTTACCGTCCATTCTTACTGCGCTGCTTGGCTGCTGGGAACCAGAGTGCCGCGTATGTCGAAGGATTGCGACTTGCTGCCCAAGCCGGACCTTCTGACGCCTCTATTAATCTCCTCAGGTCCTCAGCTTCCAAAAACATATACGCTCACTTTGCTCTAGGGACGTTCCTCATATGTTATGGGTCCTTTGACACTGGTATGGAAGTAATTTTCTCATTCTTATCTTTGGTTCGATCAGTAGAGGAGGCAGTTGGCATTGCCGAAATGGTTGTCACCCAAATAACAGAGATGGGCACACCAAATGCTGGTTTCTATGAGCCTTTTATGCGTTTTCCTACTCTCCCACACTGTTACCTTAACAACTTCTCTGTCCTCCACCTCTGTCCCAAGTGTTTTGCTTTCAAGTACGCAGCTCGATTTCTCGAATTGTGTTAACTCCAGCTTAGTCTCTCTTTAGTAGGTTCAGTCTTCTCTATTTTCATGTACGCAGCTCGCTTTATATTTTCTATTAACTCAAACTTACTCTCTCTTTAGTAGCTTAAGTCTTCTCTATTTTCATGTACTCGCTAATCTCTGTCGCAGAAACTATATTTTGTTTTCATCTGCAGTCGAATATGTACTCTAATTGTGTTAACTCAAACTGAGTCTCTCTTTAGTAGATTTAGTCTTCTCTATTTTCATGTACGCAGTTCGCTTTCCTGAATTCTGTTAACTCGAACTTAGTCTCTCTTTAGTAGCTTAAGTCTTCTCTACTTTCATGTACTGTCAAATCTCTGTCGCATAAAATATATTGTGTTTTCATCTGCAGTCGAATATGTAATCTTATATGTACCGCTTCCCATTTATGCACCAGACGCTTTCTCATATATATATATATATATGTCTAATATCCATACAAATACCATCAAAGGTTCAACCAACAATTTGAACCATACACATAAATAGTCAGTCTTTCAAGTAATAAGCTATGATCCAAAAAACCATTACAACACCTTCTCATATCCACCTCCACTTGTTACTGACATTGCTCTGCAGTACTTCATCCACATTACAAATGCAGAGTCTGAAGGCTCGAAAAAAAAAACATTCCTCTTCAATGCGACTGCAGCTTCCCTCCATAGACCCCAAAAAGGTCAACCAGTTCAATTACCAATACTTCCTCTTCATTCATCATATATCGACTAACATTACTACTTGCATCTGGTGCCCAAAAAACAGTCCGCCGCTACCTGAAAACAGAACAGACACTCAGTTTCTCTGTTTACATTCAAACTATTGTTATTCTCAATGTGAAAGTAATTTGAGCCTGTCTCTCACTGAAGTACCTACCAAACACAAATATAACATCCAATACCTTATCCTAGGAAGTTTTTACAAGTAGCTCGGTTATGGCCTGCTTGTCCACATGTTGAACACTTATGGGGGGCTATTTTTTTTTTTTATTCCCCTGCAACCATCAAAATCAGTATACACTCTAAAATACAAATTTACACGGGATGAAGGATTAAGTTTGGTCATTACCGGATGTTCTCCATTAGAAGGAATCCTTCTCTTCCTTCTTCGTCCTGGACCTGGTGGGTTAGTCGGAGGGTTGAACTCATTCTCCACAACTGCTACAGGGACTTCTTCATCGCCATGATTAGGGACAGGGTATATTAGCGCCTCATAAGTAGCTTCGAAAACAGGGACACGATACATTTCTCCTACAAGTGAAGGAATGTAAACACCATTTATCCTCGCTGCAGCCAACGCATGGCAACAAGGTATAAGAAGCTTTTGAAACCCAATACAAGAACAACTTTTCTTCTCAAGATCGACAAAGTATGTCTTGCCCTCTGTTTCACTGACTTGGTAAGCCCAATCTGAGACTGCTATAACTGCCAAACCTGCGGATGCTACATGGTTGCGCAGCATAAACTTATTCACATTAGGTGTTATTGGCTCAGGAAGGGTAGCCAATTTTTTTGCCTTTGCTCGTCTGATGCAGAACCACTGCATCAGCTTGGTCCTAATAGACTCAACCAT
>NC_025699.1:28323104-28331398 GCF_000633955.1 Camelina sativa
AACGCCTATTTAGGATGGTCACGATTGGAGAGTACATCCCAGATAAAGCGTCGCTTATTAAAAAACTCAAACAATCATCCTTGGCTGTTCATGGGTTTCCTCTTCCAATTCAGTTACTAGCATTTAAATCCATCCCCGCGCTGCTCAACTTTCTTCCTAATAGTCAAGACAGGTCAACGTTTCTTGACCAAGGTATTACATATCTCCCCAAATGCAAGTCCTACCATACCTCCAACATATTGTCGACTGAGCATGATCCATCGGTAAGCGATCTCCCTGCCTCCTACTCAGCTTTGTAATTGTAGTTACTTTCTTACACATCTACCTATCATATATTGCAGTTGCAGGTTTTATTCCCTTGGTCACCAGGCTCTGAATTCGAATCTACTGCTGGAGGTGATCCCAAAAGGCACCTCTTAGAATCACTTGTCTCATCTGGATATAAGTTTAGGCCAGAGTTTGGATTTGGAGGCGATTCATCTCTACCAACTCTTAACGTCCTCCCAATCCGCAAAAAAAAAATTCGTGACTTGGTGAGTTCATCTTCAGAGGTTGATTCCACACGTCATACCAGAAAGCACTGTAAAATGTCTCACGTCTTTGAGTGTGCGAAGCATGTTGATGGTATTGTAACGCTAAAGTTGACAGCTTTTAAGCAGTCTTTACTGGCTGATTTGGGTGAACTCCTATTTAAATCCAAATCAAATGAAAAAGATGAAGAGGGATGTGCGAAGGGAAACTCTTCCTCAGAGGTTGGATCAGATACTAATGTCGCCTTATCGCGTGTCACGCCTTCTGATTGTGCTTCGCTGCATGGACAGCACGCTTATCCTACTGCAGAAACGTCTGACGCATATTCTGATAAGTCCTTATGCTTCGCATCTTCCACCACACATGTGCTCTCTCCAACCTATATAACCTTATCAATGCTTTTGCCTATTTTATAACTAACCCTCATACGAAGCTATTGGTTAACGTAGGTACCTCTTATTGTCCCTTGCTTATGCAGGAAGCTGAAGAAAATAGATTTTTGTTAGTTGATCCTCCCCATGATCCACTTCTTCATCTCTCTCGTATTGATGCCCTTGAAGGTCAGACCTCTTCACCCCAGGAACCTAAAGCCTCCGAAGCTCTTTTTCATGTCTCCTCCCAGTTGAAGCCTAATGAGACTTCTTGCCTTGCGATTGTTCCTCTTCTTCAATTACCTCTTTCTTCTACCGGGATTTCACCTCATCCACAGCAAACTCGGGTGTCGATGTCAGACCAAGCAATATCCAGCTAATAACAATGGTGTAGATCATAACGTCAGCAGCAGGAATGTTTCCTCTCAACTTAATTCCACCAGACGTGTACCATCTTCATGACAAACTCTCCCGTCTGACACCCCATTTGGTCAGACCAGAATATGGTACACACCTCCATGTAGAGCAAGTCTCTATCGAGCCCGGCTAACCGGCATCGCATTCCTCAGAAACAACTCCGCTTATCATTACTGCCTCTTTTACTCATTAAGTCCCCTTCAACGTTAGTTTGCAGGAATTATAAATTAATTTTATGGTAATGGTCTCCAATTCCTTACAACTGTTTGCTGTTGTAATTTCGCACTCGATAAAACATTCAATGCAGATGGAAATCTCATATCTACTAAAACGCTTAGCCTTGAATTCTATCCCCACTAAAGTCATCTCTAACACATCTCTTACTGAAACCCTTTGCCATTTAGTCAAACATATAGGACAACAGATACCTGCAATACTATCTATGCCAACTCAGATACAAGTCTACTACGCTTCTTGTTCTGTATCTCATCATACACACCTTAGTACCCGACTTTAATGTATTTGTTTACCACCATAAATACTCACTTTATGTACATCACCTCTAACTCTTCAATCTCTCTCTCTCTACTGAAACATTTTGTTTCCTCAAATGGATAAACTTGATATTCATGTCGCACTTGACATTGCCTCTCGAGTTGGTCGTTCTACATTTGCTGATCTCTCAGGTATGCTTTCTACATCAAAGTTTTACTCCGGTCTTGCTTCCCATCCTAGCGTTCTACATACAATTTCACTGCAATTCCTCTTCGAAAATCCAAATCTTATCAACCTCACTTCCCCTTACCGTCCTTTCTTCTCTCGTTGTCTACAAGCAAATAATCCAACAGCTTCTTATCTTGAGAGTTTGAAACTTGCGACCAAACATGGACATGCGGAGACAGCTCTGCAACTCTTACAAAGCATACCTGCAGCTCACCCCCATGCTTCCTTTACAATATCGCTCCTCCAAATTTGCCTTGGGTTTTATGAAGATGCCATTTACAATTCTAATTTACTTGTAGCATCTGTTGGTTCTTTTGAAGCTGCTGATGAAATTGGCAGTACTGTTTTTCGTCAAATCATGAAGATTGGTCCAAGAAAGGTTCGGTCTCATGCAAACACTTGGAGATATGACCATATTCCGAAGTGTGGTCCATGCTCACTTTCCAACCGTTGTCCAGATTGTTTTTTGTACTGGTTTTCAGTTATGTATCTTCTATTATGTTAGGCTTTATCGTCTATTTCCCATGTAATTTCGGTTTTATGCCAATGTTTATGTCCACTTTAGCCTACTTTATATCTAACGTCTCCCTCTAGGGAGCTCTACTTATTATCTCTCGGTTATGGCCTTTAATACGCACTCACCTATTAAATATCCTCTATAATTTCCCACTTGCTTCTCCTGTTGCACCAACAACATAATTACATGGTTGAGTTTACAGCGCTTGGTAGGTGCTATAGTTAATGGTTTACTCTGACTCACTAAAAAGTGTTCCCGATATTTCAACCAAATTCAAACTCCTTCACAGAGTGTCTAAAACACAACAATCAGACTACAAACTATTTCAATGGACTCCATTCCTCATGTTTTGCTGGTAGATATAGTGAGACGGGTTTCCCAGGATGGTTTTCGTGAGTTGGGACCTTTGCTCGCATCTGGTCCTGAATTCAATAGGATTGCCCTTGATCCTACTGTTTTGCATGATGTTGACATTGACGAGTTCATTTTTGTAAGCCCTCTTGCGAATCAAGATTCTATTTACCGCCCATTCTTACTGCGCTGCTTGGCTGCTGGGAACCAGAGTGTCGCGTATGTCGAAGGATTGCGACTTGCTGCCCAAGCCGGACCTTCTGACGCCTCTATAAATCTCCTCAGGTCCTCAGCTTCCGAAAACATATACGCTCACTTTGCTCTAGGGACGTTCCTCATATGTTATGGGTCCTTTGACACTGGTATGGAAGTAATTTTCTCATTCTTATCTTTGGTTCGATCAGTAGAGGAGGCAGTTGGCATTGCCGAAATGGTTGTCACCCAAATAACAGAGATGGGCACACCAAATGCTGGTTTCTATGAGCCTTTTATGCGTTTTCCTACTCTCCCACACTGTTACCTTAACAACTTCTCTGTCCTCCACCTCTGTCCCAAGTGTTTTGCTTTCAAGTACGCAGCTCGATTTCTCGAATTGTGTTAACTCCAGCTTAGTCTCTCTTTAGTAGGTTCAGTCTTCTCTATTTTCATGTACGCAGCTCGCTTTATATTTTCTATTAACTCAAACTTACTCTCTCTTTAGTAGCTTAAGTCTTCTCTATTTTCATGTACTCGCTAATCTCTGTCGCAGAAACTATATTTTGTTTTCATCTGCAGTCGAATATGTACTCTAATTGTGTTAACTCAAACTGAGTCTCTCTTTAGTAGATTTAGTCTTCTCTATTTTCATGTACGCAGTTCGCTTTCCTGAATTCTGTTAACTCGAACTTAGTCTCTCTTTAGTAGCTTAAGTCTTCTCTACTTTCATGTACTGTCAAATCTCTGTCGCATAAAATATATTGTGTTTTCATCTGCAGTCGAATATGTAATCTTATATGTACCGCTTCCCATTTATGCACCAGACGCTTTCTCATATATATATATATATATGTCTAATATCCATACAAATACCATCAAAGGTTCAACCAACAATTTGAACCATACACATAAATAGTCAGTCTTTCAAGTAATAAGCTATGATCCAAAAAACCATTACAACACCTTCTCATATCCACCTCCACTTGTTACTGACATTGCTCTGCAGTACTTCATCCACATTACAAATGCAGAGTCTGAAGGCTCGAAAAAAAAAACATTCCTCTTCAATGCGACTGCAGCTTCCCTCCATAGACCCCAAAAAGGTCAACCAGTTCAATTACCAATACTTCCTCTTCATTCATCATATATCGACTAACATTACTACTTGCATCTGGTGCCCAAAAAACAGTCCGCCGCTACCTGAAAACAGAACAGACACTCAGTTTCTCTGTTTACATTCAAACTATTGTTATTCTCAATGTGAAAGTAATTTGAGCCTGTCTCTCACTGAAGTACCTACCAAACACAAATATAACATCCAATACCTTATCCTAGGAAGTTTTTACAAGTAGCTCGGTTATGGCCTGCTTGTCCACATGTTGAACACTTATGGGGGGCTATTTTTTTTTTTTATTCCCCTGCAACCATCAAAATCAGTATACACTCTAAAATACAAATTTACACGGGATGAAGGATTAAGTTTGGTCATTACCGGATGTTCTCCATTAGAAGGAATCCTTCTCTTCCTTCTTCGTCCTGGACCTGGTGGGTTAGTCGGAGGGTTGAACTCATTCTCCACAACTGCTACAGGGACTTCTTCATCGCCATGATTAGGGACAGGGTATATTAGCGCCTCATAAGTAGCTTCGAAAACAGGGACACGATACATTTCTCCTACAAGTGAAGGAATGTAAACACCATTTATCCTCGCTGCAGCCAACGCATGGCAACAAGGTATAAGAAGCTTTTGAAACCCAATACAAGAACAACTTTTCTTCTCAAGATCGACAAAGTATGTCTTGCCCTCTGTTTCACTGACTTGGTAAGCCCAATCTGAGACTGCTATAACTGCCAAACCTGCGGATGCTACATGGTTGCGCAGCATAAACTTATTCACATTAGGTGTTATTGGCTCAGGAAGGGTAGCCAATTTTTTTGCCTTTGCTCGTCTGATGCAGAACCACTGCATCAGCTTGGTCCTAATAGACTCAACCATCGTGACTATTGGGAGCTCAACCATCTTCGCTATAGCACTATTCAGAGCTTCAGCGACATTACTACTCATTATATTATACCTCTTAGCGGGGCAGTGAGCTTGAGTCCAATGTCCAAGTGGTATTTCATTCAAGTACTCTGCACACCGGCTGCTTCTATTAGCTATTTCCAGTGACGACTCGTTGAAATCACCAACATTGAAGGCACGAGCTGCTTTGCCAACTAATGGAGATAACCCTTTACCAGCAAAGTGTCTCACGTTTCGCTCTATGTGTACTGCACAAGCCCCATGAAAAGCCTGTGGGTAAACCTCACCAATTCCAGCATAGATAGCGCGGTGCCTATCAGATACGATTACCAAGTCTTCAGCATCTGGAACAATTAAACTCAGCTGTCTGAAAAACCACGTCCAAGCAGGTACATTCTCAGAGTCGACGACAGCAAAAGCGATTGGGTAAACTTGAAAGTTTGCATCCTGCATGCTTGCAGCTATCAGAACCCCTTTGAACTTTGATTTGATAGCTGTACCGTCTACTAGTATCACCTTCCTGCAATGCTTGATCCCTGCAATGCTTGCAGCCAAAGAAAAAAACAAATATTTGAACTTCTTACTCCCATCTTCTGCATATGTGTGCTCCAGTTTAGACACAGTGCCAGGGTTCCCTTGCTCAAGCAAATACATATATGTTGCCAACAACTTGTAACTTTTTGCATCACTTCCTCTACTGTGCGTAACTGCAATTTCTTTGCCATACCACGCCTTCATGTAAGTGACAGAGACATTCAGCTCCGCCAGAACAAGGTGTGGGATCTCATTTGCCCTAGGGCCTGGACGACCGTTTGCGTACTTGCCGTGCAACACAGAAGCAATAACCTTTGAAGATGCTAGCTTTGCATATTGTGCTCTTGATGTAATTGTGCAACTATGGGTCAACATAGCAGTCCGAACCTCAAAATTCTTTGAGAACTTCGACACAGAATGACCAAACACTCTCCATCTGCAATGCGGATCAACACAAACAAATATAAGCCTCTCCGGGTCAGATCTTGTTTGCCGAAAATAGAAAAGTCGTTTGATAGCATATATCGACACTGTATTCTGCATATCGTCTTTGTCTTTAAACAGTCGACCTATATAGATTGCATCTTCTACAGCTGATACAGGTCCACAACCATCAGTGTTCGTCAAATCAATGACATCAACAAACACCGGCTCTGCGTCTTCAGTTGGCAAATTCTGATCAAAGTTAATGTCATCTTCCAATGTGTTGCGAGAGATTGGTTGATGTCTTGCCGTAGTTACATATGAGAGCACCTGATCGCCAACATCTGCTCTGCCCCCGTCTGGTTCTTGAGCCATCGCGTCCTGAGGTTGTGCTACCAATGACGGACCACCTTCTTCCATAACAGATCGCCCAAACTCTGGAACGGTTGGAGTGTTAACAACATCATTCCAAAAGAGGGAATCCAAATCTTCCGCAGCTTCAGAGGAAGAAGCTGTTAGGCCATCTGTGAAACATTCATCACTGGCAGGATCATTGACGGCTTCAACATCAGGGATAATGAAGTTGTCAGAGTGAGGCAAAAGTTGATGTGGTGTTTCAGGCACAATTTGATCTGGTGATTGAGGAACAACTGCTTTCCCCTTTTCTCTGGCTAGTTGCTCTGCCTGCTCTTGAAGCAGTTGTACCTCATGCAGAACCCGTTCATCCTCAGAATTGCAGGTATATTCCTCCTCCGTCTGGTCTTCGATGTTATCTGACAGTGAAGGTGTCGCCGCATCTGCAAGTCTTATTATGCCACCAATATCTGTTCCTGGCCACTTTTCTGCACCTCTATCTGCCACCAACCTCTCGCAACCAGTACTTCCTTCTCCAAACTCTCTGGCACACTCATCCACTCGACAACTATCCCTCCCGCCATTGGAAAATTGCCCATCACCTAAGTCGATGCCTTTCCCTTTGTCAATACTATCATTAAACAACATCCGCCTGACACCAGGTCGATTAGTCCCTTCATTGGTCTGTGCACCACTAGAGTCAACGCTATACATCCTTATGCACTCGTGTGCTTCCTGAACATACTCTGGAGATACACCAATCTGTCTATCATTCTCTCGACCATTGTTCGTATGTCGAATCCTTACGCTCCTGCTACCACTTACGTCCTCCTGAAAAGCTTCCAAAGATAGCAACAAATTTAAGTGAATGGCTCCTCTCCGAACATTGAGAAAGTTTCTGACGCCCATGGTAGTGGTAATAATAACTGGAGGCCTGCTGTTTATGGAGAAGATCGAAAGTGCACATGGAAGCCAGTAACTCAATTTTGCCGTGAGACTCATGTGTTGCAGCTCAAACTCATGATTTACATGTGAAACCAGTTCTTCATAACTCATGGACAAACGCATACTGATGAGCCTTGCATAGCATTCCTTCGCAATAACAAAAGCCCATACTCCAGACTCCGAGAATTCCCAAGTACCTGCAATCACAACGACTGCAACTTCTTCCACCTACAGAAAGAGCATCAATGAAATGCGGTCAACAAAGCAGTCATGACAATGTCGCCATAATATAGAGAGAACATTGTATGAACAGACTACGAAGGACAGGATCGATGCAGTCACCGCTAAGCATCAATGACAACAAAACATAGACAAAACAGAACCCACAAATGTTGATTGTAAGGTTAAAGTGAGGACATCTGATGTGACCGCCGGACGCGGTCTCGGTACGATCGCGGTACGGACGCGGCTTGGACTTACGGCCAACTTTCAGTCGGTGAAGCTTTCACGGCCGAGGTTCTGGGCTTCGGTTCTAGGGAAGAATCAAACGATGGAAACGGAGTTTGAAGGAATTCAAACGAGCCGTTCGGGAGATACTTCAGGAAGCCACGAACGGTTCAGTCGGTCAGTACGGATGCGGGATGAGCGGGTGGACGTCTTTGAGGGAAACGATAGCGGAATGATTTGAGATGATTCGAGGGGACTCGAGATAGATGAAAGAGGACAGATGGAAACGTAGTGAGGGGAAAATACGGATGGATCGATTGACGACACAAGAGGTTTGGCTCTCCTCTTGATACGGTCGCTAACAAGGGCGAACCCGGTTCGCGTCTTGTTAGGGTTTTCTCAAGGTTCAATCCCGGATTGAAGAAAGAGAAGAGTGAGACAAGTTTCAAGAATCTCTCTTGAG